>NC_133617.1:718507688-719107688 GCF_048593235.1 Sminthopsis crassicaudata
ATATATATATGTGTGTGTGTGTATCTGTGTATATTTATGCATATATATGTATATGTATGTATTTACCAGTTTTATTTTTGAAAGCAGCTTGGCTTCTATAATTAGAAATTAGAAAGATTCACTATATATTGAAGAGGATATCTGAAAAGAAAAAAAATTTTCTATAAAGGTTTCATAAAAAATGATCTTACAGTAAACATAATGAGATTATGATATATTTCAGTTAACACATCAATTGTACAACTGCATGATAAGATATTCAGGGCAGAGAAAGAGGAAGAAAAAACTCACACACAAAGGTATTCGATTAAAAATGGATATAAAAAGAAGGCCTGAAAGCAATTGGTTAACATTCCATGTGACAGTTGCTATAGTGTTTTGCTAAAAAAGCAAAAAAAAAAAAAAAAAAAAAAAAAAAAAAACAAACCTGAACTGTCTTTATATTACATGATAGGGGGAGAACCTAGATCAGGATTCTTAACAATCCCCAAAGTTGCATGAAAATAAGAATTGTGTTCAAATCCTATTTCTGATGCTTACTCTCTATATTAGCTTACTAAGATATTTGGCTTCCTGGGTCTCAGTTTCATTATCTGTAAAATGAAGTAATTGAGGTAAGTTGCCTTTGAGATGCTTTCCAAAACCAATTTTAAAGTTTCTTGACTGATAATCAAAAGTCATTCCAATGTCAAGAGGAATAAGCACAGTGATTTTTTCCCCCTGAGGCAATTATGGTTAAGTGACTTGCCCAGAGTCACACAGCTAGGAAGTGTCCAAGATCAGATTTGAACTCAGGTCCTCCTGACTTCAGGGCTGATGCTCTATCCACTGAACCACCTAAATCTTCCCTTCTTTAACTTAAATACCCATATTCTTTTCAATCAATTTTCCTCTGACAATTATTATTTAATTATTTTCAACAAGAACTCTGGATATTGTACTGTTTATCAAAATCCTTCCTAAAATGTGGTCCTAGGAGAGAAGATAATATTTAAGATGTGATCCAAATGGGACACAAAGTTTCAGAATACAGTCTATGACAGTATTTTTAGTAATCTGACATTTAAGATAAGTCTAACATGGGCACACTCCATTTTTTTTTCTTTTGGGGGCCTAGCATAGTGCCTAGGATATAATAAGGCCTTGCTAAATTCTTAGAGACTTCTTGACTTTTGATCATACATGCCCTTCTTCTTTCTCCCGTTCTTCATATTCTCTTAAACATTATTGACAGGGGCTCTGCAATCTAATCTGTCAGTTCTTCCATATTTTGAGAATGCAATTCTTTTGGGGTGCATGATTAAAATTTATTGAAGACATTTAATCCCTTTCACACTCTCTTCCAGTGGTGCTGACCAAGGCACCATAGGTAAATGATACAGGTCAAGTTTTCCTACCATCTGTTATGGTTTTCTCAAACTTTGTTTCTCCTAGTCTTCATTCCTTAGTAGCCATTTTTTGCTGTCCTTTCCAATCTAGAGGTTACCAGAGAAAACGAAAGAGTCAAATTCAAATTATGTTGCCTATTTTTTATTGTAGTCAACATTGCCTTATTTTTGCAAAGAGCAGTCTCATTACCTTTTTGATCCTCTAACTTTCACACAATTGAAAAAATAACAAAACATGATTATTCTGATATTTCTGATATTAGCTAGATATCTTAATATCTAGAATACTAAGCTTAGACTCAAGAAACCTTTTATCTGATACTTGTTAGTTGTTTGGATAATTTACTTCATTTTCCCTATCTTTATTTTACTCAGTTGTTGAATTTAAATAAGAATAGCATTTTTTTCCCCACAGGATTATTGGGAGGGCCAAATGAGCTAATATATAAAAACAATTTGTAAACCTTAAAACACTGTGTAATTGTTATTTCTTCCTTATGCTGCTTTCTTTGTCTCCTGATTCTCTTCTTACAAAATTAAATTATGATTTTGGCTGGCTCTTTTGTCATAGAACCTTGCTTCTATCTTTGGCCCTTTTAAAAAAACCATATGTGCCAAATAATGAGATGAGCTTTTGCAAATTTGCTTTTATTCTCTGGATTCCAATACCAACCACAAAATCTCTGCAATGCAATATACAGGAGAAGAATTAAAGATGGTAAAAGAGATTTTCTATTTTTTTTTTATCTTTTTAAATGCTTCCCAACTTTACCTTACCTCCCTTTCCAACCTGATTATGTTTTATCCCTCTTCAGGTATGCAATGATTCAGTGATTTTGGCTTTTGTATTTCTCTTTAAATACAGTACTCCATTTTCCATTTCTTCATTTTTACCTTATCTCTTCCCCATATATTGAAAACATTCCCACCTCTCTTTTGCTGATTTAAACCTTTGTTTCCTTCAAAATTGTTCTCCAGAGTTATTTTCTTGATTCTTCCAGCTTCTAATGCCATTCCCACCCCAAGTAATGTACTATTTGTTCAATTTCTGTTTATTTTCCTTATATAAGTTAATTTGTCCTGGAACTGAAGCATAATCATTGTGAGTCTCTCAATAAATAATGGAATATTCAATAGCCTAATTAGCTTGTTAAAACTTATAAGTTGAACTGTCTGGGTAGCAGGGTTTTCCATATCAAGGAATTCTCTATACCAATAAAACCCCTAATACATTCTCTAGTCCTACATTCTGCATGAATTTAATTTATCTATTTATTCATTCATTTACTGACTCATTCAATCATATTATCTATTTATAGTCTATTGATGGATGTAGTCATCAGTTTTTTTTCCATATATTCATCTATTCATCCATTTATCTATTTCTCAATCTAGATCTCTTATCTCTTGATTTTTTCTAATTTAAATGTTTCCATTTGTTAAATGCAAGATACTGTAAGAAAAAGGCAGAGTTTTTTTTCACTTGTTTATCATTCAAACACTATCTTATAATGATTAATACATACTTGTTGATTGATTGAAGGAAAGTCTATCCATATCTCCTACTTTTGTATTGTGAGATCCTTATAAATAAAGCTACTGCTAGTGAGGTGAGGAAACTGGAACGAAAAAGTTGAGTCAGGGAACCAGCAGTGGTTGACAATAGCCCCAATGAATAAACTAACACTTTTTTGTCCCTCAAAAGTCTAATCTAGGTAATTTGTAAAATCATAATTAGCCATATCTTCTATTTTGGTGTTAGCCAATCCCCTAAACTGATAATGAAGCTGTTTTTTTTTTTTTGTTTGTTTGTTTGTTTGTTTGTTTTTTGTATGTTTACTTTGAAGGAGAGAACAAAGGAGGCATCTCAGCAAATTTGATATAAGTTTACAAGTAGAAGCCTGATTCTTGTGACCTATTCTTTCCTGAGTTAGCCCAGGATTTAGCTGAGTTCCCAGAAGTATGGAGATTAATTTGTGTCTCAAAGGTATTTCTATATCTTCAACACCTATATTGACAATCAGCAGCAAAATAAAGGAAAGCAAATCTGTATAATAACTAGGGGGTCACATACGTGAATAAACATAAACACCAGCTCACAATTCTGTTGGTGTAGGTACATGTAATTATTTTTTTCTTTGCAGCCACGTTATTTGGGCATTTTAATGTAAAATATTTGACTCGTGTTACATTTCAACTACATCTGTTTGCTCCATTTTTATGGTTCAAGGAAGAGCTTAATGACAGTAAACAGCTGGGCCTTATATTAAATTTTAGAGAATTTTAAAAATTGATCAAGGTTATTTATCATGTTGAGAGTCATCTCATTTCCTAAGAAGTGAGGAGGTTTTTATATTAAAGCTGTTATATTTTTTATTCTGTGAATATTATTAAATGTTAATATATTTTATTTTATTTTTACTTTTTTAGTGAATTAAGTACAAAAAAGAGAAAAAAAATAGAATAGAAAAAAAGACAGAAAAGGAAAAACAAACAAACAAAAATAAAAACCATTGTTCTGAACCCAGCAGAACATCAGGAAGGATTCAAAATATATAACAATAAATTTCCATTTCAAGAAAGTATAGATAATAATAAAAGAGTTCATTTTCATGACTATCCATCTTTGCTTTTTTGGTGCCTTCCCCCCTCTAATATTTGTATGTTGGTTATTCTTTTGCAACTCATTTGTATGATGTAATTAATATTTTTAAGTTCCTAGAATTTTTTTGCTTTTTGAAATCAGATTATACTCAACTCTGCCCCAATTTTTCTTTTAAGTTACCTAATTATTGATGTCAATCAAATATATGATATATATTTCCACATAAAGAAATCGAGAATTTGCCATTTTGAGTTAATTGAAATCAGTCTTTGATATTTATTAAATTTTCTGTTATGTTTGGGTTTGGTTGAGACAAGGCCTGAAAAGAGTTGAAGGTTTTTTCTTTCAATATTATTCAATATTTTGGTGCATATGACATTTTTTACCAAGGCCTAGTTCTTTTAATTGCCAGTAGATATTTTTCCATGTGCATAGTCTTTTATTGTGACTGCTGATAAATTCTGTAATTTCTAATGGTAGCTCCAGCATATTTGAATTAGTTTTTGTTGTTGTTGTTGTTTTTGTTATTTGTTTCTTGCAAAATTTTGTACTTAATCTGTGGATTTTCAAATTTGGCAGTACAATTCCTACAATTTTTTCCACAAAGGATCCCTTTGAAGAGGAGATTGGTGAATTTTTTTTTTTTCTATTTCTTTAGTTATTGTGTCTAAGTTCTTTTTTTTTTTTTCTTCATATCTTTCAGGCAGTACAATTATTAATTATTTTTGTTTCTTGATCTCTTCTCCAGATGTGGATTTTCTGAAAATATATTTCATATATCATTATATTTTTTCATTCTTCATGTTTTGTTCTGTTACTTCTTGATCTCATAGCTTCACTGGCTTCTCCTTGGCCAATTTTAATTTTCTTTATTTTTTTAATAATAGCTTTTTATTTTCAAAATATATGCAGATGTTTTTCAACATTTACCCTTGCAAAACTTGTGTTCCATTTTTTTTTCTTCCTCACTTCCCTTGATACCCTTCCCTAGCCTGCAAGTTGTAATATTCTTCTCTAAAATTTAATCTTCTCTTGTTGGGGTTTTCTTGGGGTCTCTGGAGGCAGCCTTAGTTTCAGTTCAGTAATCACCCCAAATGCAGCAAGATATTAAAGTCCAAATTCTTTATTGTCTCTTTCCAAGTCTTGTCTCCTTTCCTGTGGCCCGATTAGCTTTCTTAGAGGCCCTCTAGTAGTCTTGGTTCCAAGAGCTTGAGCTCTGATTTCTGAATCTCCCTGACTCCCAAGGGTTTGAGCTTCAGCTTCCAGCCACAACAAAGGTGGAAGATGGAATGAATCTGTCTCAGCCTCTGAGAGATTCTAGAAAGCTTCTTTTCTGGCCCTGAGAGCTTCTTGCTTATATGCCCCACACTTAGTATACACCAGTCATTATATCACTAGGAAACCATTATTTGCTGTAGGATTAAATCAATGCTAAACTAGATCAAACCATTGTCTCCTCAATTCCAGTTAGTACCTTGTTTCAAGTTCTGGCCCATAACATCTCCTTGTAGAATTAAAGTAATGATACTGAACCATGCCAAATTAGATAATTATTATCTCTATCAATTCCACTGTTTCAAGTTCAGAGTTTTGGCCCATAACAGCAAGTAATCGAATATATATTAAAATATATATTAAAAGTGCAATCACTCTATACCTATTTCTACAATTATCATACTGCATAAGAAAAATTAGATCAAAAAGGACAAAAAAAAAAAAGAAAGCAAACAACAAAAAAGGTAAAAATATACTATTTTGTGATCCACAATCTGTCCCTAAATCCCGCTTTCTGGATAAAGATGACTGTCTCCATAATAAATATATTAGAATTAGCCCAAATCATCTTACTGTTGTCCCTCAGAGAGTTCCCTTGATTTTACATACTTCATCTGGCATCACTTCATTCAAGTCTCTCCAGCTCTCTCTGAAATCATTCTGTTGATCATTTCTAATACAGTATTGAATATTAAGGGTAATAGTAGCCAACCTTATTTCACCCTGTATCCTACTGAAAATAGTTTAATTTATTCCCATTATATTTGATACTTTCTGCTGGTTTTAAATATGTGCTTCTGATCATTTTAAGGAAACCTCCATTTATTCCTATGCTCTCTAGTGTTTTTAATAGGAACGGATGTTAGATTTTTTCAAATATTTTTTTCGGCAACTATTGAGATAATCGTATGATTTCTGTTAGCTTGGCTATTGACATAATTAATTATGATAATAGTTTTCTTAATATTGAATATTGAAAGAGTTCTGTATTCCTGATAGAAATCCTACTTGGCCATGTCATATTATCCTAGAGATAACTTGCTATAATCTCCTTGCTAATATTTTATTTAGGAATTTTTGCATTAATATTCAATAATGAAACTGGCCTATAATTTTCTTTCTCTGTTTTGATTCTACCTGCTTTAAGTATCAGCACCATATCTATGTCATCAAAAGAATTTGGTAAGATTCCTTTCCCTATTTTTCCAAATATTTTGCAATTATAGAATTAATTGTTCTTTAAATGTTTGGTAGAATTCACTTGTAAATCTATCTGGCCCTGGAGATTTTTTCTTTCTTTCTTTTAATTTCCAAAACATATGCAAGAATAAATTTTCAATATTGACGCTTACAAAATCTTGCATTGCAAATTTTCCCCTCCTCCCCTCTACTCCTTCCCTTATATAACAAATAATCCAATACATGTTAAATATGTTAAAATATATGCTAAATCCAATATACGTATAAATATTTACACAATAATTTTGCAGCATAAGAAAAATCAGATTAAAAAAAGAAAGAAAATAAAATGCAAGCAAACAACAACAAAAAGAATGAAAATTCTATATTATGACCGGTACTTAGTTACCACAGTTCTCTCTCTGGATGTAGATGGCTCTCTTCCTTACAAGATCATTGGAATTGACCATCTCAAGGTTGGAAAGAGGCATGTCCATCAGAATTTATGATTGTATAATCATGTTGCCATGTGCAATGATCTTTTGCTTCTGTTCATTCTGTAATTTCTTTGTGAATATTTCATTTAAGATTTTACATCAATATTCACTAGGGAAATTGGTTTATAATTTTCTTTCTCTTTTTCACCTTACCTGAAAAGTATCTGCACAACATCTGTGTCATAAAAGGAATTTGGTAGGAATCTTTCTTTCCCTATTTTTTCAAATAATTCATATAGTATTGGAATTACTTGTTCTTTGAATGCTTGGTTGAATTCTCATGTAAATCCATCTGGCCCTACAGAGTTTTTCTCATGGAATTGATTAATATCTTGTCCTATTTCTTTTTCTAAAATGTTACTATATAAATAATTTATTTCCTCTTCTGTTAACCTGGGCAACCAATACTTTGTAGATAGTCTTTAATTTTACTTAGATTATCGAATTTGTTGACATATAGTTGGACAAAATAACTCCTGCAACTGAAGCATAATACATTCTGCTCCAGTCTTTTACCGTTATTCTGTATACATCACTCTGATTTAAATGTGTTTCATGTAAGCAACATGTAAGCTAAGCGGTGCAGTGGATAGAGCACTAGCGCTGAAGTTAGGAGAACTTGAATTTAAATCTGACCTCAGATCCTTAACACTTCATAGCTGAATGACCCTGGACAAGTCACTTAACCCCAATTGCTTCTTCAAAACAAACAACAAGAAGCAAAAAAATAAATAAATAAATAAAAATTAAAAAAAAAAAATTGTAGAATTCTGGCTTTTAATCCAGTCTACTCTCTGCTTCCATTTTATGGGAGAGTTCATCCCATTCACACTCACAGTTAAAATAACTAATTCTGTATTTCCTGCCATCTTATTTTATCTCAAATTATGCTTTTCTCTTTCTTTTCCTCCTTCCTTCCTCCTTAGTATTTTGCTTCTGACTACTATTTCCCTCAGACAGCCCTGCCCATGTCTTATACCTTTTTACTGCTATTGCTGTTTTCCCTTTTGTTAGCCTTTCCCTTATTTTACTCTTTTTCCTTTTACTTCCTTATAAGGTGAGACAAGTTTCTCTATGAAATCAAATATGTCTGATATTCTCCCTTTGAGTCAAATCTCATAAACATACAATGTTCAGACCATCTTTCCTTTCTGCAATTATGATAGAACTTCTTTGCCTCTTTGTGAGATGTAATTTCACTCATTTTACCTCATTTTCCTTTTCTCTCAGTACAATCTCCTTTCTCCCTCTAATTTCTTTTTCAAAATATGATAATAAAATCAAATTTTACCCACACTCTCTAGGTATTCCTGTAACAGAAATATACCTCTCAAGATTTCTTCCATTTTTACCTTTTTATGCTTCCCTTGAGTTCTATATTTGGAGGTCAAAATTTTCTTCTGCTCTAGTATTTTCATCAGAAATAAATAAAATTCACTTGTATCACTGAATGTCCATCTTTTCCCCTGAAAGTCAATACTCAGTTTAGCTGGGTAGATTATTATTGGCTGTAATCCATGTTGCTTTGCCTTTTGAAATATCAGATTCTAAGCCCTTTGATCCTTTGAGATAGAAGCTGCCTAGGTCCTGGCTAATCCTGATTATGTTGTTTTTGGTACTTCAATTGTTTCTTTCTGGCTGTTGCAATATTTTTTTTTCCTTCTCCCAATAATTATTAAATTTAGCCACAATATTCCTTGGAGTTATTATGGGGTCTCTTTCATGAAGTGAGTGTTGAATTCTTTCATTGGTTATTTTACCTTCTGATTCCAGGATATCAGGGCAGTTTTCCTTTATGATTTCCTGAAAGAACATTTTTAGGTTTTTTTTTTTTTTTTTTTCATTATGTCTTTCAGGAAGTTCAATAATTTTTAGTTGTCTTTCCTAGGTCGCTTTTCTATGTCAACTGTTTTTCTAGAAGTTATTTCATATTTTGTTTTATTTCTTCATTTATTTTTGTTTTGTTTGACTAATGCTTGAAGTCTTATTGAGTCATTAACTTCCATTTGTTCAATTCTAATTTTTAATGCATTATTTTCTTACCTTTTTTTTTAGCTACTTTTGTATTTGACCAATTGAGTTTTTTTGTTCATTGCACTTTTTTCCCATTTCACACACTCTGTTTTTCAATGATTTGGGTATCTTTTTCATGTCTCTTTTGTAGGGAATTATATCTTTTTACTGTTTCATCAAATCTATTTTTAACAAGTTTTTTTCAGATAATTTCTCTTTTTTTTCTTTTCTTATTGTGTTGAAAATATTTTATTTCTTTTCCCCATTTTTCTTCTAATTGTCCTTTAAGATCCTTTTTTGAAATCTTTCATGAAAGCCTTGTGATATGGAGACCAACATATATCTCCCATTGGGGCTTCATCTGGAGCTGATTTGCCTTTGGGAAACTCAGGGTCAGAAGTTTGTTCTCTCTCTCTCTCTCTCTCTCTCTCTCTCTCTCTCTCTCTCTCTCATAAAAGTTGTCCTATGGGTCAGAGTTCTTTTTTTTCTTTTTCTTTTTTTGCTTATTTTAAGGGTGGAGACCTGCTCTTAACGCAAAAGGGTGATAGCAGTTCTAGTTTGCTCTGGGACCAGTGTTTTTGATTAACTTCCAGTGCTGGGTCATTGCAGCCTGGTCCCAAAATTTCTCTGGGGCTTTGTGGCTTACAATTTGTCTTTTGTATTTGCTTTTGGGTGATTCACAGCAAATATGCTAAACTGCTGCAATGCTCTGGATCCCCTGTCCCAGTTCTTTGCCCTGGGCTCCCTATGCTGCAATCTGTGCTTGGCAGATTGTGCCCCTGCCTGATTGAACCAGACCTGTTCTGTCCCAAATTATCTTCTTCTGGAAATGTGTTTTACTCCAAATATTTGTGGGTTCTGTCTCTATAAAACAAGTTCAGAGACTTAATCTGCATTGGTTTGAGAGAAGGTCAGATTAGGTCCCAGAAAGTCATGTCTGTTCTCCTCCATTTTGGCTCTGCCCTGTTTAGCCAAGATTTTTCTTAGGGAGTTGATTAATAACTTGTTCAATTTCTTTTTCTATATCACTTTTGCTATATCACTCAGTGAATCTATTTTTAGCATTGATATTATGACATTATCTATAGTACCCTTTAACAAAATATACTTTCCTTCCTTATATCTTTGAGTTAGATCTATTTTTGCTTTTGTTTGATCTCAGATCAGGAATGCCTCTTAGCTTTTTTTTTTTTTTTAACACCTTATTTATTATTGATTCTATTACAGGCTTTTACCTTTAGTCTGTAAATACCACTCTACTTTAAATGTGTTTTGTGTAAACAACATATTGTAGGATTCTGGCTTTTAATCCATTCTATCTGCTTCTGTTTTATGGGAAAGTTCATCCTATTCACATTCATATTTAAAATGACTAACTGTATTTCTTACCATCTTATTTTCCCCAAGTAGTATTTTTCTCTTTCCTTTCTTTCTTTCCCTTCTCTCTTGTGTATTGCTTCTGACCACCACCTCCTTCAGTCTGCCTTCCCATTTAACAGCCCCTCCCACTTTCTTATTTTTTTCTCTCTCTTCTTTTGTTATCCTTTCTATTAGCATCCCCTTTTCCTTTCCCCTTTTACCTCTTACTTCCCTATAGGGTGCAAATTGTTCTATAAAAACTAACTATGTCTGATGATATGCTCTCGCTGAGCCCAATCTGATGACATTAAGGTTCACACAATGCTCATGCCTCTCCCTTCTTTCTCTCAACAATAATAATTTTTATTTTGACTCTTCATGTGATATAATTTACATATTTTACCTCCCCTTCCCTCTTTTTTCAGTTCAATCCCTAGCTTTTTTTTGTTATATCACCAAAATAATGAATATAGTCAATGTAAAGTCAAATTATATCTTCACCCTCTAAGTATACTCTAAATAAGATGAAGTTAACAAGAGTTAAAAATAACATCTTCCCATATACACATAGAGATGTAAACATTTTAACCTTTAAAAAAAGCTTTTTTTCTTCTCATTTTGCCTTTTTTATTTTCTCTTCATTTCTGTATTTTAAGATCAAATTTTCTTTTCACTTCTGATCTTTTCATCAAAAAAAAAATGAAAATCCTTTTTTCATTGAATGCCTATCTTTTCCCCTGAAAGATAAAAGTTTAATTTTGGTAGATGGTTGATTCTAGACTTTAGTCTAAGCTCTTGTGCATTCCAGAATATTTTCACCTTTTTTATTAATTTTATAATTAAATTTTTTGACAGTACATATGCATGGGTAATGTTTTACAACATTATCCCTTGCACTTACTTCTGTTCTGCATTTTCCCCTCCTTCCCTCCAACTCCTCCCCTAGGTGGCAGGCATTCCTATACATGTTAAATATGTTATAGTATATTCTAGATATAATATATGTGTGCAGAACCGAATTTTTTTTAATAAGGCTTCAGATCTTCTCTTGACACAAAGGTGCAACAAGCACTTTGATTTGCCCTGGGGAAGTTCTGCTGATTGTTTTCAAGTGCTAAGTAATCCTGGCTAAGTCCCACATTCTTCTAAGGCTCAGTGGTTTGCAATTTACCTTTTGTAGCAAATCTGCCAAAACACCTGCTTGCAACCAGGACAGAGTAGCCTAAGAGGCTCACAGAAGATTCCCAGGTGTATGGAACTATAATGCTCTGATTCCCCACCCATGCTCCTTGCCCCATCTCTCTGTGCTGTGGTCTGGGCTGGGCAGACTGTCCCACTGCATGTTTGAAACAGATCTGCTCTGAAATTTCCCAAAGTAATTTCTTCTGGAAATATGTGTTGTACTCCAAATATGTGTGGGTCCTGTCATACCAAAATCAGTTTAGAGGCTTAATCTGCTGTTGGTTTGAGAGAAGGTCAAGAAGAGGTTACAAAGAGTCCTGTCTACTCTTTGCCATCTTGGCTCCACCCTCCCACCTTGATTTTTTTTTTTTTTACCTCTACCCATCCTCCATCAAAGATGCTAATATATTTTCAGTGAAATGCCCAACTGAAAAGCAAACAAACAAACAAACATGTATATGCATATATAGTTATATGTAAAATTAGAACTATTTTTACTATTTTCCCCTTTATGCATTAGAAGCTAGATTCATTTAGTTACTAAGGCATAGTTCTTTAATCCTGAAATTTAAGGTGAATTCAGAAATGTAATTTCAATTCATAGTTATTTAATTGATTTGGTCTTTTTTTTCTTTTGAAGAAGGGAAAGTGTTGGTATAGTTTTTACCTATTCCTAATGTAGCATTCTTAATCATTGTTATATTATGAATAGTATAAATAACGAGAAGTGGAGCAAAGGAATGAAGCTATCATAGGTACTCAATCTATGCCAGGAATTGTTCTTAGCAGTTCCCTAATATTTCATTTGATTTTCACAATAAACATTGTGAAGAAGGTGCTACTGTCACTCCCGTTTTACTTCTGAAAGTGATGCAGGTCCTGCCTAGTGTCACAAAGCTAGTAACTATTTGAGGTTAGATTAACTTCAGGTATTACTGACTCCATATATAAATGGTATTATTACTGACTATGTATATAACTTGAAACTGTAGGCATAGCTAACATAATTAGGTGATAATGCTAAAATATTTATCTATGAACATATATTTGTACATTCATATGTGATATGTTATATTCATATAGACACATTGACGTACATGTTACATAGAAATGTTAAGGGACATTATGTTTATATGTATATACATGTTTATATAAGTAAGTATTTATATTATGTCTAAATGTATGTATATGTATATGCACACACATACATATATATATATATATATATATATATATATATATATATATATATATATATACAGAGAGAGAGAGAGAATTGTGTATGTATATATACGTATGTATATTACCTTAATGGTTAAGAGTATTATGAGATGTACAGTCAATTAGCATTCTTTACAGATTTTTTACGAGAACTTCATTTGAAGGTAACAAGTATAAAATAACTATTGTTTTCAAAAACTAATTAAACATGCATTATGATTAGCTTCCATAGACTTAAATATTAGGTGAATTGAATTGAATTGAATGATCAATTAAAGAATAAAATTAAATGAGCATAAATGTAAAGTTTTCTTTATATTATTATGTAGATGCTTTGAATGTTTTCTCATCAGCTACTGGATACTACTACTGGAGGACCATTCACTAATGAATTCTTTGGCCATGGCAACACATGAAACACAGAAAATTGATAACAATCCTCTGAAGCTTTCTTTTTCTTCAGCTATAGCAGCAGAGTGCCAAAAAAAAAAAAAAAAAAAAAAAAAAAAAGCAGAAGATGCTAAGAAACACATAGGGTTTCTTAATATACATTTTTATACCCAAGATGTAATGTCCCCAATATTCCATGTGTATTCATAATAGGAGATGGATTATGTTATATTAATCTTGACAAAAACATAATACAAAAGAAAAAAAAAAGTTAAATAAAAGTATAGTGCACTGGTTCTTTTTGGAGAGGTAAATAATATACTTGTTTTTGTTGTTTTTAATCCAAAGATCTAATGTTTATGGAACATATAATTATCTCACATTTAGATACCTAGGATGTTTCCATAAATACCAACTTGAAAAGATCAATGATCTTTCTTTATTTGATAATTCTGTAGAGACATTGTATTCTCTTGGTCACATAGGAGTAGACTCCCATGCTATTTGCAATCCTTAATCTTTACTCTTTTTCTACTTTCTGCCCTTCCCTGCCATATCCCATCTTTTGCTAAGTTCTCTCAAATTCATGTCCGTTTCTCCTCTGTCATTGATGCCATTATGGTGCAGATGCTTATCATTACCATGCCTCTTCAAAATGTTGCAAATTTATAATTATTGCTTCATTTGGCTTCAAAACAATATATGTATCACCTCTTGGGGCTGCTAGGTAGCTCAGTGTATATAATGCCAGACCTGGAGTAAGGGAGATTCACCCTGATCTCAAATCTAGCCTTAGAAATCTACTAGCCATCTCACCGTTAGGGGAATCATTTAACCCTGTTTGCCTCAGTTTCCTCATCTGTAAAATGAGCTGGAGAAGGAAATGACAAATCATCTCAGGATCTTTGCCAAGAAAACCCCAAATGGGATCATGAAGAGTCAGACATGACTGAAAACTGAATAACAAAAGCAAAATTAATGGGGTCAGTATCCTTTGAGTTTCTGCCAATTTCAATCCATCCCCTATTTGACTTTCAAAGTTATCTTATAAGCATTCAAGTGTGTTCATGCCACATATTTTATCCCATTCAATAAACTACAATGGCTGTTGACTATTTATGTTATGAAAATCCTCTGTTGAACTTTTCAAATTTCTTAAAAACTATCCTCTTCCTACCTTTTTAGTTTTCTTAGAATTTTTATTTCCTGACATAAGGCATTCCATCTCCTGATTCCATGCATTTTCTTTGTCTATCATACCAGGAATGGTGTGTCTACTCATCTCTACCTTTTGTGTTCTCTACCTTTAGGTCAATGACTATATTTTCCCAGAAACTTTGTCTCATCCCCTTAATGCTAGAACATTCCCTTTCAGAATAACTTTAATGCATCCTCTCTGTACCTTGTTTTTATGTAGTTTTTTGGTATGTTGTCTGCCCTTTGGTTATACTTAACAACAAAAATACCAAAACTATTTGTATTTTAAGAGGCAGGAAACAAGTTGTTATTGATGTGGGTAATTTTTTTTTTATCAGTAGTTCTTATAGGGTCAGATCTTCATATTGTGAAAATGAAAGTCAAAATGAATAAACTATTATAAGGAATAATTCAAATTAGAAAAAATAGCATTTGAAACAATACCAACTTAATATATTTTATTATTGAGGAAAATTGGGATACGGATAAAAAAGAACATTAGCATATATTATAATTATTTCCTATAAAAGTTTAATCAACAAATTTGTTTTCAAAATAAGAGTTGAATATAACTTTAAATGAAATTTGAATTATGTGCCTTCCATCTATTGTTTTCTCCAGAATACTATTCCCAGTTCTTTCAATGGATTCTCAATTGATATTATTGTAGGTCCCTTGATATTCTGATTACTACCCCTTGGTATTTTTCCAGCTTCTCAGTTTCATTCCTAAAATGCAGTACATAAAGATGAGCATAATAATACATATGTTGTGTGCATGAAAAAATGAAGTGGAATTGTCATCATCTCATCTCAGTGCACTGTCTTTCAATGTAGTCTAACTTTGCATTAGCTTCTTAGGTTGCCATATCTTCCTGTTGTCTCAAATTAATCTGAGAATACATTAAATCCTATGTGATCCCCCCCTCACAAATGCTATTTGGCCATTTCTCCTTGACTCTGACAGTTATAAAGGTTATTTAAAAACAAACAAACAAGCACACAAAAGATATTGTTCTGTGATTTCAACAAACTGAATGTTCCCTCCAACTTTAAAAAAAAAAATCTATCCTTTCCCATTATGTCACTTTTGGCTATATCTTCCCATATGCTCAGGTTTTAAGTCTATATTATAATAATCAAATTGTTCAATTTTTCATTTTGCCAATTCAAGGACAACAATGATTGTTCCATTACATATTCCTTTCTCTCTCAACATGATCCATCTATTTTGATCATGTATTCTTTTGGTGACATGCTATAACTCTGGCTCCTTATTATGCATTGGAGCTTCATACCAATATGTGCTCCTCCATTAACCTTTCTGATATTCATTTAAAATTTTCAGAGATTATCATTCCATGACATTTAGACATGCAACATAAGAGTAGAATATTGATATTAACAAGTTGGTCCTCAATACATGGAGAAATTTGGAACCATTATGGAACTTGGCCATTTTTCATAAACATTGTAAATCAGTCTCCTCCTGATTAGTTGTCACCCTAATACAACTATTTGAAGTGTCTGAAGTAGATATGCATATATGCATGTGTGTTTATATTTATCACTAATTATTTAAATTAAAATAAAATGGAACTGTTTGTAGTTTCTCCTCTTTCAAAATAACAAAATATTGACTATAAAATGGCGAACATTGATGAGAATCCAATAGGTATGCAAGTACAAACTTCCCTGAACAGTAGTAGGTGGTTAAAGATTGCATGTTGGGAAATTTCATCACTTGGGTAGCCAATTTTTTATTGAAGACTCAAGCTTTTCCTAGTCTCAAAAAACAAAGTCTATTGCTAGATCTATACGCAAAGTCTTTTTCAATTCTGTGACAATTGTCCAAGTTTTTGTCATACTCTTTTTTTTTTTAAACTAAATGCACCCTGTTGAAGCACTAGGCTAAAAGTATAATGGATCAAATGTTAAATTGCTTGTTTAAATATTTTTGTTATTAATATATTAGTATTAATTCAATAAAGACAATATCCAAATGCAAATATCTCTGAGCCTTCATTCCATTATCCTGACATTAATGATCTGTGACAGCATACCTTCCCCAGTCTTAAATCTCTTTTAATGTCAAGATTTAATGACACAGCTAGCTCTGTATCTGGGCGGGCATGAACTTTCTGTCTCATCATTACAATTGATTTTGTCCCATTTAATTTTGATTCCTAATATTTAAATACCCTTGTTGATATTTTCAACAAAATTGACTATTAAAATCTTTATTAATCTTGATATCAGCTGATTCTCTGCTGCCCCCCCTGCCTGGACCATTTCTAAAACTTTGTCAACCATTTAATAGAAAAAGTATTCAGCCTATTTTTAAGATTTCACTTCACTCTGTTTTACAGTTTGGGGGTTTACTAAACACTAGAGCACTATTTCCTCTAACATAAAAAACTCAATTTTTTTCAGAACTAAAAGCTTTATTTCACTCCCCTTAAATTTTGGTTTTCATTTTGAAAGTACTATTAATGCACAAACTCAGATTTTTTATGAATATAAACAGAAATGCATAATCAGCTTCTGAATGCACTACTTGGGCTGATCACAACCTGAGGATTTTTCAGTACAGTACTCTTTTCAGCAGAATTTTTATTTTCTTGAAATTTAGTGCAATGGCATAAAACTTTTTTATAGCTGATACATAATGTATGATTATCCATAAATCTAAGCTGTGTCTTGCATTGGACATGTACAAGCACCACTGTATAATAAATTTATTACAATGGTTGACTTTAACAGCTCTTCATATTGCATGTTCAAAGCATTAAGCCTTTTGAAAAAGTTGCCAAACTTTCTGGGCTCTTGATCTTCTTTCTTGTTCAACTGCTTAAATGGAAATAAATAGCAAACAGCAAGCATTATAGTGAGAGCTCCAAACAATCTTGATAAAGCATGCACTATGTAATGAAACAATACCAAGAAAGGAAGTCATATTGACAACACAATGCCCAGATTATGTATTCCTAGGCCACAAACACAACAAACATTTCCAAAATCTAAAGGATCCTTATTCTATAGGGAAAGAACTGAGAGTTAAAGTGAATTCTTTGAGCTAGGAATGTACATATACATATATGTGAGTATGTATACATGTATATAGGTGTATATAAGTACATCTTGATTAGACGAATTTCCCCCTACCCCACGTCATTTCTTAATAGATATATAAATATATGTGCTATATAGATTTAGATTATAGATATAGATATAGGCATAAATATATAATCTAGTCATTGATAATAATAATGTTGCATTTTTATTGCATTTTACAATTGGAAGTTTTTTACATATATAGTTTCATTCTACTTAGCATGGTGCAATAGAAAAAAACTCTGAAATTGTAGTCCAAATCCCTGGGTTCAAATTTCACCTTTTGAAAAAGGACCAACATGTGCAAAAATGTTTGTGGTAGCCCTTTTTGTAGTTGCAAGAAACTGGAAACCGAGTGGATGTCCATCAACTGGAGAATGACTGAATAAGTTATGACACATGAATGTTATGGAATCTTAATTATTCTAAAAGAAATGATCAGCAGGATGATTTCAGAGAGATCTATATAAACTGATGCTAAGTGAAATGAGCATAACCAGGAGAATATTGTAAACAGCAACAGCAAGATTATATGATATTCCAACTGACTTCCAGTTGATCAATGATGGATAGAAATAACTACACCCAGAGAAGGAACACTGGGAAGTGAATGTAAATTGTTAGCACTACTGTCTGTCTGCCCAGGTTACTTATACCTTCAGAATCTAATACTTAATGTGCAACAAGAAAATGGTATTTACACACATATATTGTATCTAGTTTATATTGTAACACATGTAAAATGTATGGGATTGACTGTCATCGAGGGGAGGGAGTGGAGGGAGGGGGGGTAATTTGGAAAAAATGAATACAAGGGATAATACTATTTTAAAAATAAATAAATAAACTAATTAATTAATTAATTGATTGATTAAAAAAAAAAAGATTATATGATCTTCAAGCCTGATGGACATGGCTCTTTGCAACAGTGAAGTGATTCAGGCCATTTCCAATGACCATATGAGAGCCATCTTGCACTCACAGTGGGGACTGTGGGGACTGAGTGTGGATCACAACATAGTATTTTAACCTTTTTTTGTTGTTTCCTTGCATTTTCTTTTCTTTCTCATTTTATTTCCTTTTTTTATCTTATTTTCCTTGTGCATGATATTGTGCAAATATGTATAAAAGAATAGCACATGTCTAACATATAATGGATTGCTTGCCATCAAGGGGAAGGTGTCAGGGAGAGGAGAAATTTGAAGCAAATTTTGCAAGGGTGAATGTTGAAAATTATCTGTGCATAGATTTTGAAAATAAGAGTTTTAATTTAAAAAATAAAATAAACTATTTTAAGTAAAAAACAAAACAAAAACAAAAACATTTTAAAATTCAAAAAAACAAACCTCACCTTTTGTGTTTAATAACTTTGTGACATAGTACATGGGCCTCAGTTTCCTCATTTCTAAAATATTACAGTTACATAATTTCTATGCTCACTTTCAGTTATAAATCTTTGATCTGATAATGTATGAATCCTGGTTCTCTCTCTCTTTTGATACATGTATAGTTTCAGGCATACCCCTCAATTATTTTAAATCTCAAACAAATGAAAAGCTTTTAGAAATTTAATAAAATATATAGAATATCTCAAATTTCAATACAGTTTGACATTGAAAAATATAACTCTATACAGATACTTATAAAATGCTGTGATATAAAATTCAATCTTTCACCACTTACAAATGGTTAAAATTGGAAAATGTTTCTTTTGCATTTTAACATTATTTCTTATAGTCCAGAAACTTGTAATTATAACATTTTTTCTTATATTACTTTGAAGATAATAGTTATTCTTAGAACTGTATTAACACTTTAGATTTTATATACACAAGGATAGTAGAGAAAATGGGGAAGTCAGAAGTCCTGGTGATGCAGATCCAGTCTCTGCTATGGACTTAGGAAAGCCAGGGAATTGTTATTAGCCTTAGTTTCCTGTTTAAAACAGCAGGGATGGATTGGATTGTTTCTGATGTCCCATCTCCAATTATATAATATTAAGATTTATTTAGAGCTGGAAGGTATATATATATATATATATATATATATATATAAATGACATAGATCATTGAAAATTTACCAAAAATCCAAATTTTTTTTAAAAGTTGAATTGTAGAGAATAGATAACAAATGCCCATACCATCTAAAATAGTGAAATATCTTTTATGATTATGTCTTAAATACTTATTAGTATAGCTATTATAATCCCTAATAGATTGAAAGCCTATTGATCTCAGGAACAATTTTTGAAAAATCAATAAATATATTTTATTTATTCTTCCAACACCAAGGCCAGTGTTGGTAGGAACATAACAGCAACTTCATATTGTTGTTCTTTCTTCTTTTCTTGTTTCTTTCTTGTTTCTTTCTTGTTTCTTTCTTGTTTCTTCTTCTTCTTCTTCTTCTTCTTCTTCTTCTTCTTCTTCTTCTTCTTCTTCTTCTTCTTCTTCTTCTTCTTCTTCTTCTTCTTGTTCCTCTTTTTCTCTTCTCCTTTTTATTTTATTTTTCATTTAAAATGCTTTTGACCTTCAAGGTTTTTAAAACAATATTTAGTGAATGATAATAATTAGCATCTTTGTTTTATTTGTTGTTTTAAGCATATTATATTTTACATAATAGAACATTTGTCTGGAGACTGTTTATTTGTTATATAACCAGGATTTCATGTGAGAATGGATCATATCTGGCATGTACTTTAATATGAAATCACACATTCCTTGTCAGGACATTTCCTACCTTCCCCCCCCCCATAATTTATTTTAAGATATCCAATAAGGATGCCTCCTGAATCAAGCCAACCCACTTAAAATATAACTTTTAAGAGATTTTCCTTCACCTCAACCCTAATTAATCAAATTAAAGTGACTTCTATATGCTAAATTAAAGCCAAATAAAGCTTAATGGTGCCAACTAAATATATATATACTAAAGGAATGCTATCATTGGTCAGTATGACAAATTATTTTAAATGTATTTAGCATTTCTTTACCAAAGTTGACAATTCCATTTAGATTGAGATTAGTTTTCTAACACAATTATGTCCTGTTTTGTTATTATTTTTTTATTCTTTACTAGAGTATCACATACATTCAACAGAATGCTAATAATTATTAGAAATATGTATATTTGTACTTTATAACTAACAATATTAATAGAAGGAAAGGAAATTAAACATGTCTAAAAGATTCATCAAATATCTGCCTACTATGATTTTTGTTAAAATTTGAGTTTCTTTCATGATCGTGGAATTACTAATCACATGATAGATCCTTACAAAAACAGGAAAAGAAGAAGTAAGGGGAGTAGAAAAAGGAGGACAAGAAGTGAGAAGTAGAATGTAGAAAAGGTTAAGAGAAAAAAGAGATTAAGACAAAGAGGAGAAGAAAGAGGAAGTGGAGAACAAGGAGCACAAGAACACAGTTTTGAAATTATGTGAAATTGATTATTTTGGAACATATAAAAGGAAGTGCAACAAAATAAAGAGTAATATAATATGTCTACATTGGCTTAAGTAATTCCTTGTTTAAAAGCAAAAACAAAACAAAACCTCTCTTTTACCAATGAAGATAGCAAAAAATCCATATTTAGATTTAGAATTATTTAGAAGGTATTAAATAGGAATCATTGACAATTTTTGAAAAAAAATTCCGCAAATTGAAATCGGATTTTGTTTTAATTTTGAATTCCAAATTATATCTCTCCTGTCCTCCTCTCACTCCTCCATGAGACTCTAAGCAATGTGACATGTTGTAGATGTGTAAAACACATTTGCATATTTCTCATTTTGTATTACTCACACACACATAGCACACACAAAAGAAAATGAAAAATACTGTGGCTCAGTGTGTATGCAGGCAATGTCAATTCTTTCTCTAGAAATAGATAACATTTTTCATCATGAGTCCTTTGGGATTGTTTTGGATCATTGCATTGCTTAGAATATATATGTCTAACAGGTAAATTATCCCATGATGATCTAATTTGTTTATGATATCATCCTTTATATCTGTCATATACTCATTTTAACCTTAACTTAGCATATGATGTGAGAAGTTTGTCCATGTAATGTTTTTCAGTGTTCTGAGCAGTTTTTATCAAATAATGAGGTTTGTTCTGAAAGCTTGAATTTTGGGGTTCTACGTTGGGTTCAAAAACATTCTACATTACCATAGTTATTTACTATAATGTATTACATGCCTTTCCTATTCCATTGATCCCCTGATGTATTTCTTGGCCATTGCCATATTATTTTGGTACGTTCACTATTCATAAAATGTATGTCACTACTAAACCATATCCTTTCACATTGATAATCTTGATGTTCTAGAACTTTTGATCTTCCACTTGAATTTTGCCTTTTTTTCTGGGTCTATAAATTATTTTGGTAATTTTATTGTTAATAAATTGAATAGGTAGATTAATTTTAAATAGATTTGTCATTTTTATTGGCTTGACCTACCCATGAACAATTAATATTTCTCTAGTTTTTAGATCTGACTTCATTTGTTTAAAAATATTTTGCAATTGTGTTTATGTAGTTTTTGAGCTTTCTTTGGCAGGTAGACACTCAAGTATTCTCTAGAGTTTGCAGTTACTTTAATTGGAATTTCTATTTCTATCTCTAGCTTTTAGACTTTGCTGATAATATTTAGAAATACTTATGGTTTATATTGATTTATATTGCATCTTAAAACTTTGCTAAAGTTTTAACTTATTTTAGTTATTTGTGGTTGATTTTTTGGGATTCTCTGAGTATAACATCCTATCTGCAAAAATTGATTGTTTTGTTTCCTTATGGCTTATGCTAATTGCTGCAGTTTCTTTTTCTTCTCTTATTGCCATAGCTAGCATTTCTAGTACAATATTAGATGGAAGTGCTGGTAATAGGCATCCTCACTTAACCCCTGATTTTATTGGGAAGACTTTAACTGAACCTCTTTACATATAATGCTTACTGATGGTTTTAGATAAATATATCTTATCATTTTAACAAATATACCCCTTATACCTATGTAGAGCCAATTTGTTTTTTGTTTTTGTTAACAGGAATAGTTTGTTCTTGTTCCAAAGGCTTTTCCTGCATCTTTTTATTTCTGTTAGTTTTATTATTGATATGGTCAATTATGTTGACAATTTTCTGAATGTTGAACTAGCCCTGCATTTTGCCTATAAATCCTACTTGGTTATACTGTGAATTATTTTGCTGAATTGCTGAAATATCCTTGCTATTTTTTTTCCTAATTTAAAAATATTTTTTCATTTATATTCATAAGGAAAACTGTTCTATATTTTCATCCTCTGTTGTCACTCTTTTTGGTTTAGGTTGTATCATAAAAGAAATTTAGTAGGAATGTCTACTTTATGAATTGTTTATATATTATTAGGATTGATTGTTCTTTAAATTTGGTAGAATTAACTTGTTAATCACTCTTACTGGGAATTTTTTTCTTAGGGAATTTGTTGATACATTGTTCAATTTATTTTTCTAAAATTCAATTAGATTATTGTCATAAAAGAGCAAAATAGCTGCTAATAATTGTATTAATTTCTTCTTCATTCCTAGTAAATTCACTTAATTTTGATATTGGCAATTTGTTTTCTTCTTTCTTTAAATCAAATTAGCCAATAGTTTATTTTATTGGTATTATTTTTTCATAAGACCAGCCTCTAGTTTTATCATTTCAGTGTTTTTCTTATTCTTAATTTTATCAATCTCTCTTTTATCTTTTTTTTTTTTTTGCTTTCTCTGTTATATTTCACTCTGTACTTCCTTACAAATGTTGTACTTCAGATTACCAGCTTCTTCCATGTATCCTCCATTCTATCATCCCCCATCCTCTTTTCTATCATTGTCCATTTTTGCTTTCCTATAGGATCAGATAGCTTTCTACCAAACTTAATATGTATATTATTTCCTCTATGATCCAATTCTTATGAGAGTAAGGTTCAGGTGTTGCCCCCTAAACCGAATCTTCTTCATTGTTATAAATATTTTACACCTTTTTATATGAAATAATTTACCCCTTTCTATCTCCTTCTTCCCTCTTCTATCAGAGCAATATTTTTCTCACCTCTTAATTTTGTTGTTTTTGTTATTTTTTAATATCATCTCATCTAATTCACCTCTCACCATACCATTTGTTTAAGTATGTTCCTTCTTATTCCCTATATCACTAAAATTTTTAAAAGTTATATTATTTTGCCACGTAGGAATAGAAGCAATTTAACCTAGCCAAATCTTTTATATTTTCTCTATTTATGTCATTTTACCTTCATAATTTTGTCTTGAATCTTGTATTTGAAGATCTTTTTTTATTCAGTTCTAATCCTTTAATTAAAAATGCTTATTCTCTATTTCATTACATATGAATTCTTTTCTCCTCAGATGATTTTGTTATCCTCACATGTTTTGTCAAATATGTGATTCTAATACTAACTCTTTTGCCATCCAGAATATCATACTCAAAGCCGTCTAGTTCAAGTGCTAAACTTGTTGTGAACTTGACTTAGGCTCCATGATATTTGAATTGTATTCTTCTGGCTTGTAGTATTTATTCTCTCACCTGTAAGCTCATGGATTTTGCTATGATATTTCTGGGAGTTTCCCTTTTGGATCAGTTTCAGGTACTGTGTAGTAGATTCTTTTAATTTCTATTTTGTCCCAAGGTGCTAAAATATCAAGGCAGTTTTCCTTAAAATAATGATTTCCAAACACCTTTTATTTATCTTGGCTTTCGCATACTTTAATAATTCTTAAATCATCTCTCCTAGAACTCTTTTCCAAGTGAGTTGTTTCTCCAATGATACAGTACATTTTTCTTTCTATTTATTTTTATTGTTTTGGTTTTATTTAATCATTTCTTGATCTCTCATGGAGTTATTAGTTTTTACATTCTCAATTCCAATTTTTAAGGATTTTTTTCCCAATGAGCTTTTGTGCCTCTTATTCCAGTTGACCAATTCAATTTTTAAAATTGGCATTTTATTCTATGAATTTTTTATTAGACTTTCCCCCAATTTTTGTGTTTATTTCTCCAAATTGTTGATACTTTTTTTTTCTTGATTCTCTTATATTCCAATTTATTTTTCCATTTTCTTCTATTTCTGTTATTTGCTTTAAAAAAAAATAAGCTCCTTCAGGAATTCTTTTTAGGAGTTTGAGACTAATTCACATGTTTTGTGTATGTCTTCCTAGGTAGCCACTTTGATACTGCTGACCTCTAGTTAGTTTGCACCTTGATCCTCTTAGTCACCAGAATAATTTCATTGTCAAATTATTGTTATCATCACCATCACCATCATCATCATCATGTTTATTGATTTTATACTTTTAAATCAGAATTGAACTCTGCTCCTGAACTGTGCCAAGCTTATTGTGCTGGAGCTTGGAAACCTTCCTGATGGCTTTCATTGGGTCTTAGGACCAAAATGTTGGCTTGCACAGAAAGGATGCACATAAAACCATAATCAGATTGAGGATAACATATGTTAAAGATCACCATCATGCAATCCTGAACAAGTCATTAGCTTAGCCCCCATAAATAGAAAAATAGCTGTTGATCTGTACTATTTATGCCAATGAAACCAGTGGACCAAATTCCTCTCCTCCCTCCAAAAAAAGCAACAAAAATGAATTTACCAGTAAGTATTGATTAATTGTATGATTAATACCATTAATAAAGGAACAAACATAAGATTTTCTTTCTGTTTCTGTTGTGGAAAATGGCCATTTATCAGACTGTAGGATATTTTCTCCCTTATTATTCCTTTTATCTTATTTTTACAGTTTTTAAAATTATTTTAAACTTAAATGCAAAATAAGAAAAGAAAAAAAATGTCATGCAAAAAGCAGAACATGAGAGGAATCAATATAAAACCATTTCGATTTTAAGGAAACTTATGTAGTAAATATTACATTTGGTTTTCAAAGTTTTACAGCTTTCATTTGCTTTCTTCTTTTTGCTTCTTTTGGTCCCTGCTATTTACTTTTTTACTTTATCCCCAACCAAAAGAAGGCTACAATTAAATGTGAACATACATACATATCTACACATATGTATGTTTGTAGATATGAATGTATACAGGTTTTTAGGTATGTATATGTATATAAGAACAAATATATCGATATCTATTCAAATATATATTCATAAACATAAATGTAACAGTATAGTAGGGTTTTTTTTTTTTACTATTTGTCATCTGTTTTTCTGAAGTTGGATAGCATCATCCTTCATAATTGCAAGTCTTTCCATTTTTTTTCTAAGTCAACCAGCTTATCATGTCTCATACTACAGCAATATTCCAACACAATCATATTCTACAAGATTGTTTATGAAAGATCCCCCACCCAATTTTTCTTCAATATTCCTTTTAATTTTGGTGCATTGGTTCTAATTGAACCAGAAAATTTTAATTAAATATAAGCAAAAATTATTCAATTATATATTTAAATTTCAACAATGCTCTTGCATTAAAGTGCAAGGTGAGATAGTATTTTATCTGCTTCCTTTACATCTCAACCCTATCCCTTGTTTCTTTGTTTCTGACCTTTTCTTCTTCTAAATTAAACCTTATTATTATTTTTTCTAACTAGGGAAATTATTTAAAAATTAATTATAATGGCATTACACAAACAGAGTAGTTAGTAAAATTGTAATTAACAATGATTTCAACTGTTGGTTGTAATGAATAACGGTTGCTTGAACCAAAATCATTGTTGCAATGATTATAAATCAGAAATTAAATATACGTGTGACTATCATAACATGTAGACAGATAAAATACATATTCTCTCCCTTACCTTCTCCTTCTTTTTCCTTCCTTCCTTCCTTCCTTCCTTCCTTCCTTCCTTCCTTCCTTCCTTCCTTCCTTCCTTCCTTCCTTCCTTCCTTCCTTCCTTCCTTCCTTCCTTCCTTCCTTCCTCCCTTCTCTCTCTCTCTCTCTCTCTCTCTCTCTCTCTCTCTCTCTCTCTCTCTCTCTCTCTCTCTCTCTCTTTCTCTCTCTCCCTTTCTTCTGTCTGTATCTCTGTGTGTATGTGTATTGCTCTGTCTCTGTCTCTCCCTGTCTCTGTCTCTCTCTGTCTCTGTCTCTGTCTTTCTCTCCTCTCTCCTCCTTGAATAACTTCCATAAAAACATTAAGAGTTCCCTATTTCCTATTCAACTTTTCAACTGGATTTACTTACCACCTTGGGCTCCTTTCTACAAATTCATTTTTAAAAATAAGGAGCTGAGTGTTTCTAGTTTGAGTCTCATGTATATTTGTGATTTCTTGATGCAAGTTTAAATGAGCATATTATCTCAGAATTTCAGACTAATGCCTTTATTTTATTTTCTATAAACAAAGGTCACTTTGTTATATTTAATGTTTTAATGATAGCTATGTTTATCTTTAGCAAGTAAAAGTAAGATGAGAAATATGAAAGCTCTCTACTTCATTGAAATAGCATTGCAAATGTTGTTATAGACTAAGCTATTGTCATCACACACTTATTTCAGTTATGATTGATTCTTCATGACCCTATTTGGGATTTTCTTAGCAAAGTTGTTGGAATTATTTGCCATTGCTTTGTTCAGCTCATTTTACAAATGAAAAAACTAAAGCAAACGGGATTCAGTGACTTTCCTGAAGTTACACAGCTAGTAAATGTCTGAGACCAAATTTGAACCCTGATATTCCTGACTCCAAACCCCAGTACTCTATTCACCCTGTTGCCTAACTTCCCATAGGCTAAGATGTTAATTCAAAACCTCATATTTGTTAAAATGGTAGCAGCCTCTTCACCCAGTTATCAGGTTATGCATTTACATATTAAAAATATAATTTGAAAGTTTTCATTGGGTGGTAAATAAAATTCTCTTCATGTTCAGTGAAATCAGCACATTCTTTTAACTACCATTTTTAAGAGATTCCAAAAGAAGGGATATGAATTTGGGTATGAAGACAAAATAAGAAGTTAATATCACAAATTTCATTAATTAATTTCATTATCAGATTGTGAATTCCCTGAGACTGGAGATTAATTTTTTTTTTCTTTCTTTGTCTCTCCATGAGTAGTTCAGTGCCTACCATATAGTTGGCTATAGTAGACTGATTAACTTAAATTTAGGAATTGATTTTGTTTCAGTTGAAGAAACTTGTTTTAGTTTGAATATAAAGAAAACCAGTAGATGGAATTAGGAAGACTTGGTTTTAAATGCTGCCTCTAATATATATTAATAAATTGACTCTAGCTAACTAATTTAAATTCTCAGTGTCCTAGGCAACTCTCAAATTGTATAGAATACTTACATTGGCAGAGTGTCCTCATTGCAATTTTCCTATATCAATGAAATAACAGTTTGATAAAAAAGATAAAAAGGGAGAGAGAGAAACAGACAGTCAGAGAGAGGCAGAGAGAGACACAGAGAGAAAGATAGAAAGACAGAGAGGAAGAAGAAAAGAGAGAGGGGGGGAGAAAAAGAAAGAAAGAAAGAAAGAAAGAAAGAAAGAAAGAAAGAAAGAAAGAAAGAAAGAAAGAAAGAAAGAAAGAAAGAAAGAAAGAAAAAGAAAATCATGGTGAGTTTAGAAGGGTTTCCTTTCTGAAACAATTGAAACCAGGTTAGGAAAATATTTTTACAAAGTTTGTCATAAATATTAACTCTTTATTTTTTAAGTAATTCTTTGGTGGCATTGTTCAAAGACTTTTTTGAGAGGACTAAGCCATTGAGCTTCATGATAGAAAGGTTTGTAATTTTCTTCCCCCTACCCCCACCTATTACAATTGTGGTTTTGCATACATTTTCTCATTTTTGTACCTTCTGGTTTATGCACCGCATCTTAGCAGATGCTTTGCAAATCATAAATTAAGTCAAAGTTTTATTGCCTCCCGTTTCTCTGACATTATTGGCCTTGTCACAGGTCTGGATACAGCATTTTATGAGACCTCCTAAATCCCTCTTGGCTGTTTGTTACATATGACTTCAACTCTGCCATCAATAACTTCCCTTCACTGTTCACTGCCCCATTTTCTTTCTTCCTTTCTTTCATTTTTTTTTTTTTTTTTTTTTTTGTCTTGGACAGGGGAAAAAAAATCTATCTGACCTGCTCTTGAAAAACACATTTATAAAACCATTATGAATAATGGTGAAAAAGACATTGGAATACTTCTTTCTCACACCTGTATTACATATAGAATGCCAAGTCATCCTAATAAAGGTTATTTAATTCTGAGACAACTCAATTGTGTAAACTATTCATTTTCTTAAACTTTACTGACTTAAATGCTTTATCATTCCTTCAGGGTTTTCATTATTGGACATAGGTGTGAAGAATAAGGTGATATTTCCCTTTTTAATGATTCATGTTCACCAAATTGAAAAAAAAATGCTTCAATAGTTCATTTAAAGAACAACACAGAACAAAATTTATGTTGAGAGACATGGTATAGAATTTATGAATTATTGTGCTTATCTACAGATAAGTGATTTTGTTCATCTAGGGATCTAGGAGAGAATTACAAGGAGGAGGTCCATTGCTCATACAAAAGCTGACTGAAATTTTCTAAATTATATGGCAAAAAAAATTATGACCCAGGAGTTCAAGGATGCCTCTATTGTCCATCTTTATAAAAGTAAAGGGAATTACGCTGGGTTGGGGGGTGTCCCTTTTTCTTTGTCATCACTGACAAAATTATTCCCAAAGTTTCCCTTAACATGCTGACACTACACCTAGAAAAAAGGTCATGTACTTGAGGACCAATGTGGGTTCAGAAGGAGCCAAAACAGTTGCTATGATGCCCAATAACTCCAGGAAAAATTCCAAGAGCAGAACAAAAATCTGTGTACAGCATTTGTAGATCTCTGATACTGTTAGTTATGAGGGTTTATGAAAATTATGTCAAAATCTGGATGCCCAGAAAAGCTCATCAATTTAGTATGACAATTACACAATGCCATTCTTGTCCTTGTTCTGGACAATGGACAATGCACTTCACCTTTACCAGTCACCAATGGAGTGAAACAAGACTTTGTGTTTGCTTCCATGCTTTTTAGCATGATTCTTTCAGTCATGTTCTCAAATGTCTTTAGTGGAAACAAACATGGTACTAAACTCAGTTACTACACTGATGGTAAATTCATCAACTTGAAAAAAATACAAACCAAAACCCAAGTGGAGCAAGTGTTGGTACATGTTTATTTGTTGCAGATGATTGTGCCCTCAATGCAGCTTTGGAAGCAGAGATACACAAAAGTATGTATCAGTCTTTGCTGCTTATTCTAATTTTGGTCAAACAAGGAAGTCTCTGAAGTGAGATTTGTAACTTCTTCAATCAATGCAATACAAATTCTTTGTACTTTATAGAATGAGAATGTTACTTAGATAAGGGAGACATTATTTTTTGCTCAGCACCACATGGCCAATTTGTGTCAGAGAAGAGATCATTGTGTCAGAATCCAGATCTTCTGATATCTGAAGACAACTCTGAAAGTTATTAATCATCCCTAGTAAATAAACTATTCCTCAATTCATGGCTAAATATATATATATATATATATATATATATATATATATATATATATATTTGCAGAAATATTAATGTGGCTGATGTAACAAATGATAGTAGGCACCAGAAGAGGTGTTTTTTTAAGAAGAAGCACAAAATGTTAGGGTTTGGTCATGTGAAGAATTCACAATTCACAAAAAAGGGTAACTGGGTAGCACAGTAGGTAGAGCACCCTGAAGTCAGGAGGACCTGAGTTTAAATCTGGTCTCAGACACTTAACACTGCCAAGCTGTGTGATCCTGGGCAAGTCACTTAACCCCAATTGGCTCAGAAAAAAAAAAAAATATATATATATATATATATATATATATATATATATATATATATATATATATATATATATATATATTGTTAGTTATAAGACGTGGCATTTGAGAAGACACACAACAAGGCAAATACAGTTAGAAGAAACACAATGTGGCATGGGGGAGTTGTAAGGGGAAAGACATCCTGAGATAGAATATATCCTTATGGACACATTGGTGGAATGTAGCAAAGATGTCATGGGCCATAAGCAAATTTATAGGGAAAATGTAATCTCAAGAACATGGCTAGAATTTCCAACAAGATATGGCTGGGCTTGCCATGACCTCCACAGATGATGAGTCTCAAAAGTTTTATACAACTTGGATTTTTGACTGCTTGACCTCTATGAAGGGTGGGGCCACTAAGCTAAACTGATCTTCATCAGAGCATTTTTCTTTGCCTTCCCCAAGGAACAATTCCACCAGTGCTCCATTTTCTCTCTGCCAACTACACCTTGCTACTAGTAACCTCATTAGTATTATTTCCCTCTCTATATATGTTTAGTATTGATATTACTTCATTGTTTTTACAATTTCCTTCTTTATCTTCTCTTTTATTTTTTTTTTGCTTTTGCATTGTCTGAGATTAGAGTTGCTACATTGTTTTTTTTGTTTGTTTGTTTGTTTGTTTTGTTTTGTTTTGTTTGTTTGTTTGTTTTGTTTTGTTTTGTTTTTTGTTTTTCTAACTTTAGGTGAAACTAGATTCTGTTCCTGTCTTTTGTTTTATTTACAGAAAGTGTATAGCTCTCTGCTTCATATTTATTTCTTGTAAACATCATAGGATAGGATTCTGATTTTTAATCTTCTCTGTTATTCATTTTTGTTTTATGGATAAGTTCATCTCATTCATATTCACAATTATGATTATTAATATGTGCCTTTGCCTCCATCTTTTTTCTCTCTCTTTTCACTCTAACACTGTTTAGCAGTTTTGTTTTTGACTACTGCCTCTCTCAACACATCCTTCTTTCTATCATTTCTTCTCTTCTTACTGTCTTCCTACTTCTGCCCTTTCTTATCCTCTGCCTTCTATTCTCTCCCCTTTTATCCCCTTTCTATTTCCCTAAATTTCTATATCCAATTTAATCTTTCTTTGAGCCAAATCCATTGACATTCAACTTCAAACAATGCTCATTCCCCTTTTTTTTCTTTTGTGTCTTTTTATGTGGTATAATTTGCCCCATTTTGTTGCCCCCTTCTTTTTCTCCTAGCTTTGTCCATTACTTCATTTCTTCTTTATGTCAACTAAGCAAAATAAACTTATAGCCCCATCCTCTGTCAATGTACACAACTTTTCACTGCTCTAATAAAGATAGTTCTCAAGAGTTTCAAGCATCATGTTCCTTTGTAGGGATGTGAACAGTTTACGCTTTGAATAACATGTTATTGTTTTTTCCTTTCATGTTTAACTTTTTATGCTTCTTTTATTCTAGTCTTTTCATCGGAAATTTATTTTTCCATTAAAATATTATACTAAATTTTTCTAGACATTTGCTTCATGGTTACACTTTAAACTCTTATGGCATATCATATTCTAGGCCCTCTGGTCTATAATTTAGATGCTGCCAAGTCCTCTGTAATTTTGTCTCTAGCCAAACCTAGTCAGACTTGTCATTGCTTAGTTTCTGAGATTGGTAATTTGCCTTCTGATCTCACTGCAGTCTTTGCCATTAGTTTGCTCTGCCACTGGCCTGTTGTTCTAGAACCGAACAATTTGGATTTTGGATGGGCGCTGTGACTAAGAACTTCCTCCTTGCTTTCCCAGACACTGTTTTTGTTGAGCTCCCCTTTCACCCAAATGAGACTGACCTTTCTTGAAATCTTAAGCTGAAAAAAATGTCATTTCGTTTTAAAAATAAATTTTGTTGCTTTAGAATCTGTTTAGAAACTTGATTGAACATTACTTTTGAGGGAAACTGGGGAGAGCTCAAGTGAATTCCTCTTTTATCTTTGTTTATTGCCTTTTAATTCCCGCCCCTCACTCTTTCTGATCAACCTTATAATATTGAAACTTATTTTTTTCTCAATGTTTTTCTTCCTTAACTTAATCTGCTTTTGAGAACCCTCTACTACTCCCTCTTTCAGACTATTTTCCTGTAGAGTTTCATGCATTTTTCCAAGAAATTTTGTATGCATCTGTTTATTTATGTGTGTTCCACATATCCCAGTCCAGTTTAGGTAAGCTGAGTGAAGTTCATAAGATAACTATTTTCCCCACTTCTTCCTCTAAATTTCCATACTATTTTTCTAGTAAACCAAATTTAAGAAAAATGTTAAATTCTACTTCTCTTTTCCTTTTTTTTTCTTAGTGTCATCCTTTTCTTCATTCCATTTTTCTCCTTGCATAAGACCTTCAATACAGAATAAATCTGTTAGAAATATTCATCATTATATCTCATTCCTATTCACAACATTCATTTCTTGAATGGACACTTGTCACTTGGTACAATGACTAGAATGCTAGGCTTGGATTAAGGAAGAATACCTATGGTAAAATCTGGCCTCAGACATTTACAGGCTGTGTGACTCTATGTAAGTCAGGTAATCTTTGCCTACTTTAGTCACCTCATTTGAAAGTAGAAATCATAATAATAGTACCTTCTTCTTAAGGTTGTTGTGAGAATGAAAGAAAATAATATTTATAAATCATTCAACAAAGTGCTTGGCATTCAGTAGGTACTTATTGAATGTTTGCTTCCTTCCTTCTTAATCATTGAAGTCCTTCCAATTCTTCAGTTATTTACCTTTCTTAGTTTCTCTTGATTCACATATTTGCATTTTAAAATTTTTGTTAAGGGTCGTTTTTTTCTCAGGAATGCTTGAAAATCCACTATTGAATAAAAAATCTCTTATTTTTTATGGTGGAACATTCATGAGTTTTCGGAATAAATTATTCTTGGATGCAAGCTTTTCCTTACAAAAAACAAAATACATTTGTCTATTGGAATTTCTTTTGTATTTCCTTTTTTTTCTTTAAAATAGAATCTGTCAAATCACAAATCTTGTTGGACTTATGAATGGTAGAATAATAGTTGACACCCTAATTTTACAAATGAAAGGCATGAGTCTGGAGAAATTGTTAATTGACTTACCTTTTGATACAAAGCTTGATGTAACCTAAGATTTTTCCAATGAAGACCCAACATTTCAGACACTTTGCTACCTGTATGAATTTTCAGGTTATTTGCTTTTGTTCCCCCCCCCCCCCAAAAAAAAAAAACTTCTTGGAACTTCTTTTAGAAAAGACTATCTTATCTTCTACTTCATTTTATATTGACTAAACTATATTCCAAAAGAGAATGTAAACTTGTTGAAAGTAGGGCACCAGGGCATTTTATGGCATAGTGGATAGAGCACTAACCCTGGAGTCAGGAAGTCCCTACTGCAAATCTAGTCTCAGACACTTGGTACTCACTAGTTGTGACATCCTGACAATTCACTTGACCCTTATTTCCTTCACAAAAGAAAAGAAAAACACAGAAGGTTTCCTTATTGTTATTTTATATTTAGCATTTAAAACAGTTTCTTTTATATCCATATATGTGTTTACTAAATGTTTAAAACTCAAATATTTGATGAATGAATGGATAGCTGGATGAATAAACGAATAAACAAAAGTTCTGGGAAGCAAGAAGAACTAACTATTCAGTTGTCAATTACTGTTTCAAGGGTGATGTTGACTTCATAAACTAAGAATTATGGGGATAATAAATGTACTTCTCTCAGATGATGTGAGAAACAAATAAGATAATGTATGTAAACTACTATGTAAACAATCAAATTCCATAAATATGTCAGAGATTATTATTTTTAAAGTTTCAAAATCCCAAGGATAAAGATTCTACCACTTTTTATTAACATTATAAGATGATTTTATTGTTATGCCTGTTTACCATTCTTTCATCCTCACAAAGGAGTCAAACAAAACCTACAGTTTCTTAGAAGCAAAATGAACTCAAAGCTCATTCTTTTTACTTCTCTTGATTATATCTTTTTTTTTTCTCTAATATTCTCTAATATTCATAGTCATTCACTCTCCTTATATTTAAAAAAATAAATTTATCGATCTTTGACTTATGTACTATAATAATTCTGGAAGGGGAAGTTCCTAAAGTAGATTGCCACATTTCCTTCAATTTATCTTATTTGAGTCTTTTAAAATGTTCCAGGGGTAACTAAGAAATTAAGGAAATTGGCTATTGTCCTATATTTTGACATTTGTTACAGATGTAGCAAAAACTGTAAAGGGTTGAAACTGAGTAGGTGCACTGGAATCAGACAACTGAGTACTTAAGGCTAATTACTATTGGACTATACTCTATTAGCATATGCTTGAAAAATGGCCATTCCCACTATTCTGTGCTGGCTTAATCTTTTGGTGTATACAGATAATTGTAGGAGGGATTAGGGTGGGGTAAGACAAGCTAGAGTCACTTTTGCTATGGACAAGGAGAAGGGAGGTCTTGGAGAGCTTGTGTCCATCCCCTTCACTTCTACCCCTAAAGACCAAGGACTTTTGCTTATCCTGACTCCAGCTGATTCTAAGGCATCCAGGTTGCTAACCCGGACTTCACAAAAAATGTTGAAGAGCTTTTTTTTCTCCTCAAATTTATTTTATTTAAAGGAATAAAATATGGAAAAAAAAAAAAAAAAAAAAACCAGAAAAGGAATACAAAAAAAAATGAAACAAAACAAAAGAGAACATTTGTCTTGTGCCTGGCAGAACATCAGAGAGGATTCAGAATATATAACAACAAATACCAGTTTAAATATATATATATATATATATATATATATATATATATATTTATATATACCTAAGAAAGTGTATATAATAAATTATATTCATGAATGTTCATCTTTACTTCCTTGTAAATTGTTCTTTTCTTCTCTGCTTCTCTGCTATACATCTTTTTTCACTTTATTCTTCTTATCCACTTTCATTTCCCCACCACCCCCAAGCAGGCTATAATTAAGAAAGAATATATTTATATATACATATGTAGATGTGTACATACATAAACATAGACACATAAATATCCCCAAACATGTGAATGCATGCACACACACACACACACACACACACACACACACACACACACACACACACACATCTTTCCTATTCCTGCTGACCCTTTGTTTTAATTCTGTTCCTAAGTTATCTTGTTATTCCTTGATGTACACCCCCCTCCACAGATCCCTCCCTTGTCTTTTTCCTGAAGTCTTTGCTTCTCTGTCTGTCCATCCCTCCCACTTCTTTATAGATTTTGGAAGGTGCTATTCCCTTCATAGTATATATGTAGTATTGCCTATTTAATCCCTTCTCAATGTGAATAGGTTTTTAGAACTACAAGCCCTCCTACCCCCTCTAATGCCTCTGTGTCTATTCTTCCTCTGCCCCTCATTTGTCTGACATAATTACTATTTTTGCTAACTCTGCCCCAATCTTTCCTTTGAGCTGTCTTATTATTAATGTCTATCTTAAACATATGCTTTACATCTCCTATGTAAAAAAGCCATAAACAATTTTTCCATATGGATTTCATGAAATTGATTTTTGATATTCGCTCTTCTATGTTAAATTTTCTATTAATTTAGGGTTTGGTTGATTGAAAGGTCTGAAAATATGCAAGCTGATTAAATATCCATTTTTCTTGTTCAACATTATAGATAATTTTGTTGGATGTGATATTTTTGGCCACAGGCCTAGTTCTTTTTATATGATTCCAGGACCTGTGGTCTTTTATGGTGGCTGCTGATAAATACTATACAACTCTGATTATAACCCCAGTGTATTTGATTTTTTTTCTTGTTTCTTGAAATTTTTTCAATGATTTGGGGGTTTCATAACCCCTAATGTTCCTATATGTTTTCTAAAAACAATTTTATTGAGGTTATGATCAGTAAATTTTCTCTTTCTACTTGGCTTAAAAAAAGGCTAAGATCTCTCATTTCATGCAAGGCCATCTTCAGTCATACTGATCTAAATCTGGCCACTGGCCTCAGATGGCTCTAGAGGGGAAAATGAGGCAGGTGACCTTGCACAGCCCTCCCTCAGTTAAATTTAATTCACTTTCATGTCATGGGCATCACTTTGCTGATATCATGGTCCTTTCTGAGAACAAAAAACAAACAACAGCAACCTGTGACAAATCTTTAATTGTCCATCCAAATGCTGAACTCAGTTAATGTGATAGCCTTGCTGCAAAGTTTGTTTGTAATTTTAGTATATTTGCTTTCTTGCTTTTTCTGTTGTTTTTTTTTTTTTTACTTCTGAAATTGATATTTTACTTTCTATTATTTTAATTGGAAGAAAGATGAAGTATAATTCCTTGGTTCTTTTCTGAATTTAACAATTTGTAAATCCCAGAGCTCAATGAATCAGTAACTTTATACTCTTAAACTCTTAACATTTTTGGAATCAAAATTCTGGGCAAGAGGGTATCTTATAACTCAAGTTGTTGTATTAAAAAGCAAAGCAATTTTTTTAAAGCAATAAAGATAGCCTTATTTTATTGACAGCCTATGTATATGTCAACTATGGACTCTCCTGAATCAACCTCCATACTTTAAAAAATTGGAATTAGCTACAATTAATGAGTGATCATTCATCCAGAGCCTCCATTCAACCCATATACTAAAACATCTCACATTGGGGGAGATGGAATAAAGCACACATATAATAGAGAGAAATAACCCATTTAATATCTAGAATCAACATCTTTCTGATTGAATCTAGGATTGTTGATTTTACTGTGCAGCTCCTTCATCTAAAAATTATGGTATAAGATTGCAATCCCTACCTTTTTCAGTTCTGAATCCCATATTATATACATTATCTCAAAATATATATTGACTTACCTAAATTATTTCCAAGTTTTAGATTTCTCTTGTGCCAGATGTGCTAATTTGCTTAAGTATTTCTGAGGTAATGTGAATGAAGATAGTGTGAGGCAAACATCAGGGAGTCCTGATTCTATTAATTGTAATCACCATGGTATTGTTGCCTGCCTGTAAAATATATTTTTCACATAGCAATCAAAATAGAAATATATTTCATTCATTCTTGAATTTTCCTAAGTAGCAAAGTGTCTAGATGCTGACGTACATGGGAGAATCTGGTTGAAAGTATAAGACTTTGGGTGGGGCATAAATCATAACAACAGCCTGATTATCAAACAGATAAGATACTTATTTGTTCTCATCCACTGCTGACAAGGACTATTTGCCTAATCCAAAATCTGCTGCAATCTAGGGGGCCTAACATTCCGGGGAAACTAGCATCAGATCAGATGGATTAGTGTACACACAGGATGTGCTCTGATAGCTTACAATTTCTCACAAGAGGATCTGTGCCCAAATCACAGAGTTAAAAAAAAATGTGTATTACCTTTGTTTTCTCATATATAAAATAGAATTTATATTGACAGAGCACTGGTATACAATAGTTGATGACTTGTCAAGTGGATAAGAGCTGGCCTGGGAAAAAACAGGTTTCAACTCTTACTTTTAACATACATACAAGCTCTGTGATGATGAACAAATCGCCAAAAAATGTCAATCTTTCAGACACAATTCTAAGATTCTAAATTACACATGAGTTAACATTATGGATCAAATAAACTGAATTTTCATATTGGAGTCCTTCAAATTGATGAACTATAAATCTTGACCCCCCCCCCATGAAACTAGTTTTCCCTGCCTTATATTATCCTTATTATTTATTGTTATAATAATACTACTAATAATTATATTATTTAAATAGAAATTTAAAGTTTTCAATGTTATTTATACACACACACACACACACAAACACAGATTCTATGGACCACTCCAAAGGAATAAACCTCTTTTCAGAGCTGTTTTTTATGTATTCAACTCAATTTTCTGTTATCGTTTGTTTTTATTATATTTAAAAAAAAACTATCTAGAAGTTATGTAGAAGACCATAGATAGTGAGAAAACTGGGAAAGATATAATTGAAACAAGGATAGCAGGGTGCTTATAGTTAAGTACTTATTCAGTGTGATTGATGAGATAATGGTTCTCTAGTTCATATATACTTAATGTGATATAATGATGTAATCACTCTAGTTGGCATATACTTAGTGTGATATGATGATGTAATGGTTCTACAATTGGTACATGCTCAGTGTGCTGTAGTGATGTAATCATACTAAGGTATATTTAAGGGCTGAAAGGACTTGAAAGAGAAGGATTCCATCTTTGACCATTCTTTTGGTGACTCTCCTGCCTTTGTCATTTCACCTAAGACCAAGGCCTGTCCAGAGATTCTCCAGAAAGCTGGTCCAGATATTACAATTTTATGTTAAAGGTAAGAGAAAATAATATTTAGATTTTTTCCCCTTTTCTAGGATCCTTGACAATCCTCATACTCAGAAAGGTTGAAAATTGAACTTCTTAAGAAAGATCAAAAAGGTATCACACAGAAAGAAAGATGTGTTTAAATTCTGCCTCTGACGCATAGTAGATTTATGACCATAGGAAAGTCACTTAAGCTCAGTACCTCAGGTAACTCCTGAGTATTGTTTGCTAGGTCATAGATGGGTAGCTATTTTTGTTGCTGAGATTGTTGACTTTTAGCACCTTGTGTGGTTTGTTTAAGTTTGATAAAGGCTTGTTATTGTTTTTAGCACAGCATGTAATTCCTAGTAACTGTTTAATAAATGCTTGCTTTTACTGTTATTATTCTTAACACAGCAGAAATCACACAATAGATTTTTAATAAATACACATTGCTGTTATGGTTGCTATTAAACAGACTTCAAACACGATGTGGGCAAAATTAGTCTCCTTGTATTTGCATATTGGAGATTAAATGTATTTGTTTTGTCTTTAGACACTGACATTAACCAGCAAGCATTTTTTTCAATTCAGAATTCTACTACTTGCAGAATAAATTGTGTTCGTTTAGTAATATTAAGCTATACTAACAGAATACATTAGTATTCTCTGGTGTCAATAAACTCAGTTAATCCTAGAAGCTATGAATTTTATGCTCTTAAACTCAATCCTATTCTTGTCAAAATATAAAAAAACTTTAACTTTAATTTTATTGCTTATCAAAATTGATCTTTTATCTGGTTTGGGAATTTTAAAAATCATCTAGACAAGATTACCTGCTATCATTCATTTATAGGGTCTATTCATTTATAGGATGTCTATTAATTGTGATAGATATATATATATATACACACACACACACACACACACACATATGTGTATATCTATATCTATATCTATATCTATATCTATATCTATCTATATCTATATCTATATCTATATCTATATCTATATCTATCTATCTATATATATATATATAAATATATATATAAAATTGGAAACTCATTTACCATATAGTGAAATGAGAAAGATAGAAGAGAAAAAAGACTTTTCCTTGGCCTCCTGGAAAAGAAGATAATCAGATAGGCCTGTTTTCCTGCCAATGAGAAGAGAAGGGGGACAAAACAAGTAGAACAAAGTCAAAGACCCTCTTGATCACTATATAGAGAAGAAAAATTATGCAATACCTGTTTGCTACATCTAATTAAGTCAAGTTTTATGCTTTTGGTCATGCTATTTTTATTATAGTGATCATAACAATAAGAATAATTTTATCTTCACAACAGTCCTTCCTGAGGGATGTTATTTCCCCCTTTTCATGGATGAGGAAATTAAAATGAATCAAAATAAAGTGATTTGCCTAAGACAAAAAAAATGTATGAGGAAGAATTCAAACTTAAGTCCTCTTGACTGAAAGTCTAGTAGTCTATTTAGTACTAAACACTCTGCTATTAGATGATTTTGCTTTTTATCTTCTCCCCAAATAGTGAGCAATTACTCTTATCTTTTACTTCCTAAAATATTAATCAAGAGGGTTTTTTTTTCTAAACTAAAGGAATTTATTTTTTAATCAATGGGGTCATATCCTAGTCCCAACAACAACAAAGCCCAATAGCAACAATAAAACAAAACCAATTTTAATATATGAATCTTAAGCATTCATTCTTCTCAGAAACCTAATTTCCTGGTTGTAGCCTCAGGAAGGAGGGATGACATTTTCCTCCTCTCCATCATTCTAAATGCCTAGTATACAATACAGCATTTCTTTGATATTGCTAAAGATTGTTGAGGAAAGTAGACTTGCATCAAGGTACCACTTTATTATTTAGATTTTGAATTTATGTTACATTTTTGAAACTTAAAATGGATGACATTGCTCACAAAGATTAAATGATTAATTATAGTGAACTAACTTTAAGAAATATCTTTGGGTGTTTTAAGCAGCCATTGAATATATATGTTGGGTAAATAATAAAGAGATTAAGTAGCATATGAACCAACAAGGAGGATTTTGGCTTAGGTAGCAAACAGCACTAAATCATTCACAATAGAGAGCTGAAATCAAACTTATTGCTCAGTTGATTCTGCAGATGTTCAAGTCAATAAATCAATTTCTAAGCACTTGCAGACAAGTAATGGGCTGCATATAATGGAGGACTAGACTAGTGAATGGTTTCAGGAACACTAGCAATTTGATATGGAAAATCAGACATTTTAGAACTACTCAAGTGGGAATATTAACTTAGTGAAGAGAACAGAAATGATGTATGATAACAAAAATCCTTATACTTGGGCAAATAAAGAAATGTGGAATGCAATATATTTACAATATAGGTAAGCTTTAAAAATAATGCAAGGCATCCAACCGAATGAATTAGTCTTCCATGTGTCAGTTAGACTTTAAAATTTTTAAAGGTAAAAGATCATATTATTTTTAAAATACCTGTCTTTTCTTACATATATATATGTGTGGCGGGGTAATATCAATAAGATATATATAATATATATATATATATATATATATATATATATATATATATATATATATATATATATATATATATATATACATATGTATATATATGTACACTTATTTAAGAATTTCAGACTTAAAAATGAATTCAGCATTTATCTGGTACAATCTGTACTAGAATATTTATTTCTTTGTAACATAGTGAACAATGGTTCTATAACCTTTGAAGACCTCTCCTAATGTAGATCCCAAAGATGGATAGACAGGTAAATTGATTGGTTGTTTTCTGTCTTTTGTTCTTTAAGAAGACCAAAGAAACATCAGTGGATTAAAGTCAAATTACATTGTTTCCGACTGTGGCTTATCCGGCCAATATAAGTTTGGAAAGTTCTGCCAGGTAAATCACAAATAGTCCCTATGAACATTAGAAGATCCACAATTCTCTAACTTTGCACATGTATAGAGACAAATTTATAGACAGAACGAGATCTAGAACATTTGTTAAGTGTTAGTATGTTACCAGAACTCTATACAAACAAGAATATCACTACTTTCAAGGAGCTTAAATTCTAATAGGAGAAAACAACACATAAAGAAAAGCTTTATTAGAGCTCAAAGCTGAATTGTGGAATGAATGGTATGTAAAAATTTGTAAGTTTAATTAATTCTGGGTGCCCTTAGACAAAAGCTTCTTATTAGGGAAGAAGTGCCCACAGAGAGAGACTGATGTTATTCAGGTGAAAGAATGGAGATGACTATTTGAGTGTAGGTAGAATAGTTAGGAAATGGTCAGTTATTAGGGGCAGAAAAGTCATGGTTAAGATAGGTCAACAATTATTCTATTAAGGCTTAGGAAGTAAGGTTGGACAGAGAATGAAAGGGATTAAATTTTTACTGTGAGATGAGATGAAGATGATGGTCATGAAGATGATGGTCATTATGTAAATGGTCATGGTATAGTAATGATTCATTACAATTTGGGAAAACTAATTGTTCACATTTTTTTCTTATGTGGAGCATAAGAGATCTTCTTTGAAACTTCCATAATTATCTCCAGGTCTACTTGACCAGAAAAAAGAAGTAAGAATAGGAAGAGGAGAAAAAAAAAAAAAGAAAAAAAGAAAGAGGAGGATGAAAAAAAGAAGACAACAATGAAGAAAAAGAAGAGGGGCTGGAATTGTTTCATTTTATTATTTTATCTACAGAACTTAGTGTCTCAATGTCCTCAAACCTGCCTCATCAACTCATTTCAATCCAGGCCTCAAATGTAATCAGGAAGAGAGCTGCCAATATAGTTTGACAATTGTTCTGCAACATATAGAGAACTGCTTAGGTCATTTAGAAATTAAGGGACTTTCCTGAAGCCACACAGTCAGTATATATTAGACTGGGTCCACAAAATCCTGACTGCAAAGACAGCTTATTATATATTTTGATACAGTGTCATACTATCTAGTACATCTTGGGTGCTATTTGTTGAATTATATAAATAATGTACATGGTAGATGACAGTTATTCAAGCTTTTAGTATTTCTTTATGATGGACTTCAGACCTGCATTTATTAAAATGTACACATTCCCTAAAAACTATAGCTCAACCACAGTCAAACAACAGTCATATAAATCAATCCTCTTGTGAACATTTTTTTTACTAAATAATATTTTATTTTCCTCAGATTCCATTTCAAGGAAATGTTAAATATTCATATAAGATTTTGACTTCTAAATTTTGTTCTTTCCTTCCCTCCTCTACTCTCTTTGAAAGATGAAAGGAATTTTGGTATAGTATAGTTCATATGTGTTCTATCATATAAAACATATTTCCATATTAGTCACAGTTGTGAAAGAGTAAACAAGTCAAAAGAAGAAAAAAAAACACTAGAAAGAGTAAGGTAAGTAAAAAAAAATTGAGAGTTTTATTCAGTTGTTCATTTGAATGTCACTAGCCTTTTTCTTTGAGAGTCCTTTGTACTTGTCTTGGATAATTGTGTTGCAGACAAGATATGAATCATTCATAGATGATCATCATACAGTGCTGCTGATGCTTTTTACAATGTCTTCTTGCTTCTGTTCATGTCACATTGCATCAGTTTATATAGGTCTTTCAAAGTATTTTTGAAATACGCATATTTATCATTTCTTATTGCACAACAGTATTTCTTTACAATTATGTAACAAAGCTTTCTCAGCCACTTCCCAATCATTGAATGTTCAATTTCTAATTCTTTGCCACCATGAAAAGCCATAAATATTTGCAAATCTAGATCCCTTTCCCTTTTTTATGATTTCTTTGGAATACAAAATTAGTAGTGGGATTGCTAGGATCAAGGGGTATGTACAATAATGGTTGCCCTTTGGGTATAGCTCCAAATTGCTCTCCAGAATGGTTTGATCAGTTTACAATTCAACCAATAGTACATTAGAATCCCAATTTTTCCACATCCTCTTCAATATTTATCACTTTCCTTTTTTGTCATTTTAGCCTAGCTGATAGATAAGAAGTGATATCTTAAAGTTGTTTTAATGTGCATTTCTCTAATCAAAAGTAATTTACAGCACTTCTTGATATGCCTATAGATAGCTCTTATTTCTTCATACAAAAACTGCCTCTTGACCATTTGTCAATTGGAGAATGGCTTGTATTATTTTTTCTTGACTTGATAATTTTGAAATTTGCCTGGATGTTTCTTGGAGTCTTTCTTTTGGCATCTCTTTCTTGAGGGCATAAGTGGATTCTTTCAATGCCTACTTTGCCCTCTCATATCAGGACATTAAAAAACTTTCCCTTGATAATTACTTGAAAGACGCTACCTTTTCCAGATCTACTATTTTATTATGGTTTTCAGGTAGTTCAGTGCTTCTGATGTTGCCTCTCTTGAATTTTTTTCCAGGTTAGTTGTTGTTCATATGAGGTATTTAAAATTTTTTCTTCTTTTTAAAAATTCTTTTAAATTTTTTTGAGGGATTCTTGATGTCTTGTGGAATCATTAGCTTCTATATCTGCTATTTTAACTTTTAAGGTGTTATTTTCCTCAATTAGCTTTTGTACATCATTTTCCATTGGTCAACTGTATTCTTTAAAAAATTGTTTTCTTCAGTGTTTTCTTTCTTTCTCCCATATTTCATTTTTGGCTTGACACCAATTATCACTTATCTTTGGAGTTTTACCCATAGGTATTTTGAAACTGGCATTCTTTTGAAATCAACTTTTTAGTAAAAAAAAAATCTGTATTTTATGTTCAAAGGAGATTTTGTTTTCATTTTTTTTCCTGTTTTCTATATTAAAAACAAAAGCAAAGCTTGACACAGTATTTTATCGGAGACTTGGTGATATTTTTCTGGTTACTGTTATTTCTGTGAAATTTTCCATTTCACATGTTGATCCTTTTGTACTTGGCCTGTGATTTCACTAATATGTGGAATGTTTGATAAGTAAACTCTCTCTGCCAATATAAATGTATATCTTCTCTGAAAATTAGCTTCAGACAATAGCTTCAAGATTGAGAAGTGGGGGCGGAGCCAAGATGGCGGAGAAGAAACACACAACTCAGTGAACGTCCTCACTCCCTCACAACCAATTAGATAAATTAAGTCTCAAAATTAGCTCAGGACTGATAGATACCACAAGGACTGGAAGCACGACTTACCAGCTGAAGAGAATCTGGAGTTTCAACAGGAAAGGTCAGTTCTCAGGGGAGGAATAAGAAAGACCAGCACAGACGGTGGGGTAGGGGCACACTGCGCCCATTGCGCTGGGAAGGGCTCTGGGATCAGAGAAGCCACTGAGGTAAAGGAATCTGGCACAGGCTGTTAGCTCTTCTCTGCTAATTATTTAGCAGTTCAGAAGAGAAAGCCAAAATATTTTAAAACTCAGATTAGATTTCCCCCCCACCCCCCACCCTGGGGGTGACTCGGCAGACTCTGCACCAGGGGGTGTGGCCTCAGCTACCTCCTGAGAATAGTTAAGAGACTGACAAGTGGGTGGATACGGCCCAAGGCAACACACACTGCCTAGCTTAGCTGGAGGGAGTGGAACTCAGCTCCAGGAAGTCCCAGAGAAGCGGAACCTTTGAACTAGGGACCGCGGTTTCTGGCAGACACTTCCAGTTTGAGCGCAGGGGCTTCTTACGTCACCTGCTGCAGACACCCACTCCCCACCCTGACACATAGCCTGGGCTTCCTGCAGTCTTCACTATTCTACGCCCTCGAAGCACAGCAGTGCTAATCACCTCTGAGGCACTCCCAGGGAGAGGGTGGGGAACTCTCTCCCAGAGCTCTCTCTTAGCTCAGGCTCAGGAGCCGCTGCATCCATCCCGTCTGGGAGGAAGCTGGTAAAGAAGTAAATAATTTCCTACCCCAGGGACAGACCCCAAAACATTTTTTAAGTATGAGCAAAAAAGCTAGAAAAACTATAGATTCCTTCTATACAGAGAAAGAGCGGGTGTCCAACCCCGAGGAAGTTAACAGCAAAGATTCAGAAGATAACAACCTAAAGGGGAACGATTCCTGCCCCCCATCACATAACTCTCTCCTAGAAGAAGCTCTTAAGAAATTGAGGGAGATCGAAGAAAAATGGGGAAAGGAAAGAGAAGTTATGATAGAGAGTAATAACGTCCTGAAATTGGAGTTGGAAAAAATAAAGAATTCACAGGAGATGCAGGGAAACAAAATTAGTGAATTAGAAAAGGTTAAAAAAACACAGGAAAGTAGGATTTCTGAATTGGAAAAGATAAAAAAGTCTCAAGAAAATAGAATTTCTGAATTGGAAAAAGAAAATAATTCTCAAAAAAAAAAATTAGGGAAATGGAAAAAAACTCAATAGAGCAAAATAATTCATTTAAAAACGAAATTGGGCATTTACAAAAAGAACTAAAAACTGTGAAAGAAGAAAATAACTCCTTAAAAGTCAGGATGGAACAAATAGAAATGAATGATTCACAGAGAACCCAAGAATCAGTCAAACAAAACAAAAAAAATGAGAAGCTGGAGAACAACGTCAAATACTTACTGGGAAAATCTATAGACCTGGAAAATAGATCTAGGAGAGATAATCTGCGGATTATTGGACTTCCAGAAAACTATGACCAAAAAAAGAGCCTAGATTCTATTTTACAGGAAATTATCAAAGAGAACTGTCCAGAGATAATAGAAACAGAAGGGAAAGTAGATGTGGAAAGAATTCATCGAACTCCTTCTGAAATAGACCCTAAAAAAAGAACACCACGGAATATTGTGGCTAAGCTGCAGAATTACCACACAAAGGAGAAAATCCTGCAAGCAGCTAGAAAAAAACAATTTAAATACCAAGGTGCCACAATAAGGGTCACCCAAGATCTGGCTGCCTCCACATTAAAAGATAGAAGGGCCTGGAACCTGATATTCCGTAAGGCAAAAGATCAAGGACTGCAACCAAGAATGAACTACCCAGCTAAGTTTAGCATCTTTTTCCACGGAAGAAGATGGTCATTCAATGAAACAGAGGAATTCTATATGTTTCTAAGAAAAAAACCAGACTTAAACAAAAAATTTGATCTACATCCACAAGACTGAAGAGAAACAGAAAAAGGTACACAGAACCCTTGAGAACTGTAACTCTGTTGTGGGTATATAAAAAATACTCAAGGATAATTTGATTTTACTGATATAAAAGAAAAAAAGGGGGGTGTAGTAAAGGGAAGGAGGTCGGTTCAGAAAAAGGGGAAGGAGTGATAAAAAGAGGGAAACTACATCCCAGGAAGAGACATAGAAAATACACCATATCTGAGGGAACTTAGTGAGGGGGAGAATCATTGTGTGAATCTTACTCTCATCAGAAGAGGCTCAAAGAGTAAATAATTAACATATTTGTTTTTCAGAGAATTTTCTCTCACCTCATTAAAAGGGGGGAGAGGAAAAGGGAAAAGGAAAAGGGGAATAAGTGAAGGGACTTGGAGGGAGGGGGGAGGGATCCTAAAAAAAAAAAAAAAAAAAAAAAAGAGGGAGGGTTGCGCGTCACAAGGGGGGTCTGTAAATTAAATATCGGGGAGGGGGATCAGGGGGGTCAAGGGAAAAAAGCATAATCTGGGGATAATACGATGGCAGGAAATACAGAATTAGTAATTTTAACTGTAAATGTAAATGGGATGAACGATCCCATCAAACGGAGACGGATAGTAGATTGGATCAAAAAGCAGAACCCTACAATATGTTGCCTACAGGAAACACACTTAAAGCAGGGAGATACATACAGAGTAAAGGTAAAAGGTTGGAACAGAGCCTATTATGCTTCAGGTAAAGCCAAAAAAGCAGGGGTAGCTATCCTTATCTCAGATCAAGCAAAAGCAGAAGTAGATCTCGTTAAAAAAGATAAGGAAGGAAACTATATCCTGCTGAAAGGTAGCATAAATAATGAAGCCATATCAATACTAAACATATATGCACCAAGTGGTATAGCATCTAACTTTCTAAAGGAAAAGTTAAGAGAACTGCAAGAAGAAATAGACAGTAAAACTATAATAGTGGGAGATCTCAACCTTGCACTCTCAGATTTAGACAAATCAAACCACAAAACAAACAAGAAAGAAATTAAAAAAGTAAATAGAACATTAGAAAAACTAGGTATGATAGACCTTTGGAGAAAACTGAATGGCAATAGGAAGGAATATACTTTCTTCTCAGCAGTTCATGGATCCTATACAAAAATTGACCATATACTAGGACATAAAGATCTCAAAATTAAATGTAGGAAGGCAGAAATAATAAATGCCTTCTTCTCAGATCACAATGCAATAAAAGCTACATTCAGTAAAAAGTTAGGGGTAAATAGACCAAAAAGTAATTGGAAACTGAATAATCTCATCTTAAAGAATGACTGGGTGAAAGAGCAAATTATAGAAACAATTAACAATTTCACCCAAGATAATGATAATGATGAGACATCATATCAAAATCTTTGGGATGCAGCTAAAGCGGTAATAAGGGGAAATTTTATATCTTTAGAGGCTTATTTGAAGAAAATTGAGAAAGAGAAGATTAACGAATTGGGCTTACAACTTAAAAGGCTAGAAAAAGACCAAATTATAAACCCCCAACCAAAAATTAAACTCGAAATACAAAAATTAAAAGGAGAAATCAATAAAATTGAAAGTAAAAAAACTATTGAATTAATAAATAAAACCAAGAGTTGGTTTTATGAAAAAGCCAATAAAATAGATAAACCTTTGGTAAATTTGATCAAAAAAAAGAAAGAGGAAAATCAAATTGATAGTCTTACAAATGAAAAGGGGGATCTTTCCACCAATGAAGAGGAAATTAGAGAAATAATAAGGAGTTACTTTGCCCAACTTTATGCCAATAAATTTGATAACTTAAGTGAAATGGATGACTTCCTCCAAAAATATAGGCTCCCTAGATTAACAGAGGAGGAGATAAATTGCTTAAATAGTCCCATTTCAGAAAAAGAAATAGAACAAGCTATTAATCAACTCCCCAGGAAAAAATCCCCAGGGCCAGATGGATTCACATGTGAATTCTACCAAACATTTAAAGAACAATTAGCCCCAATGTTATATAAATTATTTGAAAAAATAGGGGATGAAGGAGTCCTACCAAATTCCTTTTATGACACAGACATGGTACTGATACCTAAACCTGGTAGATCGAAAACTGAGAAAGAAAATTATAGACCAATCTCCTTAATGAATATTGATGCTAAAATCTTAAATAAGATATTAGCAAAAAGACTTCAGAAAATCATCTCCAAGATAATACACTATGATCAAGTAGGATTTATTCCAGGAATGCAGGGCTGGTTTAATATTAGGAAAACTATTAATATAATTGACCATATTAATAATCAAATTAATAAGAACCATATGATCATCTCAATAGATGCAGAAAAAGCATTTGACAAAATCCAACATCCATTCCTACTAAAAACTCTTGAGAGTATAGGAATAAATGGATTATTCCTTAGAATAATCAGGAGTATATATTTAAGACCGTCAGTAAGCATAATATGCAATAGAAATAAACTGCAACCTTTCCCAGTAAGATCAGGAGTGAAACAAGGTTGCCCACTATCACCATTACTATTCAATATAGTACTAGAAACGCTAGCCTCGGCAATAAGAGCCGAGAAAGAGATTCAAGGAATTAGAGTAGGAAATGAGGAAATTAAACTATCACTTTTTGCAGATGACATGATGGTATACTTAGAGAACCCCAAAGACTCTGCTAAAAAGCTACTAGAAATAATTCAAAATTTCAGCAAAGTGGCAGGATACAAAATAAATCCACATAAATCCTCGGCATTTTTATATATCACTAACAAAATGCAACAGCAAGAGATACAAAGAGAAATTCCATTCCAAACAAATGTTGATAGTATAAAATATTTGGGAATCCATCTACCAAAGAAAAGTCAGGAATTATATGAGAAAAATTACAAAACACTTGCCACAAAAATAAAATCAGATTTAAATAATTGGAAAGACATTCAGTGCTCTTGGATAGGCCGAGCGAATATAATAAAGATGACAATACTCCCCAAACTAATCTATTTATTTAGTGCTATACCAATCAGACTCCCAAGAAACTATTTTAATGACCTAGAAAAAATAACAACAAAATTCATATGGAAGAATAAAAGGTCAAGAATTGCAAGGGAACTAATGAAAAAAAACTCAGAGGAAGGTGGTCTAAGTGTACCTGATCTAAAGCTATATTATATAGCAGCAGTCACCAAAACCATTTGGTATTGGCTAAGAAATAGACCGGTAGATCAGTGGAACAGATTAGATACAAAGGACAAAAAAGGGTACATGTATAGCAATCTAATCTTTGACAAAACCCAAAGATTCCAACATTAGGGATAAAAATTCATTATTCGGAAAAAACTGTTGGGAAAACTGGAGAATTAGTATGGCAGAAATATTAGATATGGATCCACACTTAATCACCATAATACCCAAGATAAGATCAAAATGGGTCCATGATTTAGGCATAAAGAGGGAGATCAATAAATAGATTAGAGTGAACAGAGGATAATCTACCTCTCAGTACTTGTGGAGGAGGAAGGAATTTAGATGACCAGAGGAGAACTAGAGATCATTATTGATCACAAAATAGAAGATTTTGATTACATCAAACTAAAAAGTTTCTGTACAAATAATACTAATGCAAACAAGATTAGAAGGGAAGTAACAAATTGGGAAAATATTTTTAAAAACAAAGGTTCTGACAAAGGTCTCATTTCCAAAATATATAGAGAACTGACCATAATTTATAAGAAACCAAACCATTCTCCAATTGATAAATGGTCAAAGGATATGAACAGACAATTCTCAGAGGAAGAAATTGAAACTATATCCACTCACATGAAAGAGTGTTCCAAATCACTACTGATCAGAGAAATGCAAATTAAGACCACTCTGAGATACCACTACACACCTGTCAGATTGGCTAAGATGACAGGAACAAATAATGACAAATGTTGGAGGGGATGTGGGGAAATTGGGACACTAATACATTGCTGGTGGAGTTGTGAAAGAATCCAGCCATTCTGGAGAGCAATCTGGAATTATGCCCAAAAAGTTATCAAACTGTGCATACCCTTTGACCCAGCAGCGCTACTACTGGGATTATATCCCAAAGAAATACTAAAGAGCGGAAAGAGACATATATGTGCCAAAATGTTTGTGGCAGCTCTTTTTGTTGTAGCTAGAAACTGGAAGATGAATGGATGTCCATCAGTTGGAGAATGGTTGGGTAAATTTTGGTATATGAAGGTTATGGAATATTATTGCTCTGTAAGAAATGACCAGCAGGAGGAATACAGAGAGGGTTGGAGAGACTTAAATCAACTGATGCTGAGTGAAATGAGCAGAACCAGAAGATCACTGTATACTTCAACAACGATACTGTATGAGGATGTATTCTGATGGAAGTGGAAATCTTCAACATAAAGAAGATCCAACTCACTTCCAGTTGATCAATGATGGACAGAGGTAGATACACCCAGAGAAGAAACACTGGGAGGGGAATGTAAATTGTTAGCACTAATATCTGTCTGCTCAGGTTGCATGTACCTTCGGATTCTAATGTTTATTGTGCAACAAGAAAATGATATTCACACACATGTATTGTACTTAGACTATATTGTAACACATGTAAAATGTATGGTATTGCCTGTCGTCGGGGGGAGGGAATAAGGGAGGGGGGGTAATTTGGAAAAATGAATACAAGGGATAATATTATAAAACATATATATATATATAATAAAAAAAATTAAAAAAAAAAAAAAAAAAAAAAAAAAAAAAAAAAAGATTGAGAAGTAATTTGCTCTTAATGCTATAACTACTATCAGTGGAAGGACATGAATGCAATTCTTCCTAAGATTGAATGTGTTATTTCAATAAAATAAGCATATTTAAAATAATTTTGGAGACCAAATATTTGAATCATGTTATTTTAGGAAATCACAGGGGTTAAATATATATATGGCAGAGTAGTTATTGCCAGATTCATAAGGTATTGTCAAAATCAGTTGAACACAAAAAACAGAATATTCTGAACTGTATTACAGATTTTATAAATTGATCTACAATGCTGAAACAATAGTAATAAATACTGAGTTTTGTGATTTTCCCCAGATTTTAAAATAATTTTCAATGAGACAGTACTCCTCTATGATAACTTTATTTGTATTTATTCCAAAGGTTTTGAGGTTGAGAATCTATTGAAGCATATTTTTACTATGACCCCTCCCTTCTAATCCCCAGAGATTTGCTGCTTCTAACATAACTTCAACATTTTTTTAAGACACTTTTTAAGATGTATTTGTTTGACCTAGCTTTTCATAATGACTCAAGCTGCTAATTTTATTATTCTACAAAGTGTCTTGGGAAACATTGCATGAAGGGCATGATGGAGCTGTAGCTTTGATTGATTGGTTGTTTCCTGGTTTGCATAATTTCCCATGATACAAATTAGTAAAAAACTTTGATTGGAGATAATAATAGATAAGTGGGTTATATAAGGTTTATACTTTAATTGCTTTTAAAAAAAGAATCCACACAAATCAAAATAAGGCATGTGACATTTTGTCTTAATAAATCTAACTGATTCTAAATGATATTTGTAAATGGAGCTTAGAAGGAGAATATATGAGCTTTAAGAATTTGATTTTTGATCATTATTTTCACTTTGGTTTCTTTCTTTGTGACTATCTTTACATTTGCCCCACACCTTTGACAATTTTTATGCCTTTTTATGAGAGAGTATTAGTACTGAAAAATGCCAGGCAGTCATTGACATATTTGAATATTATTTGAATTTTATCTTCTCCATTTTTTCTGAAGAAAATGATAAGAACAAAATAACCACTAGAGGGCCTCTCCAACCTAGGTCATTCCCAATTCTTCTTGTTTGAGCAAATCCATTAAATTCCCAATTCTTTCTTATATATATGATTATAGTGAACATTTTCTTTGCCAATATCCATGGTTTTTGTGTTGACAGTACTATTTGTCTATTTTATTCATATATAATAGAATGATAGCACCATTATCTAAATATACATATTTTCTTGAAATTATTTTATGGTTTGGTGCAGAAAATGATAAAAATTCCATAAAACAAGGGAAAATACTGATATGTCCCTTATTATAGCCAGAAAACTTTGAGAAACTTCTAAAGAAAATGGTTATCATTACTCTCAAACACATACACAGATACACACATACATGTACACTCACATTACACGGTAATTGCTCCAGGCAAACTCTTCTAATGTTTCTCTTCTGGTATGTCTTAACTTATAAAATAAAGAACTCATGAAGGTTCAATAACCTAATAAAATTTCTTCTAGGCTTAAATCCCAAAACTTGTTAAAAGGAAATGTGAGTCAGTGACCAAAGGACTGGATTTACTCTGGAGGAGAACCAATTAAGGATCCATTTTCAGCATTTCCTATAATCAGGATGGAAGTCACCCAATCTATGAACTAATCTGGGAAGTGATATTACTTTTCTGATGTAGGTTAGAGAATCTTGCAAGAGAAATAAAGGGGGGGAAGTCTTCCATATATTTCACCACTCCAAAAAGCCAAAGCAGATAAGTATACCAAGTAAAATTGCCAGTGAACTTACATCTTCTTTTTGGGAATGAGTCATTGACTACTTAGACATTTAAAAGATATATTCAACACATATTTGTATGCATAGACAATATGATGAAAAGAGAAAGGATATTATTTTTTAACTTTTCTCATTACAGTTCAACAATATAAATTAATCAATATTAAGTCCTTAGAATGTGTCAGAGTGTGTTAATTTCAGCTCCAAACTGAATGTGCTGGGGTTTTTTCACTATACTAAAATTGACTTTTTAAATCTCTTTGGATTTGTTTTAAAGAAAAATGCATATCCATTTAGGATTTAAATAATACTAACCTAAAAGACAAATGTGGTATAGCATAAGAAAACTAATCTTGAAATCAGGAAATTCTGTCTCTGAAATATACTAGCTATGTGGACAATGACAAAACACTTACCCTCTTTCTGACCCTAAACAATTGTATAAAACTATGAGCTCAAGAGTAGTTTCTGGACCTGGACCTCTAATAGTGTTTTTTGTTTGTTTGTTTGTTTGTTTTGTTTTGTTTTGTTTTGTTTTGTTTTGTTTTTTACAAATAGCTGCATGCATCAAAGCATAGACATGGAAAGAAAAGAAAGAAAGATAGATACATAGATACAAACACACATACTTACACACACACATACACACACATACTTACACACACACACACACACACACACACACACACACATATATATATATATATAAAACATATATATGGAGAGAGAGACAGAGACAGAGACAGAGAGAGAAACACAGACCACATAAATAGAAAGGAAGGGAAAAGGAAGGAAAGAAAAAGAGTCAAGAAAAAAAAAAGAAAATTCTACTGCATAAAATATTTAAGTGGAAGAATTAGAAACCAAAAATGTTATCCACTTCAGTATTTATGTCTATATAAACAAAAGAGAAGTGAATTCAATAAATTGATTTTATTCCATCTAACTAAGCTAAGCAGAGATAAAAATGATTATTTCTTAAATTTCTAATAAACAAAAACCAAACAATAAAGAGTAAAAATAAAACTTACTTTCTATCATTATGGTTAGTAAAGTATTTTCCCCATTAAAATTGGGCATAAGAACAAAAAAATAAAAATTAGCACTTAATGTGTAGAGAGTAAAGTGATTTGGGTGCAACAGCAAAAATACAAAATTAAAGTTGCCAGATAAAGCTCTAAGCACATCTGTCCATGCTTTTCTAGTAGCCAGAGGCATGAGAAAATTTGAAAGATATTTGCTCATCCCAAATTAGATAAATTTGCTTGAGGGAGTTGCATCTAAGGGAATTTGAAAGACAAATTTGACATGTGGTGCTCTTATAATATGTTGCTTTTTGTTAGATTTACTAGAGAGTTGAAATAGATGTAAGGCTATGTACTAAATCCCCAGAAGGTTTGTCACCAATTCCCTGTGGGGAATTAGAAGTATAACTGATTCACTCCAAAAAACAAACAAACAAATAAAAACAACAAAAATAACCCCAGCCAATTGTAAGAGTAGCTCACTGCATAACCAGCAGATGGCAGAATAGTAGAGAAAGCTGTCCATCAGAGATGATCCATATTCAATAAAAGAAAAAGATCAACAAATAACAGTTTCAGAGGAAGTAGGGCCATGAGTTGTTCCTGTTTTCTATATGTCTTCTATCTCCTTCATCTTATAAAAACGTTTTCCCTTTTGTATTGAAGAGGAGATAATTAAAAGATTAAGTGATAGATATATGATAAATCAATTAATAGAACGATATATAGAGACATAGAGAAATCATTTATTAAGCAAATGTAAATATCGGATATTATGCTAAGCTCTCAAGTAGCATATGTGATAATAGGACAATTAACTTGAAAACTAACATTTTCATATAAAGAATATAAAGGATCTGGAAACTGGAGACCATAAAGTTGTGTACACAGACAAGTTCAAGACTGCTAATGAGAATGTAGACTTGTAGGGAGAGTGAATAGAGTGAGGATGGTGGGGAGGTATGAGAGTGTTCTTTGATATTTACTTTTTGTTTACTTTTTTTCTTTGAGTTAAAGTTTTCTGGTTTGATTTATTATAAAAATACTAATGGGGAATTGTAAATTACAATTTTGAATAATATAGATTCTTACCCAAATCTGTACTATATGGACATGGATTTCTGAGAAAGTCCAAATTTGAGGGAGCCTTAAGATAGATGACATACACATAACCTTTTATGGCTCCATATTATTTTCACACTACATAAAATAATGTGTTTTCTTTCCTAATAAAGTTTTCATTATCCTGTTTCATATATACATATGTATATATATATATAAATATATATATATTATATATATACATATATATAATATATATAGTATAAAATGTTAGCATCATCCCTCATGCAAAAAATTTGACTTCCAAAATGTTTCAGACTCAAATAAATTTTCCTAATGCTTGCCTTCCTTCTTAATCAGCAATATTTCCTTTTCCATTTCCCTAGCCCATAAAGCAAACGTTTCCCTTCTGCAAATAAATTCACTTCTCTTATGTTCTTCCCTATAGACTGATTTCATGAAAAGAAAAAACAAAGAAACAGAAAAGATGACTATGAGATCCTTGAAAATCTACTTCATTATTTCTTCGGTCTTTTCAAAACATTTCTTTGAGGTCATTAGGAATTGGGTCAATGCTTAGTTTCACATTTTTTTAAAGACATATTTGTTTGAAATAAATCAATTGAACAGCTGATTACTGCCACTGTGTGACCTTTGTTTGAGTGAATAATGACTAGAAATTTTCATTCTCTACACAGATACAAAGGCCCAGTGATTAGAGATATATGCTGGACTATCTTGTTCTTAGGTGAATAAAAAAAGTTAAAACGTTAAAAAAAGTTGCTGTTTGGAAACATATAATGTTTCCATAATATTTCCAAAGTGTTAAAAAAAAACAACTGCATAACTTATTTTGCCTCATTAAGTTAGTATAAATGATTTTGTTTAAAGGAAAGTTAGAGGTTAGAATATTTTGGCTATAGTAGTTAATAAAACTCCTGCAGAGTGATGGAATAATCAAATGCGAATTCTCATGCTTATGGTGTTGTTTGTCTTTCATTCTCAAAAATGACCATTAAGTCAGGGAGATAAAAGACCAAAGGCTAGGTGGAGGTCTTTATTTAGAGAAAAGTAATTAGATTTTATATAGCCTCTTTTCAATGCATTTCCATCTTAAATGTACTTCTTAAAATCTTCAAATTTTATAGACTTTTTAGGAATTATCAGTATTAAGTATAATACCCCAAAATCTATCCACAGCAAATCATTATGTAGCTTATTACTAGTTCAATTAATAAAAAAGACAGGAATTAGGAAGATCCTATCTGTGAAGCTTGAAGTAATTCAGATTTTAGAATTAGCATCATAGCAATTTAACTATTATTTTCATTAATTTGGGTTATTCCAGAGGCTCATTTACATTTTCCTCTAACTAGTATATAATTCAAATAAAGTTCATTAAAATATAGTTTGTTTATTATGTATAGTCTTGAAAAAGATACATAGATACAAACATTAGTCTGCCCTATCACAATATAATTATGCAATATTCTGCTACATTTTAATTACAATGTTAAGGTAATCCTGAATTTAATATCTCATAATACACTTATCTATTTTCCACTTAACTTTTGGTAAGTCATGAAAAAAATTCAGGACATAATTTAAAAAGATTTGAATCACCTTATTATTTCCTTGGTTTATTATCTTGAGTTCTTTCCCTTCTCTTCTATTTTCAAAGGTTAGAATGTTTCTTTTCACTGCATTATGTATTTCACTGCATAAGACTAATAAGTCTCATGTTTTTGCAGGAATTTGCAGGTTACCAAACAATTTCACCAATAAATTGCATCTTATGCTCAAGATATATTTAATTTTATTGTACAAGATATTATGCAATAGGCTTAGTAAATATTTCCACTGTACATCTAGAACTGAGCTAAATCTACATTTATATTTATATATTTCCATAAATCTCTCTCTGTAGATCCATATGAAATAAGCAAATAATGTAGTTGTTCATTCATGAACAAAATGCACATATATACACATACATATTCATATAAACATATTTTTGCAGACATAAAATGCATGTGTGTATTCATAGAACTGAATTTTTTTATTTTATAAGAAGCACTGGTAAGGATTCTCTCTAGAAATATAGCATGTTCTTTGCCTCTTTAGTCTTAGACAGTTGTCTGAAGCAGAGAGAATTTAAGTTAATTTTTTTAATTACTCAAAATGATACTGGAAGTAGTTATCAGAGACTGAATTTTAATACAAGGTTTTCTGCTTTCAATACCATATGTCTATTAATTATGCCCATTCTTCTTCCTCCTCCCTCCCTCCCTTGCTCCCTTCTTCCCTCCTTCTCTCCCTTCTTCTCCTCCTGTTCTTCTTCTTCTTCTTCTTCTTCTTCTTCTTCTTCTTCTTCTTCTTCTTCTTCTTCTTCTTCTTCTTCTTCTTCTTCTTCTTCTTCTTCTTCTTCTTCTTCTTCTTCTTCTTCTTTTTTCTTCTTCTTCTTTTTCTTCTTCTTCTTCTTCTTCTTCTTCTTCTTCTTCTTCTTCTTCTTCTTCTTCTTCTTCTTCTTCTTCTTTCTTCTTCTTCTCCTTCTCCTTCTCCTTCTCCTTCTCCTTCTCCTTCTCCTTCTCCTTCTCCTTCTCCTTCTCCTTCTCCTTCTCCTTCTCCTTCTCCTCCTTCTCCTTCTCCTCCTCTTCCTCCTCCTTCTTCTCTTCACCTTTCTCCTCACCCTCCTCCTCCTCCTCTCTGTCCCCCTCTCTCTCATGCATGCACAAATATATACATATATAAACACAAACAGGAATAGCAGAGTAATGTTTGAATTTCATAATGGCTACATCAGTGTTCTACAATTTCACGGGTAATAGACACATCAAATGATAACCTGTCCCAGATGTATGAATATTTGGTCAGACAGGGGCAGGGGTGGTTGCAATTTAAATCATATCAATGTTATTTTGTTTTGTCTTCCCCTCAATCTGCTTTTTAGCATGCTGAATTTTTTCATGAATTTATTATGAATATGATAATCATTTACGAAGAATCCCAAGCACTATACCTTTGGGGAAATAAAGAGCAAAAACGGACTAGATAAAGGTTCTCTCCTGTTGTGAAAATTCATTAGGTACAGAGCAAAGGCTTACAAACCAGACCATTCATTTTAAAGTTTACATGCTGGTTCCCAGAGAGAGGGGAAAAAATCAACCCTGTGCATTAAACAGCAAAGGGAAACACAGAACAGACACTTCTTTTCAAGCACCAGGAAGCTTGTTTTCAGTGCTGACACTGAAAGAATGAATAGCCAACTTTTACTGGCATTGTAATCCTGCTTGCTACCCTGACAATTAGATTTTCAGATGCATGCTGGTATTCAGACATGAATTCAGACTGCAGATATATTTTTGAAATATTTCACTCCTCCATTTGTGTCTGAGGGGAGGCCATTTAAAAAAAATAAAAAAAAAAAAAGTTCTATCAGCAGCCTATCTCAACCATCAGCAGGCCTCATTTGACTAAGATTTTGATAAAAACAACAACAACAACAACAAAAAAAAAAAAAAACAAACTCTAATTTACTCAAATAAAAGTTAATTCAATCAAGATTAACTGCATGTCTAAAAAGCTCAAGATATTGTGTGTGTTAAAGCTGGGAATTCACTGAAAATGACACCATCTTTAGGCCTTCAAAGTTTGCAAATCAAGTGGTGCCTTATATATAAATAACGATTAGACTTTAAGGCTTCAGTAATTATGTAGAGTCATAAACTCATCTTTTCCAATTAGATCTCCCAATGAATAAAGTTTCTGTCCTCTAATGCAAATCATAAAAGCCTCCAATCCTTCCACCACCACCCTTTGCAATCTGTAAGCCCTTTCTTTCAATGCATATTGGGTCTAGCTCTTCCTAAAATGGAGACTTTCTCCAAGTCATTCATTATTTCATTATTGTCTATGTAACTCACCATGTACCTAAACTAACCTCACCATCACTACATGAGCACCTACTTCCCTTTCCAGACACACATCTCTTGGATAATATAATTAATCCACTTCTTAGTCTAAATGAAGAATATATCCTGCTGGCTCGCTTAGCAGAATCATACACTATCATAGAATTTCTTTTGAGACACCTAAAGACACACAGAATCATATAATACAATATTCTATCACAACTTGTCCAGCTATTTCCCGATTGGTATACATCCTCTTAATTTGCAATTCTTTTCCACCAGAAAAGAGTAGTTATAAATATTTATACATCTAGGTCCTTTAGATTTAAAAAAAAAAAATTGTCTTTTAGGATATAACCCTCATAGTGGGATTGCTGGATCAAAGCATAGTTTTATAGTCATTTTTATTGTTACAAATCGCTATCCAGAATGTTTCACAATTTCACCAACCATGCCTTAATGTTTAATTTTTTTTCCATATCTCACTCAAAATTTATCATTTTCCTTTTTTGTACTGTTAGTAAATATAATAAGTGTGGGGTGATGTTTTGAAGATTTTTTAATTTACATTTATACAATCAATAGTGATTTAGATATTTTTTGACATGTGGCTATAGATAGCTTTGAATACTTTATATGAAAACTAAATATTCATATCTTCTGATCATTCATCATTTGGGAAATAGCTCTTTTTTTTTGTAAATTTTACTGAATTCTCTCATTTAAAAATGAGGTCTTTCATCAGAGAAATTTTCTTGCAAAATATTTCACAGTTATTATTGCTAATTCTATTTCTCTCCATGCTATTTGCCAATGTTTATTCTATTCTCTCTCTTCTTTCACCTTATCCTTCCTCAAAAGTGTTTTGCTTCTGACTACTGCCTCCCTTAATCTATCTTACCTTCTATCACTCTTCTCTCTTCTCTTATTGTTAGTTAACTCCAAGATTCTGAATTAAAAGGAAAAAAAAAATCTTCTTACATTGGTATAAGGAGATATCTGTATCATCTGAAAGTTCCCTGTATTAAGGAAATCACAAACTTGATTCCTCTTCTTAGACATAATTTTTGAGGTTTATGTATTACATGACAAATTATCATTGAGACTGAAATTTCTAATTATGAAAATAATTTGAAAAGAACTTTGGATTCCTTCTTTTTGGTGAGTTCTATATATAAGTAGAATGTTGGTGCCTATAAAAAGTTATTTTATGTCATGGCTGGGAATTCATTGAACACAAATTATATTAAAATACATAAATTGATTTTAAGATGTACTTGAAAGATATGTCTTCAAGTACTCATAATCTGGCATATAGATGAGGTATAACATTGTTCTTTTTACACAGATCACAAAATTGAGGTTGTTGCAAGAACGCAAAATTGTATGTGATGTCAAGAAAAGACTTAAATTATCATAAACTAGAATTTATTGTAGTAGGTGAGATTAAAGCAGTCATCACAAAAGGATTCCAAAAAAATGTTAGACATGTGAACACTTGCCATGGATGTTATATTTAAAAGATTTCTTTTGATAAATTTGTCTCTAGATAGCTTTCAATTTCCTTTTTTGATTCTGAGATTTTGTTATACTTTTTGCATCTGAATTCCCAGCTAAAGTAAAAGTCTGAACTACCATGAACCACTTTAAGGAATTGAAAAATTAATTCGACAATGACAAAGTCTTGAAAATTACTTAAGCAGCTCATTATATTAAAGGTCTAATTTGAGCTCTGTATGAAACTGAATTTTTAGCACTTCACTTTCTTTTTTTTTTTTAAGTGTTATCCAAAACCTCAACCCTGGAAGTTGTAAACGCAGTGAGATCTATTTATATAGCAACAGGATATTGACATATGAACTCCTTCTTTATACTAAATAGGACAAAATGTTACCCCAATTCCTACCTATGCATGCAAATTGCTGCAATTTGCATATTGATATAGGCCAGTCTCATAAATTTAGTTGGAAAATGAGACAACATTTGGCATCAAAAACAGTGGGAGTTAGGCACACAACTGAGAATTTTGTTAAGCTACAAAATGATAAAATCAGCTTTTTTTTTTTTCCATTTGCTCTGGAGACTACCACCTAAAGCAGAACAGAATATAAATTATTTTTAATCTATTTTTAACATCCATTTAAATGTTCTTCAATAACTTTTTTAAAATATCACTTTATTTTATAATATATTCCTATTTTCTACTCATATTATAATATGAGTAATACTTATATCATTAATATTTATGTTGTAGTCATAATGACTGAATAATTTCAGATATATTCCCATGATCATTTCTTTCACATTTAAAAAAAATATATTCAACTAAAGAATTAACAATTATAATAAACTTTAAAAAAATTGAGTTCCAAATTGTTAATATCCTTTTTATCCCTACCTTTCTGAGAAGACAAGATATTTGATATTAATTATACATTTGAAGTAAAAAAAAAATATTTCCATGTTGGCCATGTTGTAAAAAAAACATGGACAGAAATAAAACAAGAAAAAAAATATACATTTTTTTTAAAGTAGGCTTTGATCTGCATTCAGAATTCATAACACTTCTCTCTGGATGTGAAGAGAATATTTCATCATGGGTCCTTTGGAATTATGTCGGATCATTATCTTGATCAGAGTGGCTGTTTTTCCTAGTTGATCTTATAGCACATTATTTTCCATCTCAATTATATATCACATTTCACATATCACATTTCACATAGCCATTTTCCCAACTGATAGATATCCCCTCAACTTATAATTAACAAAAAAGGTACTTTTCCCTTTCCTTTGATTTCTTTGTGGTACAGATCAAGTATTGGTGTTTCTGGGTCAAAGGATATCCAGAGTTTTATATAGCTCTTTTGGCCTAGTTCTAAATTGTTCTCTAAAATTATTGACTGGTTCACAACTTTACCAACAGTGCCTTAATGCTCCATTTTTTTGATACCTCATCCAGAATTTTTCATTTTCCTTTTATGTTATGTTAGCCAATCTGATACATGTCAATTGTGTCAGAGTTGTTTTGATTCATATTGCTCTACTCAATAGTGATTTAGAGCATTTTTTCATGTAATTATTATTCACTTTGATTTATTCTTCTGAAAACTGCCAGTTCCTATCCATTGACTATTCATTGTTTAGCACCTTGGGAAATGGCTCTTCTTTTATAATTTTTGTCACAAAAAATGTGTGCATTGTGTATGTGTGTATGTGTATGTATGTATGGAGAGAGAGAGAGAGAGAGAGAGAGAGAGAGAGAGAGAGATAAGGAGGGGGAGAGATGAGAAATTCATCAAAGAAACTTGCTATAATGCTTCCTCTCCCCCTCCCTATTGATTGCATTTCTTCAAATTTTGGCTGTGTTAGCTTTATGGTAATTTCCTCCCATTTATAACTTACCCCAGTCTATTCCTATGATCTACCACACTTGGTCTTAGCTAATATCAATATTTTGACACTTACTACTTTATAATATAGAATGAATCTAGAAGTACTTGTCTGCCTTCCTCCACATTTCTCAATGACTCTTTTGATATTTTTGACTTTTTGTATTGGTAGATGAATTTTTGATATTATTTTTTCTATTTTGCTAAAATAATTCATTGGTAGTTTGATTAACATGACTATCAACTTAGGTAAAAGAGTAAACTTTATTATATTGACTCAGCACCCATAAGAAATTAATCTTTTTTTCTAATTGTTTAGATCTGATTTTATTAGAGTGAAAGATGTTTTATAATTCCGTTCATATAAGCACTGAGTTTGTCTTTGCAGATGGACTTCCAAATATTTTACACAGCCTTCAGTTATTTTAAATGGAATTCCTCTCTCTTTCTCTCTCTAGCTACAGAGTTTTGTTGGTTTTGTATAGAAATGCTGATTGTTTATGTGGTGTATTTTACATACTGAAACTGATGAAATTGTTAAAAAATAACTAATGAAAACTAATTTCAATTAGTTTTTACTTAATTCTTTAACTATCTCATAATATAATCTGCTGAGTGATACTTTTATTACCTATATTTATCCTTTTCATTTCTTTCTTATTATTGTAGCTCATATTTCTAATTTCTAATAACTAGGTGCACAATGGATACATTACTAGGCCTGGAGTCAACAAGACCTCAGTTTAAATCCCATCTCAGATATTTACTGATAGTGTGATCCTAGGCAAATTATTTAACCTGTTGTTTTAATCCAGTTGAGAAGGAAATGGCAACCTCTTCCATGATTTTTAATAAGAAAAGCCCATGGACAGCATTGACTTGATGTATTTCTTGGGGTGAAAAATAAGGTCAATTACAACCAAATGATAGAACAAGCATTTCCAATACAATATAGAACAATTTGTTCTAATAGTAGACATTTTTGCTTTACACTTGATCTTATTGGGAAGTTTTCTAACTTATTCCCATTACAGATAATGCCCATTTTGGGTTTGAGTGCAATGATAATTTTCATTTTAAGAAAATATTTACTGGTTTTTATATTTTTAATAGGAATGGATATTGTAATTTGTTAAAAGCCTTTTTTGGATATATTGAGATACTAATATAATTTTTTTTACTGTTTTAATTATTAATATAGTCAATATATCAATATATGCTGATTATTTGCCTAATAGTGAACCAGCCCTATGTCTTTAAGTATAATCTCACTTGGTCATAGGATGTGATCTTTGTTATATATCACTTTAATCACCTTATAATATATTTAATTTTTTATCAATTTTCTATAGGAAATTGATTTTTGTTTTCTATCTATTTTTACTCTCCCATACAGTTATGGTAATAATACCATATTTATGACATAAAAGGAATTTGATCATATATGTTCTTTATTATTTTGAAATAGTTTATATATTATTGGGATAAATTGTTTTGGTATAATATTTGTATAATTCATTTGAGAATTCATCTGATTATGGAAATTTTTCATGGATGATTTATTCAATATGTTTTTCTAAAGTAGAGTTATTGATGTCTTCTACTTCCTTTTCTGTTAATCTAGGAAGTTTTTATTTTTGTAAATATTAATTCATTTTACATAGATCATCAGTTTGTTCCTATATGATTGAATAAAATGACTCCTAATAATTGCTTAAATTTCAACTTCATTGAAGTTGTATTTATCCTTCTGAATTTTTGACAGTGGTACTTTGATTTTCTTCTTTTAAAAAGAAAATGAACAAATTATCCAAATATATATTTTTCTTCCCCCCCTCCCCATAACACAGGATCATAGAGGAGGCAGAGCAAAGATGGCAGAGAATAGGCAGGTCCTTGTCTGAGCTCTGAATGGGTTTTGGAGTGACAGAACCCACACGCAATTTCCAGCAGAAGTTATTTTGGAAGAACTTCACGAAAAGTCTGTCTCAATGGGGTGGGGTTGCATCCCAGAGATGCCTTAGCACAGGCATATTCAGGGCAGAGAGGCTGCTGGAGGAATCTAGTGGAAGACTCATATTCAAAATATAGCACTATTTGCTACTCTGTTCTGATTTATAAAACAGTGGATCAGCAGACTAGCTGTGACACCTACAACATAATTACAAGAGGCAAATAGTGAGACCCTGAATCACAGCATAATAAACAAGACTGGGCCAGACCCATCCAGCACTGAGAAGGAAGCCTGTAACACCAGTCCCAGGGCAACATGAAGCCATTGTCACCTGTTGAGGAAGTTTGGGATTATTTCTTCTTATTTTTAAGAGTACATTTCAACTTTTAAAAAATGAGCAAAAAAGTAAAAAAGAACAGTGACCATAGATAGCTTTTATGGAAATATGGAAGAACAGACCTGAAACTTTGAGGACACTAAAAACAAGATGAAATGTTGAAGGGTGGTATAACTAGGTATCCACCTCACAAGGCTCTCTTAAAAGAACTCAAAAAAGATCATAAAAGAGAATTATAAGAAAAATGGGAAAAGGAACTGAAAGCTATAGGAAAGGAAACACAGTTTTGGCAAAATGGAAAAGAAAAAGAACTCCTTGAAAAATGTAATTTGTGAAATGGAAAAAAAAATCTGATGAATAAAACAATACATTTAAAACTTCATTTGGTCAAATACAAAAGGAGATTAAAAAAACTAACTAAAGAAAATAATTCACTAAAAATTAGAATTGAACAATTGAAAGTGAAAGTGATCAATAATCAGTCAAACAAAACCAAAAAAAAAAAGAAAGAAAAAAAATAGAAGAAAATGTAAAATGCCTCAGGAAAATAGATCCATTAGAGACAAGTTGAGAATTATGGGATTACTTGAAAATCATGATTAAAAAAAAAAATCTTGACAACATCATTCAAGAAAACGTCAAGGAAAACTTCCCTGAAAGATTTCACCAATCACCTTCTGAAAAAAATTCCAAAATGAAAGTTCCAAGCAATATTGTAGCTAAATTCTAGAGTTATCAATTCAAGGAGAAAATGCTCCAAGCAGTCACAATGAAACAACTTAAATATCAAGGAGCCACAATCAGGATTTCCTAGGAACTAGCAGCTTCCACTATAAAGGATTGAAGGACAGATATGATATTGTGAGGACAAAGGTGCTTGAATTGCAGCCAAGAATCAACTATCCAGCAAAATTAAGCATTGTCTTTCAGAGGAAAAGATGAACATACACTGAAATGGAATTCTCTTTTATTTTTTTATTTTAGTGGAAAATTTTTATGTAAATAAAAATATAAAAGAACACATTGATGAATTAAGCATACAAGTAAACAAAAACAAAACAAACTTTAAAAAAGGAAATAAAAAATCTCTAAGTGAACACTAAATAGGAAACCTTACAATTCAAAATTGAGTTTAATAAAATTGAAATAAAGGACAAAAACTTTGAGCTAATAAATTAATCTGGTTGTTGGTTTCATGATAAAATACCCAATAATATAGAAAAGCTATTGGCTAATTTCATTTTAAAGAAAGAAGATAACCAAATATCCAGTAATTCAAATGAAAAGAGTAAAATTAGCATAATGAATAAAACATTAGAGTACTCAGGAAATATTTTGTCCAATTATTGGCCAATAAACCTTACAATTTGATTGAAATCAAGAAAGTTTTATAGAAATATAAATTACTTACTTTAAACAATTGAAAAATAGAAAATGAAGAACTAAATCATAGAAAAAGAAATGAACAAGCCACTAATGGGTAGGGAAAATTTTCTAGGATCTTATGGGCCCATAAGTTAATTCTAACATTTAAAGAACAATGAACCCCAACACTATATAAGCTCTTTTGAATAATATGCAAAGGAGTCCTATGAAACTACTTTTATTACACAAACATGAAGCTGATATCTAACTACAAAGAACTAAAAAAAGAGAAAGAACAATTTAACTGATGAATATTTATGCAAAAGTAGAAAAAAATAAGGCAATTACAGCAATATATCACAAGTATTATAGACCTTGACCATGTGGGATTTGCACTTGAAATGCAAGAGTAATTCCATATTAGGAAAACTACCAATATAATTGATTGCATCAATAATAAAACAAACAAAAAAGATGATTATCTCTATAGATGTTGAAAAATCATTTGATAAAATACAGTACCCATTCCTATTTTTAAAAAAAGTAGGGAATATAGGAATAATAATAACATTCCTTCAAATTACAAGCAGTATCTATCTAAAACCATCAGTAAATATCGTCTGTTAGGATTACCAGGTGAGAACTCAGGTTGTCTGGACAGTGACAATGTGAGAATTCAGATTTACTTGACAGTTCTCTGGCTCAGACCTTTGGTTTGGCCTTTAAAGGGAGTTTACACATTAGGAATTCTAGGAGGAGCAAGCTCATTGGTTGAAGTAATGTTTCCCAGAAGCCCTTGCGTAATCCCATGCCCATCCTCTGGGAGGATAAAAGAAGGGCAGCATTGGGTCTGAGTGAATCGACTCTGGGATAAAGTCTTGACACCAGGCAGGCTGAAAGGAGACCAGTCTGATTTGAGAAAGGACAAGAGTTGGAGGAGATTCAGAGCTCCCAAGAAACCTGCACACAGAGGAAAAGATTTTACAGCTCTCCTCCCAGAGAAGGATTATAATTGAGCAGATGACCAGACCCTCATAATTCAAGAACATTACAATTGTCTATAATGGAGATAAGATAGAAGTCTTTCTGATAATATGAGGGATGAATTAAGGATGTCCACTATATAATACTAGAAATGTTAGATATACCAATAAGAAAAGAAACAGAATGTAGAAGACTGGAACTCTGAAAAGATATACTTGAATCAAGGACATGGTGCTTATAGTTAAGTATCTACTCAGCATGAGATAATGATTCTTACTTAATGTGAAGCTGATGCAATGATTCTATGGTGCATGCTAAGTTGCTGTGATGAAGTAATCATACTGAAATATTTAAGAGCTGAGAGAACTGGGAAAAAGACTTTCAGCCACACACATAGAAGATGCTCTCTCAGCTAAAGATATACAGGATGCTCTCAGTCACAGACACAGACACAAAAAAAGACTATGGACTCCATCTTTTGATCATCTTTGTGACAATAATTCAGGTAGGTCCCAAAATCCTTCACAAAGCTAGCCTGGACATTACAACAGAAATCTAAGGAATTAGAACAGGCAATGAGGAAACAACACTATTACTCTTTGCAGATGATATCATGGTGTACATAGAGTACCCTAGACCATCAATTTAAAAATTTTTTGAAATAATGAACATTAGCAAATTTGCAGGATATGAGGTGAATCCACACAAACCATTCCCACTTCTTTACATGACTAATAAAATCCAGCAGAAAAAGAGAGAAAAAGTCCATCTTAAATAACTATAAACAATGTAAAATATTTAGATGTCTACCTATCAAGACAAACACAGGAATTATAAGAACACTATTTCAAAGCAATTTTCACACAAATAAAGACAGATCTAAATAATGGAAAAATATCAATTGCTCATGAGTAGGCCAAGCCAATATAACAACAACAACAACAATAATAATAATAACAAGAAGACAATCCCATTTAAACTAATTTTCTTATTCAGTGTCATTTGAAGAAAACTACTAAACATTTCTGATAGAGCCATGAAAAAAAATAAAATCATTTGGAAAAGCAAAATGTTAAGAATAGCCAAGGAATTAATGACAGAAAACCAATGTGATCTAACAATGCCAAATCTCAAACTATACTATAAAGTAGTAATTATCCAAACTACTTGGTACTGGCTAAATAATAGCATGGTGGACAATCATAGTTAGCTAGTGTTTGATAAACTCCAAAACCCAGAGTTTTGGATAAAAACTATTAGGAAAACTGGAAAATAATAGAGCACAAATTAGGTATACAGCAACATCTCGCACTGTACCAAGAGAAGGTCAAACTAAGTACACGATTTAGACATAAATGGTGATGCCATAATCAAATTATAAGAGCAACAAACAGTCTACCTTTCAGATCTATTAGGAGGACAAGAATGATTTGAGTCTTCCAAAGCCTCAACCTTATGAGGTCTATTTTCTTGCTAGGTTCCTTTGTATTATTCTTGAGATCATTCCAAGGCTAGACTTATCTTGAATTTCCATCTTTTTTCTTCTCTATGTTATACCTCTGGCTACTCTTGCCTGTTGTAAAGTGAGTCACTTAAGTTTCTTAGAACTCAACATCACAACCTATAATAAGATTTGATATCATGGAGTACCTATCTCTAAATCAATTGACTTCTTTCCTTTCTATAAAATAATTCCTTAACTCAATCTTCAATGATTAATATTCTCCCACTCTATATCTTTGATTGAGAATCTCTAGCTCTCATTGTATAAACTTTTTCTCCTATCCTCCATTGTCTTGCTCACATGTTCTTATCCCTTCAATTTGATTCAAGTTATTCAAAGTTGCACTCAAGATCCACAGATCATTTCCATTTTTCTCCATGGAATATTTTATCTATAGATTCCCAATTTGTTTTCATCTTAACTTTTTTTTTCTTTCTCATGCTCTTTATTTTTTTGCACTCACTGAGGCCTGACTCTCCCTAATTATGTGGAACCATTAACCATTTTTTGAATATTATTTAACAATAAATGACATTTTTCCTCCCCATTCATTACTCATACTGGGAGAACTGTGATAATGCCTTTCTCCTTATCACCACTTTGATATTCTTCCTCTAACACGACCACTCGTCAAACTCCTCTTCTTCAAGTTTTATTCAATCATTATCTAAAAATAAAGACTATAATCTGTTGTAATCAAATAAATATATTTTATAAGCTAATACTTTTAGAGCTTCAATAACATAAGGCTTTTGGATAAGGGCCAATAATTAATAATATACTATTGAAATTAACCCTATTGCATTATAAGCTTACAAGAACCCCTAATGATAATTAGAGGAATATCCATTAAATAGGGGGTTCTAAATAAAATTTACTTTAGTTTTTATAGGATATCTAACATAATGGATCACAAAAATAAATATGTAAATATTATATTTTTAAAGACTTCTGTGGTACTAAAGAAACTAAAATTAAATTCATTTGGGTACTGTATCTATCTCACTCACTTGAAAGTGTAATAAGCACTTATGATAGTAAATCCTCCTTCCTAGCTCAGAGAATAGGACCAAATCAGTCTTTCATATCCAGTTCCTGCCCTCCTCCAAAGGAATTCCAACATTTATGCTGATATTCCCTCAAGCTACTAAACTTCCTAATTGCTCAATTTATATACTTCCTAAGAATTCCATTTATATTTTTTCTCAATTCCAGATAATCTTATAATCAATCAAATATGTTATACTCCTCTGCTAATGAACTCTGAAAATATTTTATCTATTATTATTTATTCTTCTTTCTGCCTTATGACTCAAGTCTATTCTTTATCCTCATCAGAATATTGAACAAAATCACTCCTCAATCTTTTCTTTTGTCACCCCTGCTCTGAATACACTCTCCTCTCTCCTCCATCTTGACATTTTATAGTGAAGCATTTAATCTCCATATTATCCACTAGTCTCAAGTCCCTAGCCACTTTTCTCTCTTGAAAAATTGTGTCCAGTTTATCTACACATCTATCATATGGGACCTTTTTTTTAAATTTCTGTTACTGCTACAACGTTTTTTGCAGATTCTTTTGTTTTCACATTTAGGCAGTTGGAATAACCTTTTGTATCTCATTGTATCTATTGTTTAGTACATTGCCTGGGAATTAGTAAACTCAATAAATCCTTGTTTTACTGAGTAACCTTCATAAATTCTCATCTAGGGCAAGCCAGCAATATAAAACAAATCATTACTCGACTTTAGTTTACTCATGTGTCAAATACTGGCGTAGATTAGATTATCTCTATTATATCCCAAATGAAGTATATTAAAATAAATATACTTTATAAGCTAATACTTTTAGAGCTTCAATAATATAAGGCTTTTAGATAAGGGCCAAGAATTAATAATATACTATTGAAATTAACCCTATTGCATTATAAGCTTACAAGAACCCCTAATGATAATTAGAGGAATATCCATTAAATAGGGGGTTCTAAATAAAATTTACTCTAGTTTTTATAGGATATCTAACATAATGGATCACAAAGATAAATATGTAAATATTATATTTTTAAAGACTTCTGTGGTATAAAGAAACTAAAATTAAATTCATTTGGGTACTGTATCTATCTCACTCACTTGAAAGTGTAATAAGCACTTATGATTAAGCAAAAATCCATTGAAGATTTGAGTGGGAGGGAAGAAAGGAGAAAATTATTAAGCATGTACTGTGTGCTAGGCACTATACCCAAGAACACTTAAAATATTATCCCAATTGATCCTCATAACAATTCTGGAAGGTAGATGTTATAACCAATCCACATTTTTGTAGTTCATGAAACTGAGAAGGTGCCTTCTCCACACAAGGTTCAGCACTCAGTCAACTCCATTATCCAGTTTTGAACAATTCTGCTTCTATCCTTGTCTTGTTGGCACATCATTAGAAAGTTGGTCCTTACCCTCCTCCCCTATTCTTGTCAGATTTAGTGTAAAGATTTGATTCACCAAGTACACTGCAGGAACTCAGGGATTCACCCATCTCAGCCTCCTCATCACCAAGCTCCATATCACCAAGTCAAGAGGTCCATGGTTATTCAATTTTTTTTTTTTTAGAAGAAAATATAAAATATTTTATTAGGAAATCAATTGGCCTAGAAAAAATAGATTAAGACATTATTGGGCTAATTTAAAGCTATGTTTTTTTTTTAATTTTTTTATTATATATATATATATATTTTATAATATTATCCCTTGTATTCATTTTTCCAAATTACCTCCCCTCCCTCTATTCCCTCCCCCCGATGACAGGCAATACCATACATTTTACATGTGTTACAATATAGTCTAGGTACAATACATGTGTGTGAATATCATTTTCTTGTTGCACAATAAACATTAGAATCCGAAGGTACATACAACCTGGGCAGACAGATATTAGTGCTAACAATTTACATTCCCCTCCCAGTGTTTCTTCTCTGGGTGTAGCTACCTCTGTCCATCATTGATCAACTGGAAGTGAGTTGGATCTTCTTTATGTTGAAGATTTCCACTTCCATCAGAATACATCCTCATACAGTATTGTTGTTGAAGTGTACAGTGATCTTCTGGTTCTGCTCATTTCACTCAGCATCAGTTGATTTAAGTCTCTCCAGGCCTCTCTATATTCCTCCTGCTGGTCATTTCTTACCAAGCAATAATATTCCATAACCTTCATATACCACAATTTACCCAACCATTCTCCAACTGATGGACATCCATTCATCTTCCAGTTTCTAGCTACAACAAAAAGAGCTGCCACAAACATTTTGGCACATATATGTTTCTTTCCGCTCTTTAGTATTTCTTTGGGATATAATCCCAGTAGTAGCGCTGCTGGGTCAAAGGGTATGCACAGTTTGATAACTTTTTGGGCATAATTCCAGATTGCTCTCCAGAATAGCTGGATTCTTTCACAACTCCACCACCAATGTATTAGTGTCCCAATTTCCCCACATCCCCTCCAACATTTGTCATTATTTGTTCCTGTCATCTTAGCCAATCTGACAGGTGTGTAGTGGTATCTCAGAGTGGTCTTAATTTGCATTTCTCTGATCAGTAGTGATTTGGAACACTCTTTCATGTGAGTGGATATAGTTTCAATTTCTTCCTCTGAGAATTGTCTGTTCATATCCTTTGACCATTTATCAATTGGAGAATGGTTTGGTTTCTTATAAATTATGGTCAGTTCTCTATATATTTTGGAAATGAGACCTTTGTCAGAACCTTTGTTTTTAAAAATATTTTCCCAATTTGTTACTTCCCTTCTAATCTTGTTTGCATTAGTATTATTTGTACAGAAACTTTTTAGTTTGATGTAATCAAAATCTTCTATTTTGTGATCAATAATGATCTCTAGTTCTCCTCTGGTCATAAATTCCTTCCTCCTCCACAAGTCTGAGAGGTAGATTATCCTCTGTTCCTCTAATCTATTTATTATCTCCCTCTTTATGCCTAAATCATGGACCCATTTTGATCTTATCTTGGTATATGGTGTTAAGTGTGGATCCATATCTAATTTCTGCCATACTAATTTCCAGTTTTCCCAACAGTTTTTTCCGAATAATGAATTTTTATCCCTAATGTTGGAATCTTTGGGTTTGTCAAAGATTAGATTGCTATAGATGTACCCTTTTTTGTCCTTTGTATCTAATCTGTTCCACTGATCTACCGGTCTATTTCTTAGCCAATACCAAATGGTTTTGGTGACTGCTGCTATATAATATAGCTTTAGATCAGGTACACTTAGACCACCTTCCTCTGAGTTTTTCTTCATTAGTTCCCTTGCAATTCTTGACCTTTTATTCTTCCATATGAATTTTGTTGTTATTTTTTCTAGGTCATTAAAATAGTTTCTTGGGAGTCTGATTGGTATAGCACTAAATAAATAGATTAGTTTGGGGAGTATTGTCATCTCTATTATATTCGCTCGGCCTATCCAAGAGCACTGAATGTCTTTCCAATTATTTAAATCTGATTTTATTTTTGTGGCAAGTGTTTTGTAATTTTTCTCATATAATTCCTGACTTTTCTTTGGTAGATGGATTCCCAAATATTTTATACTATCAACATTTGTTTGGAATGGAATTTCTCTTTGTATCTCTTGCTGTTGCATTTTGTTAGTGATATATAAAAATGCCGAGGATTTATGTGGATTTATTTTGTATCCTGCCACTTTGCTGAAATTTTGAATTATTTCTAGTAGCTTTTTAGCAGAGTCTTTGGGGTTCTCTAAGTATACCATCATGTCATCTGCAAAAAGTGATAGTTTAATTTCCTCATTTCCTACTCTAATTCCTTGAATCTCTTTCTCGGCTCTTATTGCCGAGGCTAGCGTTTCTAGTACTATATTGAATAGTAATGGTGATAGTGGGCAACCTTGTTTCACTCCTGATCTTACTGGGAAAGGTTGCAGTTTATTTCTATTGCATATTATGCTTACTGACGGTCTTAAATATATACTCCTGATTATTCTAAGGAATAATCCATTTATTCCTATACTCTCAAGAGTTTTTAGTAGGAATGGATGTTGGATTTTGTCAAATGCTTTTTCTGCATCTATTGAGATGATCATATGGTTCTTATTAATTTGATTATTAATATGGTCAATTATATTAATAGTTTTCCTAATATTAAACCAGCCCTGCATTCCTGGAATAAATCCTACTTGATCATAGTGTATTATCTTGGAGATGATTTTCTGAAGTCTTTTTGCTAATATCTTATTTAAGATTTTAGCATCAATATTCATTAAGGAGATTGGTCTATAATTTTCTTTCTCAGTTTTCGATCTACCTGGTTTAGGTATCAGTACCATGTCTGTGTCATAAAAGGAGTTTGGTAGGACTCCTTCATCCCCTATTTTTTCAAATAATTTATATAACATTGGGGCTAATTGTTCTTTAAATGTTTGGTAGAATTCACATGTGAATCCATCTGGCCCTGGGGATTTTTTCCTGGGGAGTTGATTAATAGCTTGTTCTATTTCTTTTTCTGAAATGGGACTATTTAAGCAATTTATCTCCTCCTCTGTTAATCTAGGGAGCCTATATTTTTGGAGGAAGTCATCCATTTCACTTAAGTTATCAAATTTATTGGCATAAAGTTGGGCAAAGTAACTCCTTATTATTTCTCTAATTTCCTCTTCATTGGTGGAAACATCCCCCTTTTCATTTGTAAGACTAACAATTTGATTTTCCTCTTTCTTTTTTCTGATCAGATTTACCAAAGGTTTATCTATTTTATTGGCTTTTTCATAAAACCAACTCTTGGTTTTATTTATTAATTCAATAGTTTTTTTACTTTCAATATTATTGATTTCTCCTTTTAATTTTTGTATTTCAAGTTTAATTTTTGGTTGGGCATTTATAATTTGGTCTTTTTCTAGACTTTTAAGTTGCAAGCCCAATTAGTTAACCTTCTCTTTCTCTATTTTCTTCAATAAGCCTCTAAAGATATAAAATTTCCCCTTATTACTGCTTTAGCTGCATCCCACAGATTTTGGTATGATGTCTCATCATTGTCATTATCTTGGGTGAAATTATTAATTGTTTCTATAATTTGCTCTTTCACCCAGTCATTCTTTAAGATGAGATTATTCAGTTTCCAATTACTTTTTGGTCTATTTACCCCTAACTTTTTACTGAATGTAGCTTTTATTGCATTGTGATCTGAGAAGAAGGCATTTATTATTTCTGCCTTCCTACATTTAATTTTGAGATCTTTATGTCCTAATATATGGTCAATTTTTGTATAGGATCCATGAATTGCTGAGAAGAAAGTATATTCCTTCCTATTGCCATTCAGTTTTCTCCAAAGGTCTATCATACCTAGTTTTTCTAATGTTCTATTTACTTTTTTAATTTCTTTCTTGTTTGTTTTGTGGTTTGATTTGTCTAAATCTGAGAGTGCAAGGTTGAGATCTCCCACTATTATAGTTTTACTGTCTATTTCTTCTTGCAGTTCTCTTAACTTTTCCTTTAGAAAGTTAGATGCTATACCACTTGGTGCATATATGTTTAGTATTGATATGGCTTCATTATTTATGCTACCTTTCAGCAGGATATAGTTTCCTTCCTTATCTTTTTTAAGGAGATCTACTTCTGCTTTTGCTCGATCTGAGATAAGGATAGCTACCCCTGCTTTTTTGGCTTTACCTGAAGCATAATAGGTTCTGTTCCAACCTTTTACCTTTACTCTGTATGTATCTCCCTGCTTTAAGTGTGTTTCCTGTAGGCAACATATTGTAGGGTTCTGCTTTTTGATCAAATCTGCTATCCTTCTCCGTTTGATGGGATCGTTCATCCCATTTACATTTACAGTTAAAATTACTAATTCTGTATTTCCTGCCATCGTATTATCCCCAGATTATGCTTTTTTCCCCTTGACACCCCTGATCCCCCTCCCCGATATTTAATTTACAGACCCCCCTTGTGACACGCAACCCTCCCTCTTTTTTTTTTTTTTTTTAGGATCCCTCCCCCCTCCCTCCAAGTCCCTTCACTTATTCTCCTTTTCCTTTTCCATTTTCCTCTCCCCCCTTTTAATGAGGTGAGAGAAAATTCTCTGAAAAACAAATATGTTAATTATTTACTCTTTGAGCCTCTTCTGATGAGAGTAAGATTCACACAATGATTCTCCCCCTCACTAAGTTCCCTCAGATATGGTGTATTTTCTATGTCTCTTCCTGGGATGTAGTTTCCCTCTTTTTATCACTCCTTCCCCTTTTTCTGAACCGACCTCCTTCCCTTTACTACACCCCCCTTTTTTTCTTTTATATCAGTAAAATCAAATTATCCTTGAGTATTTTTATATACCCACAACAGAGTTACAGTTCTCAAGGGTTCTGTGTACCTTTTTCTGTTTCTCTTCAGTCTTGTGGATGTAGATCAAATTTTTTGTTTAAGTCTGGTTTTTTTCTTAGAAACATATAGAATTCCTCTGTTTCATTGAATGACCATCTTCTTCCATGGAAAAAGATGCTAAACTTAGCTGGGTAGTTCATTCTTGGTTGCAGCCCTTGATCTTTTGCCTTACGGAATATCAGGTTCCAGGCCCTTCTATCTTTTAATGTGGAGGCAGCCAGATCTTGGGTGACCCTTATTGTGGCACCTTGGTATTTAAATTGTTTTTTTCTAGCTGCTTGCAGGATTTTCTCCTTTGTGTGGTAATTCTGCAGCTTAGCCACAATATTCCGTGGTGTTCTTTTTTTAGGGTCTATTTCAGAAGGAGTTCGATGAATTCTTTCCACATCTACTTTCCCTTCTGTTTCTATTATCTCTGGACAGTTCTCTTTGATAATTTCCTGTAAAATAGAATCTAGGCTCTTTTTTTGGTCATAGTTTTCTGGAAGTCCAATAATCCGCAGATTATCTCTCCTAGATCTATTTTCCAGGTCTATAGATTTTCCCAGTAAGTATTTGATGTTGTTCTCCAGCTTCTCATTTTTTTTTATTTGTTTGACTGATTCTTGGGTTCTCTGTGAATCATTCATTTCTATTTGTTCCATCCTGACTTTTAAGGAGTTATTTTCTTCTTTCACAGTTTTTAGTTCTTTTTGTAAATGCCCAATTTCGTTTTTAAATGAATTATTTTGCTCTATTGAATTTTTTTCCATTTCCCTAATTTTTTTTTTTGAGAATTATTTTCTTTTTCCAATTCAGAAATTCTATTTTCTTGAGACTTTTTTATCTTTTCCAATTCAGAAATCCTACTTTCCTGTGTTTTTTTAACCTTTTCTAATTCACTAATTTTGTTTCCCTGAATCTCCTGTGAATTCTTTATTTTTTCCAACTCCAATTTCAGGACGTTGTTATTCTCTATCATAGCTTCCCTTTCCTTTCCCCATTTTTCTTCAAACTCCCTTAATTTTTTAAGAGCTTCTTCTAGGAGAGAGTTATGTGATGGGGGGCAGGAATTGTTCCCCTTTAGGTTGTTATCTGCTGATTCTCTGCTGTCAACTTCCTCGGGGTTGGATACCCGCTCTTTCTCTGTATAGAAGGAATCAATAGTTTTTCTAGCTTTTTTGCTCATATTTAAAAAAATGTTTTGGGGTCTGTCCCTGGGGTAGGAAATTATTTACTTCTTTACCAGCTTCCTCCCAGACTGGATGGATGCAGTGGCCCCGCGCCTGAGCTAAGAGAGAGCTCTGGGAGAGAGTTCCCCACCCCCTCCCTGGAAGTGCCTCAGAGGTGATTAGCACTACTGTGCTTCGAGGGCGTAGAATAGTGAAGACAGCACGAAGCCCAGCCTATGTGTCCGGGTGGGGAGTGGATGTCTGCAGCAGGTGACGTGAGAAGCCCCTGTGCTCAAACTGGAAGTGTCTGCCAGAAACCGCGGTCCCTAGTTCAAAAGTTCCGCTTCTCTGGGACTTCCTGGAGCTGAGTTCCACTCCCTCCAGCTAAGCTAGGCAGTGTGTGTTGCCTTGGGCCGTATCCACCCACTTGTCAATCTCTTAACTATTCTCAGGAGGTAGCTGAGGCCACACCTCCTGGTGCCAGGAGATCTGCTGAGTCACCCCCAGGATCGGGGAAAATCTAATTTGAGTTTTAAAATATTTTGGCTTTCTCTTCTGAACTGCTAAATAATTAGCAGAGAAGAGCTAACAGCCTGTGCCAGATTCCTTTACCTCAGTGGCTTCTCTGATCCCAGAGCCCTTCCCAGCGCAATGGGCGCAGTGTGCCCCTACCCCACCGTCTGTGCTGATCTCTCTTATTCCTCCCCTGAGAACTGACCTTTCCTGTTGAAACTCCAGATTCTCTTCAGCTGGTAAGTCATGCTTCCAGTCCTTGTGGTATCTATCAGTCCTGAGCTAATTCTGAGACTTAATTTATCTAATTGGTTGTGAGGGAGTGAGGACGTTCACTGAGTCGTGTGTTTCTTCTCCGCCATCTTGGCTCCCGGTTATTCAATTTTTATCTACAATAATATATTTTTGTAATTGAATTGATCAAAATTTGGAAGAAATCTCTTTTCATGGAATTGGAATGCTCTAGTATAAAATGTCATGGATTACAGATCAACTTTATAATTATGTATCTATATGGATCTCTCTCTCTTTAGTATAGATAATGCAAAATTAAATAGATTTTTTTCTGAATTCATTACAGACATTAAAATAAATAAGACCATTTAGTAAAAGAAAAAGTAAAAATTGAAGAAGGAATGCAATCTTACATAACTATATGACAAAGTCAATTAATCAAATGGAAAGAATTGAAGTTCATCCTATATAATCATAGAGAAAGGGAGGCTTGATTATCCTCCAAAGAAGAGATCAACCAGGAAGAATTGTTCCATACTGCAATTAAAATGGGGGAGGGGAGAGAAAATTTCCTTTTCTCTGTTTTTTTTTCTTTTCTGACTAGATATTAGATTTACTTCATTAGTTAGAGGTGATACAAAAAGAGAAATAAAATATATTGATGAATTAAATTAATGATGGCATATAAAATGTTAGAAATCATGTACATTTAGGCTGAAATAAATAATTAGGAAAAGTAAAATTAATATAAAAATATGAATATTGAGCTAAGGATTGAGAAGCAGGATAACATCAGGTCTTTAAAAGAATCTGGAATGAAATCCTACTTCTGACTCATATTGGTAGTTTAACTTCTAAGTAAATCATAACAGGCTAATGTAATAGGTATTAGATATGCAAAATTGGTTAGGTAAAGAGATTTTTCTCACATGGAGTTCCCTATGCTGATGAAATCACAGATCCAATTCCTATAATTAGATAGAGATTTTCAATAAATTAATGTTCTTCCTAATTTGTGCCTATAGCAATGATTACCGACTAATGGCATATTTAATTCAGAGTATAGAATATTGGTAAAATCAAAAGAATAATAAATAAACTATTTGTGTATGTGATTTGCTATCTTTTAGTACTCTATTCCCTCTGTTATATTGTCAACAAATGAACCATTTAGAAATCATTTTCAAATTCAAATTAAAGTAATGAAAAAGAAACATTTGTTCGATTTTATTTATTACATTTTATTAGATTCTGGACTTTAAAATTTCTACTTAAATGAAAAAAAATGAAGTCAGAATGACAGTTTTGTACCAAAAAACTATATTTGATTCAATATACATTCAGAGAAGTGTCGATATGGTTTTTAATCAAACCCCATATATACTATAAAATATTTTCCTTCCTGAAGATCTTTTTCCTTCTTGATTTTTGGAATTATTTAATCGATTTTCAGTGTCAGTTATACTCTAATGAATTTTATCCTTTGAGAGCAGAAATTATTTAAAGATTTAGTACTTATTGATGGATTGAACACTCAATCAATGAACATGCTTGACAATCTAGTACGCACACTAAGTAATATGTCAAGGCCTCCACAGAACTAATAAAATAACTCTTTCTCAAGAAACTTAAAATATTTTAAGAGAGAAGATATAACACATAAACATTACATAGATAAAAAAGACTCTTACAGTTTCCTGAGTCCAATAAAATAGTACATAGGGATAAATATATAGTTTTGAATTCCAGACTTAAGGAATAGCTTAAGGAAAGAAAAAAAAATAGGTAAAATTTGAAAATAAGGTGCTTCACATGAAACCTGCAATGGTCATCATTTTATTTATTTGTTTTATTTATTTTTTTTATTTTTACCATGAAGATAAAACTCATTATCATTAAGAGGAAAGCTCAAGGTGAATGAATATTTTCTATTACATACATTCTATTTAAAACCTAAGAATGGAAGAGAAAATTTAGTTTAATGGGGGTGAGTAGAACAAAAGTAATTTAAAGCTTAACCATCTTGATCTTTCTTTGCAATCTTGTTTCCAGGTTAAATTGCATCAAGAGGAGGAATCATCAAAGAGATCAAAATGAATTATTAATTCAATGTTTTAAATAAAGTATCTAATCAAGACAGTAAAGAAGAGAGACCATAGAAGCATGGAAGTTGTAGCAAAATATTACAAAAGAAGAAGCTCTGAACCCCAGAGAGTGGAGAAACCATTATTAAGATCAATGGGGAAAAATGATCGTTCTGTAATGGATAATCTTGAAGTGTTCATTATGCAAAAAACTAATTACATGGGGAGCCCAAGAAATCTGAGAGAATTTTGTGGTTCTATGTTTTCAATATTTAAAGGCAATTGAGTGCCCTTTATTAGATAACATATTTTCTTTTCTTTTCTTTTTTTTCCCCCCTGAGGCTGGGGTTAAGTGACTTGCCCAGGGTCACATAGCTAGGAAGTGTTAAGTGTCTGAGACCAGATTTGAACTTGGGTCCTCCTGAATTCAAGGTTGATGCTCTATCCACTGCTCCATTTAGCTGCCCCAATTTTTTTTTTTAACTAAGGAAAGAAAAAGTGAATAAACTTTGGTCTCTAAGTTTCTCAGGATACTTCTTAACAAGTGGAAAAGAGAATGATTATGGAAATGTTATGTGATAGAATTTGATTATATGATTTATGATGTAGAGGTATTTCTACTGTGAAAGAATTCTAATATTTTCCTGAATTCATTCAATAACATATACCTAGGAATTAGGACATAAAAAATACAAATTATCCAGTTTTATAAAAGTAATAAATAAGAAATTGGCTGGAAGAGGGAAATAAATTAAGATTCTTTTTTTTTTCCCTTGAGGCTGAGGTTAAGTGACTTGCTCAGGGTCACATAGCTAGGAAGTGTTAAGTGTCTGAGACCAGATTTGAACTCGGGTCCTCCTGAATTCAGGGTTGGTGCTCTATCCACTGCGCCACCTAGATGCCCCTAAATTATGATTCTTAAGAAGCTATCAATTTATGAGGAAAAAATGAGACATAAAGAATAAATATGTATAGAGACTATGGATTCAATGATAAAAATTTCAGAAAAGATAAAGGAAGAAAATTAATGAAGAAAAGGTGAATAAACCATTATAATAAAACTGCATAAAATAAAAATAAAAAAGCAAGTAAAAAGTGGTATGGGAGAAAAAAACTTATATTCTGTATTATCAACTTAAGTAAATTAGAAAAAAAAAAGAAAATCTGGTAGTGAAAGCAACGTAGGAAGGAAGAAAAGGGAAAAAGAAGGGAGGGAAAAGGAAGTAAAATCAATAAGTTAAGCAAAAGCACAAAAATAATGAACTAATAGAAGGAAGTTTATGTATGTAGGGGAAAACAAGCTTATGAGAATATGATCAAAGTAGAATTAACAATATTAAGATTGTATAGTAGATAAAATTCAGAAAAAAGAACCAGCAATTGATCTATCTAAAAAGAGATATCCTGCAGTAAATAAAGATTCCTAGAGAATGTTACTCAGTGAACTGCCTTGTTGAAAAACAGAAAGGACAGAGTAGCAGATGAACCCAGTTGGATAGAGAAAGCAACATGATCAATATCTGTAGATGAATCTGGCTGTCCTATAGCATAAGTGACATAATTTATCCAAGCTACACAAGTACATTGGCCACATGTCTTTCCTAGGTGGTTCTATTTATATTTCTTATCTATTCGTATTATGTTGTCATATAGCTTACATGCATGAATTCTTTCACCTCACTGTTGTATCAACAACTTGTGGGAAAAAATACATTTGTGTATAATGAAAAGTCTTCATTGTTAGTTATTTTGCTCTGTTGGTTCATTATGATGCCTTTGTTTTAAACTAATATATCATCTGGTTCTCCTAGTAAATATAAATACCTTGGTCAGGGTTTATGATGTATGTTTTTTCAATTGAATTTTAAATGAATGCTACTATATAAGTTAGTAGGAAAATGGAATAATTTTCTTTGTCCCTATGAATGAAGGGAAGCTCTGCTAACTTGGTGACTATTTCTATGGGAACAAAACAAGACATTTAATATTAAATTATCTCCCATGTATATTGCTTTTATTTTCAGTTTACATCTTCCTCTTCTTTTTTAATCTGAATTTTGAGTTTTCCTATTTATCTACAATCATTCAATATTTTTGTATGCTTGCTGTGTTTGATATAACAATGGGTGAACATTAAATAGAAAAAGGCAATACTATTCTTGAGCCAGTAGTTGGTTAGTCCAAGATTCAGAGTTCTATGAGTTTCAGTGCATTACTCTCCATTAAGGAAATGCCATAGCTGCCAAAAAAAGGGGGGAAATCATGGCACTATGTACCTCTGAACTGGGTAATCTAGTATCAAGGCTTTCATGGAATACAGAAAGATATATGATTCAACTGCTCCATAACAGCTTATGAGCCCCAGGAAAGTAAGTTTTAATTTTTCATCAAAATAGTAAATTGAACTATTGGAAAAATAAAATAAAAAAATAGCAAGTAGAGAGTAATTTGTTAGATTATAGAAATATATATATATATATATGTATATATGTATATGTATATACATATATATGTATATCATTAAAATATTTAAATATAGAAATGTGAAATTATTTCAATTTTCTCAATTTATAGGTTAAAACCTGCCTAGATACTTGCAAACCTTACTTATGATTCACAGTACTGTCATCTGACTTGCAGAGGCAACTAAGTACCATAGGTTCTTGAATCAAAAAGATGGGAATTCAAACCCAGCCTCAGACAGAATAATAATAGCATCTGCTTTGCAACATTGCTATAAGGATCAAATGTAAAAAAAAAAATTAAAAATAATTAGTACCTCATATCCATTAAAGTGGCTAAGGTGACTAAAAGAAACATGACAAATGTTGAAGGAAATGTGGTAAAAAGGACATGCCCTAAAACATTATTGGTAGAACTGTAACCTAGTCCAATCATTCTGGAGAACAATTTGCAATTATTGCCAAAAGCTATAAAATTATATGCACTTGGATACAGTAATAGCATTACTAGGTGTATATGCCAAATAGATCAACAAAAAAAAAGGAAAATGAGCTATATACACAAAAATATATTTATAACAACTTTTTATGGTGAAAAAGAATTGGATACTGAAATTATGCTTATTAATGTCTGAACCCATTGTAGTTCATGAATATAGTAAAATGCTATTTTACTTTAAGAAATTATAAAATGAGATAGTTTCAGAAAAACCTGGGAAGAATTAAAAGAAGCAATGCAAAGTGAATAGTGCAGAACCAGAGAAAAAATTTACACAATAACATCAATATTGTAAAAGCAATGAACTATAAAAGATTTAACAAATCTGCTACAAATCCAAAGGTCTTGTGATGAAAAATATTATCTCCAAACAAAGAACAAATGGATATTTCAATGTAGATCAAAGTTTATTTTTTTCTATCTTTTTTTAACACAATGCAGAAATATTTTACATGATTTTTACTTGTAATGAGTATAGTATTTTCTTTTGCCTTCTCAATGGGTGGAAGAAAAGGTGGAAAGAGTGAGATAATTTGCAAGTGAAAATAGAATAATATTTAATAATAAAAATAATAAAAAAATGAAGTACTTAGCACAGTATGTGGCATATAATAGTTGTTATATAAATGCTTATTCACTCCACACTGTGCTAAGTGCTGGAAGTTACATCTCTGAATGTCATTTATTCAATAATTAATGGACAAGTATTTATGAACCATTTATTTTGTGTCAGATCTTGTGACTGGAAAGAAAAAAGCAACAACATTTCCTGCTTTGCAGGAGCTTACCTTCTAACAGTGAGTGATAATATCTACATTTTATTTTTTAAAGTAAAAAATGTTGCAACATTTCTAAGTTTCAAATAACACTTTAAGCTCCCCTTTACATTTGTGTTATTAGTGTTATTTAATGTTCTGAAGACATCAGAAATGTGACAAATATGTTTTCCTTTTTATTCTAGGCCTTTGAGTCTGCCTTAGTTTAAAAAAAAATCTATTTGGTTTGCACTAGCTTCATAGTATTGGAGATTTATGTGAGGTGTGTAGCAAAATTTCAATTCATGAGTTAAACTGATGAAAATATATTCAAATCACATAAAGCTCATATGTTCTTAGACTTTTGATTTGAAACTAAAATGATAGTCATGCATTAAAAATTATCATCCTTGTTCATTTCAAATTATGAAAAATTACTGCAATAGATTTCATTAAAGTTCTGTTTGTTTAATTTGTACATAGGCAGTCTTCAACTCTTGAAGAGGTTGTATTTTGATACTTCATTTTAAGTCTGTTTGGAATTCAAAATAATTTTCCCAAAGAAGCAATATGCTATATAGTGTTTAAGTCAGCTCTCTAGTCAATTTACAAAAGCCTCCTTTAGTCCATTTTGAAAACAAAATCATTGAAACTGTTTCAATTACACAGCTATCATTAGCAGCATTGCTCCTATAGGAAAACTTACTTATTTATTCAATAAGCAATATATATGTGAGATGTGATTGGGAGTACACAAATAGTCCTATGAGTCTATCAGTGGGAAGGATGGTTATTGGAAAGAATAAATGTGAGAGATTGCTAAGGCTAATGAAAATCCAAAGAAAAGTAAGCAAAGTGAACATATTGAACTGAGAAATAAAAAAATAATAATAATTAAAAATTGCAAGTATCAGAATGAGAAAAAAATATATATATATATATATTTGTTTTCTATCCTCAGTATGCACTAGCATCAATGTTTTACATGAGAATATTCTTCTAAACTCTATGTCCTCTTTGTTTTAAAAAAGTAGTTCACCAAATTATTTTATTTTCTCTTTAAGAAAATTCTTTTTCAGTTATCAAATTGTGTATACTCTTTGACCCAGCAGTGTTACTACTGGGCTTATATACCAAAGAGATTTTAAAGAAGGGAAAGGGACCTGTATGTGCAAGAATGTTTCTGTGCACCCCTCTTTGTAGTGGCCAGAAACTGTAAACTACATGGATGCCCATCAATTGGAGAATGATTGAATAAATTGTGGTATATGAATAGTATGGAATATTATTATTCTGTAAGAAAGGACCAGCAAGATGATTTCAGAAAGGCCTGGAGAGGGGTGGAGCCAAGATGGTGGAGTAGATACACGCAAATTTGTGAGCTCCCTTCTTCCCTCAATACCAACTACTCAAATCATCATCAAAAATAACACTGGACCACAAGGATTAGAAGCATAACTTACCAGCTGAAGAGAATCTGGAGTTCCAACAGAAAAAGGTTGGTCCCAAAGGGTAGGGAAAAAAAAAATCAGGACAGATAGGGTTAGGTGCTAGCACACTGTGCCAAATGGGATGGGGAGAACTCTGGGATAAGAGAAGCCACTGAGATAGAGGAATCTGGCACAGGCTGATAGCTCTACTCTGCTTACAAAACAGCAAATCAGAAGAGAAATCAAGCCACTTTAAAATATATAAAGCCACCTCCTAGAGCCACCATAATCTGGAAGTTACCTAACACCAATCTCAGCACAGCTGTGCAGCCCCCTTCTGTTGTCCATGGCTTTTCTTTGGGGCAGTTAAGAACCTGAACAGTGGGGGAAACAGCCTGGGACAGCCTCTAATCCATATAGTGCAGGGCTCAGCCTGAGGCAGGGGAATTCTAGCAGCAGCAGAACTCCAACAGCAGTGGAACTCCCAGAACAGGAGAACCTTTGCAGTAGGGACCATGGTTTCCAGGCAGACACTTCCGGTTTGAGTACAGGGGCTTTTCACTGCAGCTGCTAATATCCATGGCCCCATGGGAGGATTTGGCTGGTGTTTGTGTCACTTTCACTGTTTAGCCTTAAACCTCAGGGCAATCGCTAGGCCACACCGCAGGGTCCTTCACTGGGCACTCCTCACAGCGCAGCAGTGCTAACCACCTCTGAGGCATTTCTGGGGAGGGAGGAGGAGAACTCTCTCCCAGAGCTCTCTCTTAGCCAAGTCACAGAACTGCTGCATCCATCCAGTCTGGAAGGAAGCTGATAAATTTCTTGCCCCAAGGGCAGACACCCCACACAGTATTAATAATGAATAAGAAGCTGAAGAGAATGATTGACACCTTCCATACAGAGGAAGAGTGGGTATCCAACCCCGAGGAGGCTAACAGCAGAGAGTCCCTGCCCCCCATCACATAACTCTCTCCTAGAAGAGACTATTAAAAAGTTAAGAGAGTTTGAAGAAAAATGGGGAAAGGAAAGAGAAGCTAAGATAGAGAATAACAACATCCTGAAATTTGAGTTCGAAAAAAATAAAGAATTCACAGGAGGTGCAGGGTAACAAAATCTGTGAATTGGAAAAGGTTACAAAAAATCACAGGAAAGTAGGATTTCTGAATTGGAAAAGATAAAAAATTCTCAAGAAAGTAGGATTTCTGAATTGGAAAAAGAAAATAATTCACAAAAAAAATTAGTTAAATGGAAAATAATTCAACAGAGCAAAATAATTCATTTAAAAACGCAATTGGGCATATACAAAAAGAACTAAAAAATGTGAATGAAGAAAATAATTCATTAAAAATCAGGACGGAACAAATAAAAATGAAAGATTCATTGAGAAACCAAGAATCAGTCAAACAAAACAAAAAAAAAAAAAAAAAATGAAAAGCTAGAGAATAACGTCAAATATTTACTGGGAAAATCTATAGACCTGGAAAATAGAACTAGGAGAGATAATCTGAGGATCATTGGACTTCCCAAAAATTATGATTAAAAAAAGAGTCTAGATTCTATTTTACAAGAAATCATCAAAGAGAACTGTCCAGAGATAATAGAAACAGAAGGGAAAATAGGCATTGAAAGAATTCATCAAACACCTTCTGAAAAAGACCCTAAAAAAAGAACTCCACAGAACATAGTGGCTAAGCTGCAGAACTACCAAACTAAGGAAAAAATATTTTGAGCAGCTAGGAAAAAACAATTCAAATATAAAGGTGCCACAATAAGTGTGACACAAGATCTGGCTGCCTCCACATTAAAGGATCGAAGGGCCTGGAATCTGATATTCCAAAAAGGCAAAAGAACAAAGATTGCAACCAAGAATAAACTACCCAACTCAGTTTAGCATTTTCTTCCATGGAAGAAGATGGTCATTTAATGAAACAGAGAAATTCCATTTGTTTCTAAGAAAAAAAAAAAACAGACTTAAACAAAAAATTTGATCTACATCCACAAGACTGAAGAGAAGCAGAAAAAAGTAAAAAGAACTCTTGAGAACTGTATCTCTGTTGTGGATATACAGAAAGTCCACATGGACAATTTGATTTTACTGATATAACATAAAAAAGGGAAGTAGTAAAGGGAAGGGGATAGTATCAGAAAAAGGGAAAGGAATGATAAAAAGAGGGAAACTACATCCCAGGAAGAGGCATAGAAAATCTACCACATCTGAGGGAATTTAGAGAGGGGGAGAAACATTGTGTGAATCTTATTCTCATCAGAGTAGGGTCAAAGAGTAAATAATTGACAAATTTGTTTTTCAGAGAATTCTCTCTCACCTCATTATAAGGGAGGAGAGGAAAAAGGAAATGAAAAGGGGGAATAAGGGAAGGGTACAAGAAAGGGGAAGAGACTTAAAAGGAGGGGGGAGGGATACTAAAAAGGGAGGGCTGCCTGTCACAAATGGGGTCCATAAATTCAATACTGGGGGAGGGATTCAGGGGGGACAATGGGAAAAAAAGCATAATCATGGGATAATATGATGGCAGGAAATACAGAATTAGTAATTTTAATTGCAAATGTGAATGGGAGGAACTCTCCCATTAAACAGAGGTGGATAGCAGACTGGATCAAGAGTCAAAACCCTACAATATGTTGTTTACAGGAAACACACTTAAAACAGGGAGATACATAGAGAGTAAAGGTAAAAGGTTGAAGCAGAATCTATTATGCTTCAGGGGAAGCCAAAAAAGCAGGGGTAGCCATCCTTATCTCAGATCAAGCAAAAGCAGCAATTGATCTAATTAGGAAGTTAACTATATCCTGCTAAAAGGTTGCATAGACAATGAAGACAGATCAATAGTAAACATATATGCACCAAGTGGTGCATATCTAACTTCCTAAAGGAAAAGTAAAGAGAGTTGCAAGAAGAAATAGACAGCAAAACTATAATAGTGGGAGACCTCAACCTTGCACACTCAGAATTAGATAAATCAAACCACAAAACAAATAAAAAAGAAATTAAAGAGGTAAATAGAACATTAGAAAAACTAGGTATGATAGATCTTTGGAGAAAATTGAATGGTGATAGAAAGGAGTATCCTTTCTTCTCAGCAGTTCATGGAACCTATACAAAAATTGACCATATATTAGGACATAAAGATCTCAAAATTAAACATTGGAAGGCAGAAATAGTAAATGCCTTCTTCTCAGATCACAATGCAATAAAAATTACATTCAATAAGAAGTTAGGGGTAAATAGACCAAAAAGTAATTGGAAACTAAATAATCTCATTTTAAAGAATGACAGGGTGAAACAGCAAATTAGAGAAACAATTAATAATTTCACTCAAGATAATGACAACGATGAGACATCATACCAAAATCTGTGGGATGCAGCTAAAGTAGTAATAAAAGGAAATTTTATTTTATCTTTAGAGGCTTACTTGAATAAAATAGAGAAAGAGAAGAATAATGAATTGGGCCTGCAACTTAAAAAGCTTTTAGAAAAAGATCAAATTAAAAAATCCCAACCAAAAGCTAAATTTTAAATTCTAAAATTAAAAGGAGAAATCAATAATATTGAAAGTAAATATATATATATATATATATATTGAATCAATAAATAAAACTAAGAGTTTGTTTTATGAAAAAGCCAATAAAGTAAATAAACCTTTGGTAAATCTGATCAGAAAAAGGAAAGAGGAAAATCAAACTGCTTTTCTTAAAAATGAAAAGGAGGATCTTTCCACTAAAGAAGAGGAAATTAGAGAAATAATAAGGAGTTACTTTGCCCAACTTTAGGGCAATACATTTGATAAGTGAAATGGATGACTACTTCCAAAAAATATAAACTTCCTACATTAACAGAGGAAGAGGTAAACTGCTTAAATAGTCCAATTTCAGAAAAATAAATAGAACAAGCTATTAATCAACTTCCCAGGAAAAAATCCCAGGACGAGATGGATTTACATGGGAATTCTACCCAATATTTAAAGAACAATTAGCCTCAATGTTATATAAACTATTTGAAAAAAATAGGGGATGAAGGAGTCCTACCAAACTATTTTTATGACACAGACATGGTACTTATACCTAAACTAGGTAGGTTGAAAATGTAAAAAGAAAACTATAGACCAATCTCCTTAATGAATATTGATGCTACAATCTTAAGTAAGATATTAGCAAAAAGATTTCAGAAAATCTTCCCCAGGATAATAAACTATGATCAAGTAGGATTTATATCAGGAATGTAGGGCTGGCTTAATATTAAGAAAACTATTAGTATAGTTGACCATATTAATAATAAAATTAATAAAAACCATATAATTATCTCAATAAATGCAGAAAAGCATTTAATAAAATAAAACATCCATTCCTACTAAAAACACTTGAGAGTATAGGGATAAATGGACTATTCCTTAAAATAGTCAGGAACATATATTTAAGACCATCAGTAAGCATAATATGTAATGGAGATAAACTGGAAACTTTCCCAGTAAGATCAGGAATGAAACAAGGTTGCCCACTATCACCATTACTGTTCAATATTGTATTAGAAATGCTAGCCTCAGCAATAAGAGTCAAGAAAGAGATTAAAGGAATAAAAGTAGGTAATGAGGAAATCAAACGGTCACTCTCTGCAGATGATATGATGGTATACCTAGAGAAGCCCAGAGATTCTAATAAAAAGTTATTAGAAATAATTCACAACTTTAGCAAAGTTGCTGGATACAAAATAAATCCACATAAACCCTCAGCATTTTTATATGTCACCAACAAAATGCAACAGCAAGAGATACAAAGAGAAATTCCATTCAAAACAAATGTCGAGAATATAAAATATTTGGGAATCCATCTACCAAAGAAAAGTCAGGAATTATATGAGCAAAATTACAAAACACTTGCCACAAAAATAAAGTCAGATTTAAATAATTGGAAAGACATTGTGCTCATAGATAGGCCAAGCAAATATAATAAAGATGACAATACTCCCCAAACTAATCTATTTATTTAGTGCTATACCAATCAGACTCCCAAGAAACTATTTCAATGACCTAGAAAAAATAACAACAAAATTCATATGGAAGAATAAAAGGTCGAGAATTGCAAGGGAACTAATGAAAAAAAAACTCAGAGGAAGGTGGTCTAGGTATACCTGATCTAAAGTTATATTATACAGCAGCAGTCACCAAAACCATTTGGTATTGGCTAAGAAATAGACCAGTAAATCAGTGGAACAGATTAGGTACTAAGGACAAAAAAGGGTACATTTATAGCAATCTAGTGTTTGACAAACCCAAAGATAGCAATATTTGGGATAAAAATTCATTATTTGAAAAAAAAAACTGTTGGAAAAATTGGAAATTAGTATGGCAGAAATTAGATATGGACCCACACTTAATACCATATACCAAGATAAGATCAAAATGGGTCCATGATTTAGGCATAAAGAATGAGATTACAAATTGATTAGAGGAACAGAGGATATTCTACCTCTCAGACCTGTGGAGGAGGAAGGAATTTATTACCAAAGGAGAACTAGAAATCATTATTGATCACAAAATAGAAAATTTTCATTACATGAAATTAAAAAGCTTTTGTACAAACAAAACTAATGCAAATAAGATTAGAAGGGAAGTAACAAATTGGGAAAATATTTTTACAGTTAAAGGTTCTGATAAAGGCCTCGTTTCCAAAATCTATAGAGAACTGACCCTAATTTATAAGAAACCAAACCATAATCCAATTGATAAATGGTCAAAGGATATGAACAGACAATTCTCAGATGATGAAATTGAAACTATTTCCACTCATAGGAAAGAGTGTTTCAAATCTCTACTGATCAGAGAAATGCAATTTAAGAAAACTCTGAGATACCACTACACACCTGTCAGATTGGCTAAGATGACAGGAACAAATAATGATGAATGTTGGAGGGGATGTGGGAAAACTGGGACACTAACACATTGTTGGTGGAGTTGTGAAACAATCTGGCCATTCTGGAGAGCAATCTGGGACTATGCCCAAAAAGTTATCAAACTGTGCATACCCTTTTATCCAGCAGTGCTACTACTGGGCTTATATCCCAAAGAAATACTAAAGAGGGAAAGGGACCTGTGTTTGCCAAAATGTTTGTAGCAGCTTTTTTGTAGTGGCTAGAAACTCGAAGATGAATTGATGTCCTTCAATTGGAGAATGGTTGGGTAAATTATGGTACATGAAGGTTATAGAATATTATTGCTCTATAAGAAATGACCAGCAGGATGAATTCAGAAAGGCTTGGAGAGACTTGCATGAACTGATGCAGAGTTAAATGAGCAGAACCAGAAGATCACTATACACTTCAACAACAATACTGTATGAAGATGTATTCTGATGGAAGTGGATATCTTCAACATAAAGAAGATACAACTCACTTCCAGTTGATCAGTGATAGACAGAAACAACTACACCCAGAGAAGGAACACTGGGAATTGAATGTAAAATATTAGCACTACTGTCTATCTACCCAGGTTTCTTATACCTTCAGAATCCAATACTTAATGTGCAACAAGAAAAGTGGATTTACACACATATATTGTATCTAGATTATACTGTAACACATTTAATATGTATAGGATTGCCTGTCATGTAGGGGAAGGAGTAGAGGGAGGGAGGGGAAAATTTCAAAATATGAATTCAAGGGATAATGTTATATAAAAAACAAATTTACTCATGCATATGTACTGTGAAAAATTACAATTATAAAATTAATAAAAAAAAGAAAGGCCTGTAGAGACTTACATGAACTGATGCTGAGTGAAATGAGCAGGACCAGTAGATCATTATATACTTCAACAGCAATACTATATGATGATCAATACTGATGGACAAGGCCCTCTCCAACAATGAGATGAACCAAATCAGCTCCAATATAGCAGTAATGATCTGAACCAGCTACATCTAGAGAAATAACTCTGGGAAATGACTATGAAACACTACATAGAATTCCCAATCTCTATTTTTGTCTACTAGCATTTTTGATTTCCTTCACAGGCTAATTGTACACTATTTCAAAGTCCAATTCTTTTTGTACAGCAAAATAACTGTATGGACATGCATGCCCATATTGTATTTAACTTATACTTTAATATATTTATCATGTATTGGTCAACCTGACATCAGGGTGAAGGGGTGGGTAGAAGGAGGGGAAAAGTTGGAACAAAAGGTTTTCTAATTGTCAATGAAAAATTGCCTATGCATATATCTTGTAAATATAAAAGCTATAATAAAAAATAAAATAAAATTCTTTTTCAAAGAATTAAATCATTATAAATTTTAAATGAAATTTTGAGGTCATCAAAGTATGCAAAATCTGCAAAAAAACAAACAAAAAAATGATCTACAATACATTGCTTGACAAATTTGGATTGTATTTGAAGAACTGTAGTTAATGGAAAGCCATTCTTCTCAAGAAAACACAATCACAGGTATTAAACTCATAATCCAAATTTCGCTATTTGAAATTTTATTTTTTAGATAACAGCTGACTTAAAGTCAACTCAGAATTCTAGGATTAAGTGTTTGGATGTGTTTTTTTTCTAATATTATGCACATTCACCAGCTTTTCCTTCCCAGAAGTTTCCCTTATTATCAGTTGGAATTAGTTGTTCAAAGTAGATTTTACTACAGTGACACAAGAATAGTTTTTACAAATTGCTCATCTTCACATTTCCTTCAAAAAAGAAAAAAAATAAGCAAAGAAAGTTTTAAACCCTCAAGAGCCACACCTCTCCCACAAGACCCTAAAACATGGGTCTATATTTTGAAGACATGTGTGTCAAAGTAGCAACTTACAATTTTGGATATAAAAGGGTTTTTTTTTTGTTTGTTTGTTTGTTTTTCCTTACTTTGTGGAATGCTCATGAAATTCTCTTTAGCCATTATGGTAAGCTTAATAGTTCAGTGGTTAGAGTGCCAGGAAAATTTATTTTTCTGAGTTGAAATCTGTCTTCAGACACTTACACCATCATCCAGAGGAAAACCACTTAATCTTGTCTCCCACAGTTCACTCACTGTAAAATAAAGTGGAGATGAAAATGATAAGCCACACTAGTATCGACTAAGAAAACTCCAGATGAGGCTATGAAGACTTGGACATGCCTAAACATTATGGTATAGTTTTCTGCTCAACTCTGAAAATTGTTTTCCTGTGACATCTTAAAGCTGCCTTTAATGACTCTGCCTAGTTTGTGCTCAATGTCTATTTTAGGCACTATCATCAGCTCCTCCAATTTGAGAAAGCAATAAGATACTCATAGAAAGTTCAATATATTTTGGCACTTTGAAATCCAAGTTGATCTTTCTCATGGAACTAGTACTATGATTATTCTCTTAATTTATTAATAATTGAAAGAAATGCTACATTGAAGATTAGTAAATATAAAAATATACTTTTCTCCCTATTCAAACTTATGGAGTTTCAAAATTATATTCATAGACCAACTGGAAGATCATGGACCTCATTTAAGAGCCATGGTACAACTTCTTTATTTTACACATAAAAATAATAATAATAATTAAGGCAGAGAATTGGTAAATAACTTGTCCTGCTCACAGCTAGAAATTATTTGAGGCTGGATTTGAATCCAGGTCTTTCTGACCCTAGACAAAAGCAGGGAACTCAATGGATGGAACACTGGGACTAGAGTCAAGAAAATTTGAGTTCAAATCCGGCCTCAAAAAATAGTAAGTCACTTAATCTTTGGCAAAACACAATATGATCTTTGCCAAGAAAACTTCATGAACACCATTAATGTGTTATGGCCCATGGAGTTAATGAATAGTTAGACATAACTGAATGTCTAATAATAATGTCTAGTAACTGAATGAAACAAAAACAATGCCAACTTTCTTATCCTAAGTGCAGCATGTAATATATATCCTGTCTGCACATGTGAATATACATGTATACTGAAATACTATTAAATTTTATCTCTTTAGTCTCAGTATTCAGTAAAGTAAGGACCTTTGTGGAAGATTTTAGCATTTCATAATAGCTGAAATTTCACTTTAAAGTCCATTTAATTTAAAAATAATTTCTTCAGTTAAAACTTAAGACTACAGAATTGCATCTATTCCATCCCTCACCTTCCCCTTCCCCCAATCAGCTCATAGTTTGGCTTTCTGCCCTGTGATGCTTTCCAAGCACCAGCAGCTGGAGCATTAATAATCAAAAAAAAGACTAGAAATGATAAATGGGATAGAAACTGCATAAGGTCTTTGTAAAGTTTAATGAAAGATTTATCTCTTGAGGGTAATGTTCCTCTTTCTTTTACTGAAACGAGTTTGATAACCTCTCATTGTGCATTTGATAAATTATACCTTACAGTCATAACTAAAATGACTAAGTTGAAAATATTTTTTTAAAGCTAAGGCAAGGTCTAGTTATCACTGAGTCTTTTAATACTTACAAGCTAGAAACTAGGCAAATAGCAAACAACAGCAGTATTTTTGTCTCCATGTAATAAAATATCAGATTCAGCGATGGAATAATCAAAAGGAAAACTGCAAATTTCTCACCAGCATGAGAAATTATTAGGTTCTTATATATTTACATGAAGTTTGTAAATATTTACTCTAGAACAAAAGGGAATGTATTTACTTGGTTTTGTTAATGATTTTTTTTATTAGAACGCTTAAACCAAATTCCAACTTTACTATTCTTTATTCATGTTGTCATATCCTCTTCGTGTTTTCTCATATGGAAAATGAGAAGTTTTATTTAGTCACCTTCTAAGACCTCTTCCAAATTTTGCTATATGATCCAACAAAATCATTGTTTAGGTAATTCCTTTTTTTTTTCCTTTAAAAATCTTATATTTGCTTTTAGACACTTTAAATGGAAGACTTTTCAGATGGGTGTTGTGTGATTGTTGGCTTTCTGGATTTTAAAACTTTTTTTTTTTTTTTAACAACAACCACCAACAAGGAGCTCTGCTAAATTTCCAATTGTTTTTAAAGAGAAAGTCCATTTTCAAAGCACTGGGGATAGTGGTGGCTAGAACTGGAGGAGAAGTCAAGAAACCATTAACTAAGAGTAGTTAAATTTAATGTTAGCTCTTAAGACAGATGACTTTAAGTCTTAAAGGTCAATGGGCCACACAAGCCCAGAACCACTGAGAAAAGAGACACAAAATTGCAAAGACCAAAGAATGGTGGGAAATAGTCATGCTAAGGACTAAATGTCAAAGCTCTCTTTCCTTTCTCCAATGTATTATAAACTATACATATCTCACATCAATAGTTTGCAGAAACCCTTTGATGGATTCTGATGACAAGGACCTGATGTTACAAAAGCCTCTTTTAAATCAAGAATATGGATAATTCCTTAACTGCATGCCAATCCCTTCCACAGAGAATTCTTCAATAATGAAGTTGGGTGTGGATACTAATAGTTAAATGCCTTGATCAGATCCAGTATAGGCCAGATGTATGTCTTGTATTTTGGTCTTCCTGATCTTAACATTGGTCTTCCACTTCCTCAACTACATAGATTTCTTAACCACATATTTTCCTTTAGCCATTAAAAATAAGGAACTACCAAAGTTCTTCATTTATGCTTTATCTTAGAGCACAGACAAATCTTAATTTCTGAAGAAAATTCTGATAGAAAAACAGTCTTGACAGTTAAGAAATTTTCTGAATTTCTATGTAAGCACCCTCTAATTTCTACTGCATCTATCTTATTTGGACATATTTTTTTTTTCATTTTGTTTTTTCTCACAAAATTTTGATCTTCATGAAAGACAAATTATTTTTGCTCCCCTTTTTTGATATCTTTTGTGATTAACACATTTCATGTTGGTTGATGAATATTGATTCAAAGACAAATGTCTCATCATGGGGTTGAAATTTTTGATTATAGTAATCATTAAAGACTTCTTGTAATAACCATCATAGCATCAGCAGAAATTTGTAGACAACTTAACCAACAGCAAAGAGTTTTATATATGTAGAACACCTATTTGCTCACCTGTATATTTTTTGGCAAATTGACTATCTAGAGATAGATGACAGCATTTAAATCCCCACAAGACCCTTTTGGGTAGAGTATTAAATGTATATTTATCTTCAGTTCAAGGTCACAAAAAAACTCAAAGATGAAGGTTGGAATATACTATAGGTTTATTTAAATTCTAAGTCACATCAAATTTCCAAGAGATCATATTACTTTCATCCTGATGAAGGAGACAGGAATTAATGTTGAAGTCATGGATCCTTGATGTGTCCAGAAATATTCCATTTAGAAAATTAATATTTCTTCATGCCCTAAATAGCTATTTAAATTGAGAACTAAATGCAGTACTATTTCTTCCAGAAATTATGTGGAGGGAAAGGGGAATTTATAGTGTTCTTAATTATTCTTCCTATTTAACCTTTGTAATAAAGTTACTTTACTTAAATCCTTACAAAATATGTAGGAATTTTCTAAGGAGCAAAAGAAGAGATCTAGATCATACATGTCTATTTTACTTGCCTATTCCAGGATACAATTGTGCCTCAAATAGTAGGATTTTCATCCCTTTGGTAGTTTAACTAAATTTATTATTACTCCTTGCTGAGGCAAACAGGAAAATTCAAGCTGATTAGCTTAATTCCACGAGGATAATATCGGCAAATTCAACCATATGTCCTTAAATGAGATCTATTTGTTTCTGCCATATGAACAGTGTTCATAACTGCTGAAATTAAATAGTGTTCTTTGCCCATAAATTCCTGGACAATCCAGTTCCAAAAATTTTCCATTTAAATATCCTTATCAAAATTTATTATATTTACTGGTCGCTGGTGAACAAAATAGAATGACTAAATTTATTATACTCTTTATTAGCAGTTTTAATTTTTTTTCAATAGTAGTATTTCCTTATCTAGGGCAAGAAAATTCTTGTAGCAAAATCTTTTACATTTTTCCCAGACTTAATTTATCTTTGACAATTTAGCAATAAATAAACACTCTTCAAGGCTTTAGTGATAATTAGCAATGTTTTCTTAGTTGGAGAGGAGGCAAAGAAGAAGAAAAATGAAAAGGAAAAAGAGAAAAAGGAGGATGATGAACAGAATAAAGAAAAGGGGAAAGAGGAGCAAGAGGAGGGTGAGAAAGAGCATGAAGAGAGAGAATCAGAAGAGGAAGAAGAGAAGGAAAAGAAGAAGAGGAGACTGACATTTAAAGAGATTAGTGATTTGCCCAAATCAAAATTGCTAATAATCAGTAGGGTCCAGATTTGAACCCAGGGTGTCATTAACTCCGAATCCTATGTCCTTTATGGTATAGTAACAATAGAAAATTGTTACTATACCAGAAAGGTAAGCTCACAAGAGTGAAAACACCTAGACTCTATGAATCTGGGCCATAGTTGCAAATCAATGAATTATTATTATTATGTCCCATTGGTACTTCGAACACAAAATGTCTTCCTTCTTATATATTCTCTCTGTAACATGGATTATCTGGCCCTTACTGCCAGAAGTTAAAGTATGTTACAATTCCAACCTTTTCCACAGAACTCCTGAGTACCATGAGAGCATTGGAGGGTTTCTATTCATTGTCATTGCTTGATTGTTCTTATAGTTTTACAGGTCCACAAACTCCAAATCCATTTAATCACTCATCAGAAATGTGTTGTTGTGTAATGCCGGAGAAACTGAGGCAAGATAGAGATTAGAGAGTTTTCTATAATATTTTATTAATTGTAGAGTTTAATTGACTGGACAGGACTCTCGTCTCAAAGTATCCAGTAATGAATGGGGGAACGATGAACACTTTTATAGCTCTTCAGACAAAGGAGAGGAAAAACCGGGAAAATCAGGATGGGGGGAAGTTATAAACTTTTACTAAAAGCCAGAGTCAGGATGTTTGAATAACAGAAGTCAAGATGTCAGTGAAGTATCTGTGATAGTCTTATCTTTTGCAATATCTTAGAGGGGCAGTGTCATAAATTCTTGGGGGCAGAAGGAGCTAGGAGTCAGGAAGTCTGATCTGCTCCTCATCTCCTATTGACAATTTATAACCTTAGAGCAAATGCTCCTCAGTCTTAATGAACCAGGGGGGTTTTTATGACTTAGGGGACTGCGGCAGAACAGTTAAGGAAACTGAGATAGAACAATTCATGGAAACTCAGTCAGGACAATGAGGGAAACTAGTGCATGGAAACTGAGGTAGAACAGGTCAAGGAGACTGTGGCACAACAGTTGTTATTGTTGTTTTTAACAAAGTGATAGTCAATCCAAAGTTATAGTTAGAAAAAATAAAAGCATACAAGAATTTTCCTCCAAAATATTAGTAATATTCCCTCATATCACCTTGGTCTCTGAATTGGGTGAAGTGTTAATTATTTTTAAAATCTTGGCTCAATTCCTAAATAACATCAATCTTACCTAATTTGAAGTCTACTTCAATTTTTAATAGAATACTGTATAATTCATATTTTTTGTCATAGCTGTTGTTGTCATTGTTTTTCAGATATTTCCAATTCCCTATAACCCCATTTGGGTTTTCTTTGGAAAGATACTGGAATGGCTTACTGTTTTCTCCTCAAAATTATTCTATAGATAAGGAACTGGGATCACAGAGTTCATTGATTTGCCCAGGTTCTCACAATTAGTAAGTGTTTAAGGCAAGAATTGAATTCATGTAATGAGTGTTCCTGATCACTGTGCCACTTAGATGCCCACAATTCACACTTGTTGTATTCACTAAAATCACTTAAGCCACAGTAGTTTGTTCACCTATATGGTCAAGCCCATAATATGGTCAAACCTACACTTTAGGAATAGGGATTTTGCATCCATGTAAAGCCATAGATTCAAACTCAAATAGAAATGGGAGCCATTAAACTATATATAAGGTTTTGGATATTTTATTGTCTTAGAAAACTGTGACAGATTGATCAGGAGAAATACTGAAAACAAGCAAATTAGGAGGTAATTGTGATAGTCCAAATAATGAGTCTTGGGAAGTTATATGAAGGGAGAAAAATAAGATGAATATAAGAGGTGTTGCAGGGGCAAAATTAATTGGACTTGCAAGTGGTTAGCTTTATGGAAAGGGGAGAAGAATGATGAGAGATGAACAACTTCAGAATAGTCTACATGTTGATGTCATCTGTTTTATGTACTTAAAGGTTTTATCTATGTACAATCAAACTTCTGCTTACATAATCTGAATAAAACTGATTTTCCACAGCTTCTGATACTTTGTTCTGATTCATTCTACCCTTTTTGATGACTGACTGACTTTTTTATTTTTTGTAACATTTTCTTTTTATTATTATTATAGCTTTTTATTTACAAGATATATGCATAGGTAATTTTTCAGCATTGGCAATTACAAAACCTTTTATTCCAACTTTTCCCCTCCTTCACAACACCCCTTCCCCCAGATGGCAAGTTGACCAATACATGTTAAATCTATTAAAGTATAAGTTAAATACAATATATGTATACATATCCAAATACTTATTTTTCTGTACAAAAAGAATCAGACTTTGAAATAGTGTACAATTAGCCTATGAAGGAAATAAAAAATGCAGGGGAACAAAAATAGGGGGATTGGGAATTCTATGTAGTGATTCATAGTCATCTCCCAGAGTTCTTTCGCTGGGTGTAGCTGGTTCAGTTCATTACTGCTCTATTGGAACTGATTTGATTCATCTCATTGTTGGAAAGGGCTATGTCCATCATAACTGATCATCATATAGTATTGTTGTTGAAATAAATAATGGTCTTTTGGCACTGCTCATTTCACTCAGCATCAGGTCATATATGACTTTTTTTTCATCTTCCATCTAAATGTATAAGAAGAATGTCAAAAATTAGGATATAGTTATGAACTTTCAGAAATCAAATCTTCTATTTTCAGGTATACTTTCCTCTGAGACTACTATATAAGTAGGTGAGAAGCAAAATTTTAGCTTTTCACCTCTGAATTCTACTTTCCTTTTCTTTCTTTCATAGTCAATCTCAATGGTTCAAGAAGCATATGAAAGGCAAGCAACTGCTGCTGAGATACATTTTAAAATATTATAAATCCAAGGAATATGGCTAAAAATTCAATGTACTGACAATTCCATATAATCAGGATCACTCCAGCAATTTCTGGTTAAAACATTAGGTGCTATTTGGTTTATTGAAGCAACACTCAGTACTATTATGTTAGTTCAGTTTACACAGAGAGTCTAGAATTTATAGGAAATACCTACTGTGTATATTTTCTTTCACTATGTCTAACTTTGTAGAATATCTATATACTGTAGATATATAAATGTCAAACTCTCACTGTGAAGCAGCATGGTTCATGGAACCATTAGGAAGAGATATGCTGTTATGCTTCAACTTCTTTCTTTATTGTAATGCACCAGACAGCAAAGCTCTTCAAATTGCCAGGGAAAAGTGATATTTTTCTTTTGAAAATAGAAACTTGAAATGATTCATTCATAATCATCTGTGTACATAAAGCTACTTATTCACCAAAAGCATAAAATATGTTTCTCCTACTTGTTAAGTTTTCAAAGCAAGTAGAAGTCATTATGAATGTTCTCTAAAGAAGAATGGGTAATATTGGAGAAAGAAATTGTCTCCATTTACTGTCACATCTTTTTTCAAGAGAGTTAGATAGTTCAATGGATAGAGTGATAAACCGGGTGTCAGGAAGATGTGTTCAAATACTGCCTCAGACACTTACTAATTGTGTGAGCTTTTACAAGTCATTTAAGGGCTCTAACTTTTGGTTCCCTCAGCTATAAAATAAAGATATTAAAACCCCCTACTTCTCAGTGTACTTTTGAGGATCAAAAGTAAATAAAAATGTTTAGCATAGTGCTTGACAGGGTAAATGCTTCTGAAATGCTTATCTCAGTTTTTGAGCAAATCACTCATCCCTTTCTTCTTCTTCTTTTTTAATTAAAGCTTTTTTATTTTTTAACCCATGTGCAAGGATAGTTTTTTGTCATTAACCCTTACAAAATCTTGTGTTCAAATGTCCCCTTCCCTCTCCCATCCCTCTTCTAGATGGCAAGTAGTCCAACATAATGTTAAACATGATTGAAATATAAGTTAAATCCAATATATGCATACATATTTATATAATTATCTTGCTGCACAAGAAAACAGAAATCAAATTTAAAAATGAGAAATAAAATAAAATGCAAACAAACAACAACACAAAGAGTTAACAACACTAAGTCCAAAGTTCTCTCTCTGGGTGCAGATGGCTCTCTTCATCACAAGATCATTGGAACTGGTCTGAATCATTTCATTGTTGAAGAGAGGCACGTCCAGCAGAATTCATCATCATATCATCTGCTTGTTACCTTGTACAATGATCTCCAAGTTCTGCTCATTCCACTTAGCATCAGTTCATGTAAGTCTCTCCAGGCCTCTCTGAAATCATCCTGCTGATCATTTCTTATGGAACAATAATATTCCGTGACATTCATATACCACAACTTATTCAGCCATTCTCCAACTGATGGGCATTGACTCAGTTTCCAGTTTCTTGCCAGTACAAAAAGGGCTGCCACAAACATTTTTGCACATACATGTCCTTTTCCCTTCTTTAAGATCTTTTTGGGAGATAAGCCCAGTAGAAAGACTGCTGGATCAAATGGTATGCACAGTTGGATGACTCTTTGGGCATAGTTTCAAATTGTTCTCCAGAATGTTTAGATCCATTCACAATTCTACCTATAGTGTATTAGTGTTCTAGTTTTCCCACGTCCTTTCCAACATTCATTATTATCTGTTCCTGTCATCTTACCAATCTGAGAGGTGTGTAGTGGTATCTCAGGGTTGTCTTGATTTACATTTTTCTGATCAATAGTGATTTGGAGCATATTTTCATATGAATAGGAATGGTTTAAATTTCTTCATTTGAAAATTGCCCATTCATATCCGTTGACCATTTATCAAATGAAGAATGGTTTGAATTCTTATAACTTTGAGTCAAGTCTCTATATAATTTAGAAAAGAGGACTTTATCAAAAGCCTGAATGGTAAAAATGGTTTCTCAGTTTATTGCTTCCCTTCTAATCTTTTCTTCATTAGTTTTGTTTGTACAAAAACTTTTGACCATAATATAATCAAAATTATCTATTTTGTGTTCAATAATGATCTCCAGTTTTTCTTTGGTCACAAATTCCTTCCTTTTCCACAGATCTGAGAGATAAACTATCCTATATTATTCTAATTTGTTTATAATATCACTCTTTATGTCTAGATCATGAACCAATTTCAATCTTATCATAGTATATGGTGTTAGGTGTGGATCAATGTCTAGTTTCTGCTGTGCTATTCCAATTTCCAATTTCCAATTTTAACAATGGTTTTGTCAAATAGTGAGTTCTTATCAGAATAGCTGGGATCTTTGGGTTTGTCAAACACTATAGTCATTGACTATTTTGTCCTGTGAGCCTAACCCATTCTGCTAATTGACTACTCAATTTCTTAGTCAATACAAAATAGTGTTGATGACTGCTGCTTCATAAAATAATTTTAGATATGGTACAAGTAAGCCACTTTCATTTGCATTTTTTCATTAATTCCCTTGAAATTCTTGACCTTTTGTTCTTACACATGAATTTTGTTATTATTTCTTCTAGATCTGTAAAATAATTGCTTAGGAGTTTGATCGTTATGGCACTAACTAAGTAGAATAATTTAGGCAGTATTGTCATTGTTATTATATTCACTCAGCATTTTTCCAGTTGTTTAGATCTGACTTTATTTGCTTAGGAAGTGTTTTGTAGTTGTGATCATATAGTTCCTCACTTTACTTTGGCATCCAGATTCCCAAATACTTTATATTCTTGACAGATATTTTAAAATGGATATTTTCTTTGTATCGCTTGATGCTGAACTTTGTTGGTAATATTTAAAATATTGATGGGTTATGTTAATTTATTTTGTATCCTGCAATACTAAAGTTGTGGATTGCTTCAAATAGTTTTTTTAATTGATTCTATAGGGTTCTCTAAATATACCATCATATCATCTGCAAAGATTAATGATTTCATTTCCTCCTTAAGTGCTCTAATTCCTTTAATCTCTTTTTCTTCTCTTATTGCCAAAGCTAACATTTCTAATACAATACTGAGTAGTACTGGTAATAGTTGGCAACCTTGTTGCATCACTGATCTTATTGGGAATGGTTTTAGTTTGTCTCCATTATATATGATTCTTGATGATGATTTTAAATAGATGCTACTGATCATTTTAAGGAAAATTCCAAATTCCTATACTCTCTTGTGTTTTTAATCAAAATGGGTGTTGGATTTTATCAAATTTTTTTCTGCATGTATTAAGATAATTGTATGTTTTTTGTTTGGTTGGTTATTGATATAGTCAGTTATTCTAATAGTTTTCCTAATATTGAACCAGCCCTGCTTCCTCATAGAAAACCTACTTGGTTATGGTGTATTATACTGGGGATGACTTTCTGTAATGTCCTTGCTAACATTGTATTTAAGATATTTCCATCAATATTCATTACAGAAATTGTTCTATAATTTTTCTTTTTCTGTTTTCATCCTATCTATTTTAGGTATCAGTACAATATGTGTGCCAGAAAGGAATTTGGAGGAGTACTTTTTTCCCTATTTTTTTCAAATACTTTGTGTAATATTGAAGTTAATTATTCTTTGAATGTTTGGTAGAATTCAAATGAAATCTGTTTGGCCCTGGTGACTTTTTATTAGGGAGTTGATTAATAGTTTGTTCTATTTCTTTTTCTAAAATCAGATTATTTAAGCAATTTATTTCCTCTTCTGTTACACTGGGCAATCTATATTTTTGTAGGTATCCTTACATTTCATGTAGGTTATCAAATTTATTGGCATAAAGTTGGGCAAAATAACTCCTAATTATTGCACTGATTTCCTCTTCTTTTGGTGGAAAGTTCTCCCTTTTCATATTTGAGACCAACACTTTAATTTTCCTCTTTCCTTTTTCTAAAAAAAAAATTAACTAATTGTTTATCAATTGTTTTTCATAAAACCAACTCTTAGTTTTATTTATTAATTCAATAGTTTTTTTATAACTTGGAATTTTATTAATCCTTCCTTTTATTTTTAGAATTTCAAGTTTGGCATTTAATTGTAGGTTTTTAATTTGTTCTTTTTCTAGCTTTTTTAGTTGGAAGCCAAATTCATTTATCTTCTCTTTCTCTATTTTATCCAAGTAAGCATTTAGCGATATAAAATTTCCCCTTATTTCCATTTTGGCTACATCCCTGAAATTTTGGCATGTTGCCTAATTATTGTTATTCTCTTGAATAAAATTATTGAATCTATGAATTGCTGGTTCACACATTCATTCTTTAGATTTAGGTTATTTAGCACCCAATTAATTTTTTATCTGTTTTCCCCTGTCCTTTTATTGAATATAATTTTTTATTTCATCATGAGCTGAAAAATGCATTTATATGTATGCCTTTCTGCATTTTATTTTGAGGTCTTTAAGTCATAAAATATATGGACAATTTTTGTATAAGTTTCATGAACTGCTGGGAAAAAAAAAGTGTAGTCCCTTCTGTCCCCATTCAATTTTCTCCAAAGATGTATCATACCTACCTTTTCTAACATTCTGTTTACCTCCTTAACTTTTTCCTTATTTATTTTGTGATTTGATTTATCTGGTTCTGAGAGAAGAAGGTTGAGATCTCCTATTTGTATACTTTTATTGTGTAATTCTTCTTGTAGTTCTCAATTTCTCCTTTAGAAATTTAGATGCTATATCACTTGGTACATACATGTTTAGTATTGATATTATTTCATTATCTATGATACCTTTTAGCAAGATATAGTTTCCTTCTTTATCTCTTTTAATTAGATCTAATTTTGCTTTTCCTTGACCTGAGATCAGGGTCACTATTACTGCTTTTTTTTTTTTTTTTTTTTTTAACTTCACCTGACACATAATGGATTCTGCTCTAGCCTTTTGCCTTTCCTTTGTATGTATCACTCTGCTTTAAATGGCATATAGTAGGATTCTGGCTTTTAATCCAGTTTGCTATTCAGTTCTGTTTTATGGGAGAGTCCATCCATTAACATTCACAGTTAAAATGACTAATTATGTATTTCCTGCCATCTTATTTACCCTAAATTATGCTTTCCCCTTTCCTTTCCCCTTTTCCCTCCTCCATAGTATTTTGCTTCTGACATTGCTTCCCTCAAGCAGCACTACTCCTTTATAGCCCCTCTCTCTTTCTTGTACCTTTCCCCTACTATTTCTGTTTTCCCTTCTATTGCCTCCCCCTTTCCTTTTCCCTCCCCCACAACTTCCCTATATGGTGAGACAAGTTTCTCTGTGAAACCAAATATGTCTGATATTCTCTCTTTGAGTCAAATATGATGACAGTAAGATTCACACAATGTTTACCCCCTCCCTTCTTTCCCAATTATAATAGGTCTTCTTTGTTTCTTCAGGAACTATAATTTTCCTCATTTTTCCTCTGTTTTACATTTTTCCAGTATAATTCTCTTTCTACCTATAGTTTCCTTTTTATATTATGATAGTAAACTCAAATTAAACCTGCACTCTCTTTGTATACTCATAATCGAGATAACAGTTCTCAAGATTTTTTTCGTTTTTTATCTTTTTATGCTTCTCTTGATTTCTATATTCGGAGGTCATTTTTTTACTCTGGTCAGATCTTTTCAATAGAAATAAATGAAAATTTTATTAATGAGAGAAATGCAAATTAAGACAACTCTGAGATATCACTACACACCTCTCATATTGGCTAGAATGACAGGAAAATATAATGCTGAATGTTGGAGAGGATGTGGGAAAACTGGGACATTGATACATTGTTGGTGGAATTGTGAATACATCCAGCCATTCTAGAGAGCAATTTGGAACTATGCTCAAAAAGTTATCAAAATGTGTATATCCTTCAATCCAGCAGCTTTTTTGGTCATATTTTAAAAAGTTGAGGTCTGCTTTTAGGGCAAGGGGATGATTGGCCAACCTTCCTCTATAGGCAACAATGGCTGCATGGGTCAGTGCTGACTAACTTCTGATGATGAGTGGGCATGGCCAGGACCTGTGAAATTCTGATGGTTAGAGTTTCACTATTTGTTGTTTGTAATTGTGTTCGAGGTCTTATAACTAGTCTGCTGATCTACTGGCTTGCAAGCAGGGCAGAGTAGCCAACACTGATGTTCATTCCTCCTGGTAGATTTTCCAACCACAGAGACCATAGAGACCCAGAACTGTGTGCTGCTTGCACTGGGAATCTGATCAGCCTGCCCATGCTTGGCCCACTTCCCTCCATGCCCAGTTGAAACAGATATTTTCTGGAGATCTTCGAAATTATCTTCTGCAGATTATTTGATACACTCCCAATATTCATGGGTTCTGTCACTCCAAAATCAGTTCAGAAGCTGGATTTGCTGTTAGTTTGAAGGTGGGAAGAACACAGAAAAGATGTTTCTCCTCTCTCCTATCTTGGCTCCACCTCCCAATCCCTTCTTTAGGAATTCTTATCCAAGGTGTCAAATAAACTTAATAACTATCTACTGTTTCAAATACCACCTTAGTCACCAGTTATTTGAGACTGCTCAAATCTGTAGAGCTCTCTAGGTTGCAGTTTACTCATCCATAAAATGTAATGTAATGTAATTATAGTACTAGTCATAGAGTTGATGTGAAGATAATACATTTGTAAACATTAATATGTGATACAAATATGAACTATTTTCACTATTCTATTTTATTAGCAGACAATTTGGACTTTTATTATAAAGGGAAATATTATATATGTATTATACATCTTTGAAACCTAAATAGTCTACCAGCACATGCCAGGAAATTGAATCACTTCCATTAAACTTATCTTAGAAAGATTCTGAAGATCATCTGGCAGGATAAGTTAACAGACATTGAGGTCCTCTCTTAAACTAAAATGCCAAGCATAATAATTCTACTGCAGAAAGCACAACTCAATTAATCTAACTGCATTGTTTAAATACCAAATATACATTTGTCAAAACAGATTATTTGTATTATTAAATGTACATATAGTTATAAACATGTTTTCAGTCTGTTTAATACATGTATAGATGAATATAGATGGTTTGTTAGTTTCAAAAGCAATGGATATGTACATTAAATATACTGCCATTTATTTCAAAAAAGTGTTATCTTTTAAAAAAGGAATAAGATATGACATTAAAGAGATATAGAGTTATAGAAATGGAAAGGAATATAATAGCAATGCTCTGCCCAAGTGGAGTGGATTTACTCGGGAGGTAATGACTTCTCCACACTTGAGATCTTCAAGAAAAGACTATATAATATATTTAAAAGATATTTCATTTGATGTGAACAAAAGTTAGCAGACAAACACTATTATATCTCACTACTATGAAGATAGCTTTATAGATTTAAATGAAGATGGCCACTGTGTTGGGTGAAGATATTGTAGAAGGATTTTGGTGAGATGGGTGCAAAATATGTACAGGACAAGAAAGTATGACAGAGAGAAGTTTAACTTTCAATGAAATCACAAAAACTATGTAAGTATATTAATATGTTTATCAATAAATCAATATATGCATTTTAACTATTTCATTTACAGGAAGGCACACATTAGCAAAGTTAGTATGCAATGAGGTGTCCAAAATTGTGTTGCCCAAATATTTTGCATATAGATTTTTGTGATATTTCATTTGTAATTAATCTAATTTCTAAATTATATATGTGTATATGAGTGCATGCATATGTGTGTATGAGTGTGGTGTTACCTTATCTTATATAAAGATGCCTATTTGTGTTGTTATTTAAAATGATTGTGGGAATTTTTCAATGAAAGTTGCAAGAATATATTAATATTTTTTACAAATATTTGCCTTAAAATGCTCTAAATAGCTGGCTTTGTGTGGATATTTGATCGCAGTCTCCATAGTGCAATTTTTTAGAGCTCAGAAAGTTGTTGAATTATATATTTATAATGATATTTGGCAGTTGCCTACTATCCTTCACTTCAGGATCTCCAAAAACTTCACTTAATACTAAGTAATTAAGTCTTATAGTACCCCTGAGTGACAAGTCTAATTATACCCATGAAGAAAGGAATAATCCTCAAAACTTTTAAATGAAATATCCAAGGTTACTCAGAGATTTTGAAGCAAAATTAGCAATCACATCCAGAAGGTCATCTTTCCCTACTTCTCACAATGGAAATCTCTAATAGGAAATTAATTGTAGATTTGGGGTTTGGGGTTAAGTTTCTTGGCACCAGGATAAAACTTAATAATGTTAGAAATAGTAGTCCCATCTCTTTATCAATACTTTAATTGTGCAAGTTTAACTAATATGTTTCATTTGGGGAAAATATAATCGAATCATTCAGACATTTGACAATGCAATTAGAGATTTTTTAGAATATTGAATAAAACATACAGAAAATGAACATTATAAATAAGAATTTATGACCTACACTAATTCTGCATGTATTCCCTTTCTTTATATGCTTGATAATATGTTTAAACTTTGATATAAGTAATAAAGGGTCAATCTTAGACATATATATTTTTTTACCTTTCTATAATTGATTATATGACCTTTGATAAGCTAAGTCACATTCTGAGATTCAGTTTTTTTTTTATTTGTAAAATGAACTACCTATCCCTTGAAATTATTATGATCTATATGTCTCATTGAATCTCCTGAGTGCATATGACTTAACTTAGAACCATAAAAAGGAAAGAGAAAGTTGTGATTATTTTTACATAATAAGTGACATGTAATACCTGCAATTGAAATTTTAATTTTACTTCATATATAAAGTGTTGGAACTCTGGAGAAGTATACTTGAAACAAAGTATTAACTCAATGGTATTGATGAGATAATGGTTCTCTAGTTCACATATATATTTAATACTTAATATGGTGATTTAATGGTTCTCTAGTTCACACATAATCAGTATGCACTAATGATGTAATTACAATAAAGTATATAAGGGCTAAGAAGGACTGGAAGATAGACATTCTATTTTTCACCAGCCTCCTAGTGGCTTTCATGCCTCCTGCACAAAGATCAAGACTGGGCCAGAATAAAGAATCTAGATTCTATTCTTGACCATTCTTGTGGTGTCTATCCTCCTGAGATCAAGGCCCATCCAAAAGACCTCCAGAAAGCTAGCTCATATATTACATTCATAGTTGATAAGGCATCAACATTCATATGAGAATCCCAATTAAAAATGTTAGGATAGAGAAAAAATGGAAGAAGTGAAAATGGAAAGAAATGACAGTATAATTGTTATTTTAAAAGATTCTCACTTCAATGGAAGAATATCTGGCCAACATTTAGAAATAATTAACTACAAATTAGCTGATAATATGTCCCAACATATCAAACTGTATTACTAATTTAGAATAACTATTTTAAAATATTCAAATTAGCTGAAATTTGCATCCCCTTAACCAAAAATATTATAGTAAAATTTTCTGTTATGCAATTGCTACTCTAAATTAATTTCCATATATATTTCTATAAGTCAAATGTGCTGTTTTAAGAGATGTTTTCCATAATATAATATAAAATTTGAACTAATAATTAAGATTGATTTTCAAATTTTAAATTTTATTCTGATTTTACTTGATTTCTCTACATTAGGAAAGAACTGAACATATATTCCTGGAATATTTTTGATCTCAGCAAATTCAGTAATTGAGACCAAACTTGTATTTAACATGAGAGACTCCAGGATCATTTCTTGGAGTATCAAATATTTTGTTGAATATTTTGTGCATTGGAATAGCAAAGAAAAAAAGGAGAAACTTAACAAATAGCTAGAAAACTTGTGAAGGTTTGGTTTTGTTTGTTTGTTCTTTATTTTGTTTTTGTTTTGCTTTGCTTTGCTTTGTTTCAATAGTTATGTGATTCCAGATCAAACACTTAACAGCTGTGGCCTTTATACTTTTCTTTTCTCTAAAATGATGGTTTGGAATTAAATGAACTCTAAGTTTCCAATTCATCATTTTGTATGTTTGTTTCTTTTCACCAGATAAGAATTTGAATCTAGGTATACTATTTACTGGCCTGAGAAGTCATAGAGTCCCATTTTTGAGATGGTCATTGAAATAATTGTGCAAATATTTTCAAATATCTCAACTTTTGATATAGTCAGATAATTTAATAAAAAGGTACTATAATCTTTGTAATTTATCTAATTTTAATATTTTATCTTCCATTATATTACAAAGACTGCTTTAAAAGATGCTTATTTGAATAATTTTATCTCTTTGGGTCTTAGTTTCCTAATCTTTAACATGAAATATTGGGTTTAAATAGATTTCAAATGTGAATCTAGATATGAATGAATGCCTTGCTGCCCATATATATGTTATATTTTATTAATGACCTGCTTATCTCATTCTAGTTTTTGGTTAACTTTGAATTTCCAATTTTATCAATTTGAATATTTTATATTATAAATATTTGGCTATTTATATCATGTTTTAAATTTTGATCAGATTTTTTGTTCTCGTTCTCATTTTTCTTTCCTTTTTGATCTGATTTTTATTGTGCAGCATAATAAATGTGGAAATATGTATAGAAGAATTGTACATGTTTAACATATATTAGATTACTCCCTGTCTAGGGGAGGGGTGGGAGGAAATGAAGAAGAAGAAATTGGAGGACAAGGTTTTGCAAGGGTGAATGTTGTGAAAATAAAAAGCTATTACTTTAAAAATATTTTTTGATCAGATAATTGCCTTTATTATTTTTCTGCACCAATTCCTATCACTTCTCTTTCTTTGTAATTTCTGATTTTTAATATATCAATGATGTTCCTTCTAGTTCCAAATCACATAATGCTAACTGCAATACATTGAAAGAAACAAAAACCTGATTTTCTAATTATATTTTGCTTCTGATATTGCTTCTGCCTACATTGCCATGTGAAAAATTAGATGAAACATTGTTATCTGCTGCTCTTGTGGTTTCCAGAATCCAAACACCAGTACCTGGAATTGTTATCTCTTCTTTGAGTGGATGATGATGAATCCACATAAATCCTCAGCATTTTTATACATCACCAACAAAATGCAACAGCAAGAGATACAAAGAGAAGTTCCATTCAAAATATGATGATGATGATACATGGAGACTGAAAGGCAGTTGCATTCTCTGGCCTATCCACTGAGAGTCTGTTGAGTTATCTGACCTCTCTCCTCTTCCCTCTGCCTCCAATTTATTTCATTCCCAGTCAACAAGCAACACCTGTGTCAGTAAAGGTTGCCCTGAAGCTCCTTCAAATGTTATAATTCACAGCTGTGGAAGCTCTCAGAGAACTGACCTGCCCTTTCACCCAGGCATGGTCCTTAATAAAACAGGAACACTATAAAATGTGCAGATTTCATTTACAAGAAGCCAAATTAATGAAATATTAACATTTTATATTTAATATCAATACATATTATATTAAATTACAAAAATAATAATCAAAATATTGATGTATAGGTTGTAAATGTAAATATGTTGAGATTTTAATCTCAGAAAATGTTCCATTATTTTGTAGTCATTTGAGTAGACTAGCTTTACAAAATTCATTCTTATTTCATTTATTTTTATTAATTTTTTGAGGTTTAAAATAATCATGGTATAATAAAATGATTTGAAATGAATAAAAGGGATTTTAATTTCTAGTTCTGATAATGTTTTAGCTGTATTGATGGGCTAGATAACATACCCCATTACAAATTTCACCCCTTGCCTATAAATTGAGGATAATTATATTACATTTATGAAGATATATTTCTGGTTGGTGCTTCAAAAAGACAAGCTCAAATCTTTTCTCAGGCACTTATAAACTGTAGAACCCCGGACAAGTCACCAAGTTTCTGACACTTTTCTTGTATGTAAAATAAGGATAATAATCAAATATATGTCTTAGGTTTTTGTAATGATAAAATAAATTAATAAGTATAATGTTCTTTGTAATCTTTAAAATATCATATAGTTGTGAGTTATAATATTGAAATGAATATAAAGTGTTACATAAATGAGAAAGCATCATATGTAAATGTTAGAAAATATTATTGTTATTATTAAATTGCATTAACTGTATTTATTAGTCCCATGTTAAGCTTATTCTTGAGATTCATACTTTATTCAGAGTCTTTACTCTTCAAAGGAGTACAGGGAAATGTTTAGCAATATGCCTTCCCTTTCCTTACTTTGTCTTACAAAGTCCCTGTGTACTTTTCAATGTTTCATTAATAGAACAATAAGGCATTTTAGATGTAATAAAATAAAACATCATTTCCATATAATAACATCAAACATATTGGCTCCCATCCCTTTATTCCCTTTATACCATTTTCATGTCACTTAACTAGTATCCATGGTTTCATCGTTATTGATAGCATACATCTCCTCCATGGTTATATTTATGTTACTGCAAGGACAACCTGCTCAAAGAAACTTTATTTTTGAGACAGTGCTATAGTGCATTAGTCCAGAAAAGCACTTTTCTTTTCTTCGTTCGTTCCTTCTTTCCTTCCTTCCTTCCTTCCTTCCTTCCTTCCTTCCTTCCTTCCTTCCTTCCTTCCTTCCTTCCTTCCTTCCTTCCTTCTTTCCTTCCTTCCTTCCTTCCTTCCTTTCTTCATTCCTTCTTTCCTTCCTTCCTTCTTTTCTTTTTTATTTCCTTCCTTCCTTTCTTTTTTGTTTCCTTCTTTGCTTTCCATCTAAACATTTTTCAAATGAAATGCTCTCTAGAAATATATGAATCAATCAGGATTTTTACTAGGTACATAGAGTCTTATAAGTAGAAAATGTAAAGATTAATTAAAGAAGAAAAATAGGTTAATACTCTGTGGGGGAAAGCCTATAAGATAAAGCTAGAAAGTTTTTAAGTTTTCAGCATCTGTTTGAATGATTCCAACTTCTATATTTCAGTGTCCAGTCTCTGTCCAAGAGACATTTGTTTTTCTCCAGGGAAATATTTTTATGTTGTTCAAAGTAAGCTAAACTAATGGATGCAATATTTTAGTATCTGGAGAACAGTTCATGTAAGGTTGATTAAGCTGTTTCTTTTTTATGCAATGCTTGATGTGTCAGCCAAAGGCAAAGTACAATTCTTCAGTTACTGGTTCCACTACTGAAAGTATTAATCTAATTTCTATAGACAAAACAAACTTATCTTTAGCCCCAGTATATGGACAATAGGTGACTATAGGGATTTTTACACAGCAAAGGAACACCTCCCAATATTTATGGCTTCTATTCCAAGCTTTAATTTCAGAATATCCTTTACTGAGTTGCTAAGCTTCAGGATAGGACAGAAGTGAACTATCATTGTGCATTAATAGACAGAAATCAGAATTAATTAATGTACTTGAGCTTACATTCACTTTACTTTGAACACCAATAATATCTATCTTACTGATTAGCTAAGTTGTTACATAATCAAAATATGTATTTTCATTTAGAAGTTATCAAAAAGGAGGTTTTTGTTTTTATAAGTCATTTTAAAATTACATAGCAAGATTATCAGTTTTCAATGTAAGTTACTTAATCAAAATTTTTATGGTCTGACAGGTTAGAATTTTTCAAATTATTAAAATTATTTGAATCATACCACATAAAGAATATATGTATGTATGTTTATATGGGAGTGAATATGTGCAGAGATTTACTTTTGAATTATGAAGGGAAATAAAATGGAAGATAATTTATATGTGACCTCTATGATATCAGAAAGAAAACAAATTACAATCAAGAAGCAAAGTCAGATTTGAATTTAATGTAATAAAAAATTTCTCTAAAAGCTATCGATATTTCAAAGTGAATTTGCTTATCTGATTTTGTCATGGGCTCTTTACAGAGCTATGTTCAAACAAAACCTGTCTGTACTGTCAAAGGATTTTCTTTTTGATCAGGTATGCATTGGACAACATGGTTGCTCAAGTACCTCCCAATTATGAGATTTTATGTTCTTTCAGTATTCTTATATATACTCTCAGAATTTAGATATCAAGGAAAAGAAGGAGAAGAAAAAAATAAAGAAATAGTTGAGGCTATCAGGTGACTATCATCAACCTAAATTAAATATAATCTTCATCACACTACTAATAAATAAATAAAGACATAAATAAGTAAATAAATTAATATAGAGATAAATGGATCAATGAATGAAGGAATGAACAGATATATGAATAACAAAATAGAAAAAACAATTAAATACAGTAAGAGAATTAATAAAAATATTCAAGTGATGATTGTGACCATTGCAAAATAAATCATTTTTTAAAAATAATTGCATGCTATCAATGAAATCTGGAGATCCAATAGCTTAATTATATGTATTACCCTCTATAAATCTTGGTATATTGTTTGAAGTGCCAAAGCTAATTGTGAGTGAGCAAATAATTGTCCAAAGTTGATGAAATATTAAAAAGATACTTTTCTTTTTTCTGTATGTTTCAATCATTTCTTTTGGGGCATGTCTTTCTCCAAAAGTAAAGGTTATGGGTATGCAATGGCATGTTCTGATTTCTCTGAAACCAACCTAAAGTAAATAAATGGAATTTTCTATTCCTAAAGAATTGTCTCTGCAGACAGTGAAATGTAAAACTTATGCTCTGATTTAGAAATATTTAAGATAGTTTGCTAAATATCAGTGTCAAATAATTGGTCAATATTGTCACTTTCTCTGGTTTAGCCATGACTTTTCATTTCTTCTGTATCTTAAAATACAATGAGTTCATTCATGGACACTAAACCATTTCTCATTGTAATGTTCTCCAAGCAAATAGTTTATGGCTGATCAATATAAAGTCTTATAACTTCATTATGAAGAAAGAGGGACAAATTTGAAAGATGAATGAGCTTAAGAAATTAATTAAAATATGCATAGTAGTATAGAATAAAAAAATGTGATTAGAAAATTATAGGAATAATTATTAAATGTTGAGCAGATCTTCTCCCTTATCCTGTACTTACTATTCCTCATGGGACTACTTTTCTTTATTATTTTGACATGTTCACAATACTTAGTCAACATACAGGTCTTCCTAGTTTTTCAAGGTCCTTTAGGAGTTAATAATGAGATAGCTTTAGGTTCTTGATTTGTTATATAGTCAAGAACAGTATAGGGGTTGGGCAGTTAGAATGGCAGGATTAAAATCTAAAATATTCCAAAGAACCAAACAATATAAAATGGAAATAGTCAAAGTATAAACATAAGTACTTTTCTGAAAGTATATCTAGGGAACTTGGGGTTCAGTATTTTAGGCAGCAACAACCTCACATATGGGAAATATGGATTTCTCTAATCCCTCATGAATTAAAAGAGAAAGAATGTAGTCTGGGGCACAGCAAAGAAATTATAATGAGTTCTTTTCAAACTTTAGGCAAATAATAATAATGGAACATTGCCTCTTCCATACCAAGAAATGATATGAGATTTTTTTCTCATCTGCTGAATGTGGGTAATAAGACTCAAGACTCAGTCACTCTCAGGGAAGAAGATTACAGATTTCCTTACTCTAGAAGTTCTCCCTGTTCATGACCACAATGGAGGTAATAACTACTTTGCTTTGTGTCACTAAACACTTTGAGAAAACAATCTTTGAGCCAAGTTTTGGAGAAAACTATGGATGCTAAGAAGCAGACACAAGAATCAGGTGTATTTCAAAGATAAAAAATAAAATAAGTCAGTAAGGGAAAAAAATAGAGAGGAAATTTAGGATTTTATATGAGGAACAACCCAGAGGCCACTTAGGCCAACTGTAAGATTATTAAGAGATAAAATTGAAAGCCATATTTCTGTAAAAGAAATAAAAGGAAGTTTTAATTTTAAAAATAAAATTTAATAGGAATATATATGATTCATTAAAGACGGGACTACAGCAAGAGGTGACTTAAAACAAAATCAAAGAACATATTCAAAAGCATTTTTATCATATTCAAGAAAGATAAGGGGAAGGTGGAAGAAAAATCCTGCTCCAATGAAAGACTCAGGTGAGGAGAGAGAAAACATAAGAATGTTATATCCATCTTTGTGGTAATGAAAGGGGTGAAAAGGTTATTTGTGTTCTCTACATATGCATGCCTCATCCCTATCTTGGAGAGATAGCATGATCTTTAGTAGAAGAATTCTTAGTTGAATTCTACTCAAGCAGGAGTTTGAAAAAGTGAAAGAGGAAAAAGTTGGGATGGGGAGAGAGAAAGAGAGAAGATGATAATCAAAAGTTATACTTAAAGATGTAATGAAGGTACAAGAACAAATACAATTTTTAAAATAAGAAAAATAAGCAACCTGTAAAAAAATCTGTGGATTTTTTATGCATTACAAGTATCTGTTGGTTTCTGTTTTTAGGATATAGCTTTCTCAGGCTGATCAGAGTCTATTGACACCTATAAGATAGTTCCACTCTTTATTCCCTGATTTTAAAAATGTGGAAACCAATTCATTACACACTAGAAAAACAACATAATTCAGTCATCAAGATATTTTGCATATTCATTAAAGTAAAATTGCAAAGGAATATGTCATTATTTTGACAGACATTATGCTATCGATATGAGTACTCTCTTTACCAGTGATGATCACAGCCTGCACACATTCTGTAATACTCCCTTCCATCTTCTCATAAAACATACAGAGAGTATCTGCCAAAAGATATAATCCTTCCACTAGTTATTTTATCATTGATGAATGAATGGAGACATTGGTTGCCATTGTATTACCAGAGCTATCCTGCCATTATTACTTTGTGTGTGTGTGAAATTACCTAAATATACTCTTTATGTTCATACATTTTATTCATTATCTTTGTGCATGCAAATCATGTCTAATAATATGCAAGTTTATCACAAGTAGGAATTCTTACAATTTGGACCACACAATTTTAATTCTAAGAATATTATGTCATTTTATATTTAGCCACTATATAATCATTGATATTTATCTATTAGGCAGTCCTTTGCTCACATAGGTTGTCCATGGCCTGCTAGTTTTGATAGAGTGATTAAATCCAGAATTTTCATGAACATTCTTTGTTGATGAAAGACTTTAGGGCTATATTTATCCTAACTGATAAAAACACTTTTTTTTTTCCAAAACAAAAGTTATAGCAAAATTTATTATATATTTTCTCTTTTTTTCCACTAATTCCATATATGGCTGGAAATATTTCCTACTTTAGTAAATATCTATTGAAAACTTACCAATTTCTTGTGACTTATATCAGGTACATTCAATAATTACAGTGGTTTAACAATCTACAAAAAATAAAATAAAATGATGTCTATATTTACTATATTAGATTTCTTGTTTTTTATAGTATTGTTATTTTTTTCTCATTTTGGCATTCTTTTATTACTAATTTGGAAACTCAATAATTACTAGAAATTCAATTACTTTATTTTCCTTACCTCATGGTACCGATAGAGGACAATGCTCATTTATGTAAAGAAATATGTGGATTTTTGGACTTTTGCCATAGGAATTATCATAGAGACTCCATGGATAGAATCCATTCTTTCTTTCTCTTTCTGTATTTCCTTATATGCTTACAGTTGAGTACTAGACATATGACCTTGACATAATTATGTTAGCTTTATACAAAAGCAACCAAGCTTGCATGGACACTGCATACAATATTTACTCTTAAACTAGAATCAATAAGGAAATGAACAGTGAATAATAATCAGAGAAGACATGCCTAATCAAATAATGAAACAAAATAACTACAATTTCAATGTTTCTTTGAACACAGAAGTACTCCAATCATAAAAATCCTAGGACATATGCAATTCATTTTTTAATAAACTGATGTTGCTGCTCTTCTAAGCAACAAAGTGAAATGAAGGTAGAGGTATCAAATAACTTAAAAAAAACACCCTAGAACAAATCTGATGAGTGAAATCACAGCTCAGCACCCAGGAGGACATGGGAATTTGTTTTAAATTGGTACATGAAACTCAGTGTGTAATTAAAATTCAGCAGTACTTTCACTTTCCTTATTCTTAGAGATGATTCTATGGTGGAAATCTTTGCCCTATTATCATAAAGTCAACATGTTATTCAAGATGTGTAAATAAGGCAAGTACTAAAATAAGTAAAGTAAAGTGAAAGTAAAATAAGTCAGGGCTGCAGATAGTGAAAAGATTGGAGATTTGAGAAGGATCTATGTTGTGAAGTGCTTTGAGAGCCAATTAGATTCCCCAATAGTCAAAATATATGGAGACAATTTTCAGATGAAAAGATTAAAGGCATCTATATTCATATGAAAATACTCCAAATCACTATTAATTACATAAATGCAAATTTAAAAATCCTGTGCTCACACCTAACATAATGGCTCATATGACAGAAAAGGAAAATAATGAATCTTGGAGAGGATGTGGGGAAATAAGAATACTAATGCATTGTTGGTGGAACTGTGAACTTCTTTAACCATTCTGAAGAGCAATTAAGAGCTTTGCTTAAGCAACTACAAAATTGTACAAACTCTTTGAGCCAGCAATACTTTTATTAGGTCATTATCCCAAAGAGGTCATAAGAAATGGAAAAGTACATATTTTTGCAAAAATCTTTGTAGTAACTCTCTTTGCAGTGGCAAAGATTTAAAAAATTGAGGGAATGCCCATTGGCTAGGAAATGACTGAACAAATCGTGGTATGTGAATATATTAGAATACTGTTGTGCTATAAAAATTGATGAACAGACAGATTTTGGTAAAGTTTAGAAAGACACATGAACTGATGCTGAGTGAAGTGGACAGAATCAGAAGAATATTGTACATAGTAACAGCAACATTGTATGAATGAAAACTTTTCATAGACTTTGCTCTTCTTAGGAATAAAATGATCTAAGACAATTTTAAAAGACTCGGGAAGGAAAATGCCTTCCACATCCAGAGAAAGAACTATGGAGTCTGCAAGCAAATTGAAGCATACTATTTTCATTTTATTGTTGTTTTTCCCTTGTATTTTTTCCTTTTGCTTTGATTCTTAGTTCACAACATGAAGAATGTGAAAATATGTTTAATATGATTATATATGTATGGCATAAATCAGACTAATTTCTGTCTTGGGGAGGAAAGAAGGGAGGAAGGGAGAAAAAATAGAAATCAAAATCTTGCAAAAATAAATGTCAAAAGCTAATAAACATTTTTAAAAGAAAGAAAACCTATTAGAGTATCTTAGCTGGAGTTTATTGAATGAATGGTTAAATACAGATCAGACTACCACAATGGGAAGATTACTTTGGCAGCTAAGTGAAGGACAAATGGAGTGAATTTTTCTTTATCTAGTCTTTGCTCAGGATACCTATCATGACAATTTCAAACACATAACCAAACCATTATTGGACAAAATCATTTAAATTGTTGCATTTGATGAAGAATCTTGTAAAATCTTAACATACATGGGAAAGGTCTTTTTTTGGTAAAATACTTTAGGGTTATTTTGTCACATTTGATTCAAACACTTTTTTTTTAAACAAAAGTTACAACAAAAACGGCTATATGTTCTCTCTTCTTTCCAATAATTTATGTGACTGAAAATATTTTCTATTACAGTAAATATCTAATGAAAGCATCTTTTTTTCTAATTTTTTGTTAAATACACAGACAATAATTAGAGTATTCTTATAAGATCCTACAAAATGAAAGACAAAATGATAAGTCTATTCTTATTATGTTAAATTTCTTTTTTATAGTAATGATTATATTATTTTCTTCATTCTTTTGTATTCTTCCTTCACTAATTCAGAAAAATATGTACCTTAAATATTTCAAAATTATTTGAAATCCATCCAATATGAAATTTTCATGTTTTCATCCAGACCCTCTTCTCGTATTTCTTGTGTGTGTGTGTGTGTGTGTGTGTGTGTGTGTGTGTGTGTTGATAGCTTTTTTACAGCATGTTCTATACTGAAATAATTGACACCAAATTCTCCTTTCTCATTGGCTTTGAGAATATGTATAAACATATATCCTAGTTTCCATACTTTTGACCAAAACTTTAAATATTGCCCTTAGAGAAAATTTCATGGAACCTTATTTCTCATTTATTTTATATAGTTTATGAAGATATATTTTTGGCGTATTTTTTAATCATTCTTCTTTGTCATGTTTTATAGGTGAACTGTTACACACTTTAAAAAAAGTAGTAACTAGATTCCTTGTCTCTCCTCTTGGCTCAAAAGTTGGTTAGCCAAGGCAGTTTATGCTCACTTCATATTCACTTTTCTTCTCTTCATTTTGATAAATGTTTTATATCAGTCAAGCTTTATTAAAGAATCATGACAATGAGGTCCCTTAATTTCATTTATTTTCTGTTTAAAAGAAAGATTTGATAAATGTTCACTTAATTATTATAGAAAAATTAAGAAAACACATAGTACACTCCTGAAAAAATAAGCCAAACAAGTCCAAAAAGTGCTTGTGACATCTATCAAACAATACAAAGACAAAATTGAAACCATAAATGAATTTAAGTAGCTTACAGTGTACTGCAATTCATATATATAAAGATATAAGTACTAACAACATGTTCAAATAAAACAAAAATAATTCACAATGTATAAAAATGATGCAGAAGTATCTTTTAAATTTGATCTACTTTGTTGCAATATAATTCTTTTTTTTAAATTTCTAGTTCTCATTAAAATATAGATTTTTAAATATATATTTTTCACTCTATTATACTTCTCTGGTTTGTCCAAGTACCTTTTAGTATTTATGTTAATAATTCATTATGGCTCAATATTGATCAAATTGAGGGCTAGATCACATTTTTCCAAAGGTATTCCTTTATATATACGTAGGAAAAGAAAAACACTAATTTCTGAAAATATGTCATACTTTTTCTGCAATTCATTTCACTAATCTTGATAATGATAGAATCACATCTTCAGAGTGTGTCTAATTTGACATTCTCATTTGAACTGAGTAAACTAAGTCTTAGAGAATTTAAGTGTCATTTTCAAGGTCATAAAAAGCAGATGAGAAAGAAGATTTGACCTTAGATCTTCTAGTTAGAAAATAACTTTGATTATAATAGCCCTCATTATATATATATATATATATATATATATATATATATATATATATATATATATAATTTCTACTTTCACTTAATTGATTTCTTTTTTTTCATACAGATACTATTTTTTTCCCATAGAAATTCATCCCCCCTCTCTGTGTTTTCCTAAAAGCACTAACATAGGTCAAGTACTGTTGGGATAAAAGACATGAACAATTTTCATTATATAATATCATAAAACATTTTAAAAATATCCAAAATAATCATTGCATCAGAAGAAATCATATGAATTGTTTTACCACAGTCCTCTTAATATTATTTTTTTTAGAATTTTCCATATTTCTGCAAATTTGATGAGCATAAGATAATATCTCAAATTTGTGTTCATTCACATTCATGCAATTATAAACACTTATGGACATTGCAGAAAGAGATTTATAGTTTCTCTTTAATTCTTTTTAAAAGTACTGGGATATAGCTTTTGATCAACTTTATGTTAGGGCAAGATTGAATTTTTTTTATAAGGATGTTATATTTCAAAGTTTTCTTCAAATTGTGCTTATTTGAGTTGGTTCTAAAATTTAATCAATATCATTGTTATAATTACTGCTATATAATCGAAGATGATGTCAGATAATTCCATTTTCCTTCCTTTTCTCCATTTCATTGATTTCCCCTTCTTTTTTGATAGTTTCCATTATTTAGACTATGTTGAATATTAAATTTGTATTTTGGCTTGCTTTTAGCATCATATATTGGAAGGGATTTTAAAGACTACCTTATTCAACATTCTAGATCAATGGAAAGAGGGCTATTTTCTAACTAGAAGATCCAAATTCTAATTCTCTTATCTGCTCTTTATGACTGTGAAAAAGGCACTTAACTTCTATAAGACAGTTTATTTACAATTCAAATGAGGTCAAACTAGACACAATCTAACTATGATTCTATCATTAAATAGATTAGTGAAATGAACCACATAATCGTATATTTCCAGAAATTAGTCTTTCTCTTTTTCAACTCTCAATCACTAATTTTACATTAACTTTAGGACTATCAGATTCTTTTTCAACTCTCTTACTGATCATAAGATCCAGTTTGGATCCATAAGACGCAATGAGCTTGGAAGTACGTGAAGTAGACTTTAAAATTTTTTCTTATTGTTGTATTGTTCTATGCTTATAGAAATTTGCCTTGCTTTTCCTTTAGCTTTGGACACTTATTCATAATATTATTCTCTTTGTCTTTGTCTTTCTGTCTTTCTATATATCATTATATTTTATTTCATTTTTCCATTTCTTTTTCATTTTGTATAGGGTAATTTTGCCTCTGAGTTTCTATTTTCTCTTGCCTTTTTATTGCTTTTTTATTAATATAGTAGATTGATTTTTGCTTTGAAGTGATTGGGTAGGTTGAAATGGTCACAATTACTAGCTTACCAATTTTGATCTTTCATTTCATTGACAAATTTATAAAATCTATAGTCTGTTAAAATATGCTAGTTTGGAGCCATCATAACTACACATCATTTTTTTTTCTTTTCTTTGGTATTATCTTTTTAAAAATATTTTAAAACCTAATTAATGACTTGCTTTCACACAGTTCATTCAGAGCTAATTTCCATCTAAGCAGTTTTTGTCTAGGATTTAGAGAATATATATTTTCAAAGTTACTTTGTGATGGCCATTGCAAGACATCTCTCTTTGAAGTAAGAATTCATTATAAATAGGTATGTCACTTCTTGATGTATTTCCTTTTAAAATATTTTGTGAAACTCCCTAAATTATATAGATAACATATGTGTGTATATATAAATATATATATATATGAAAAGCCAAAAGCAATGTAAAAATTTAATTTAAATCAATATTTATGTTTCCAGAATACTCAGATTGGTAGGAAAATTTCAATACATAAGTAATTGAATTATGTCTGTGTATTTTGCTTAGGAGAACTTTATTACAAAGTAGAGTAATGAAGGTAGAGCATGAACAATTATGGTCATTGAAAGAGTGCATCGTAAATCACAATACAAGAAAATGCTATGCATATCAATTGATCATTGTCCCAAAACAATCCAGGGAACATTTTCATTACCCCAAATGATCTGCTGGGGGGAAATTATTTTAATATACATGTATGTTCTTTTGCATGTTTGTCACCTTCAAGTATGTAGGGAGTAAAAAAAAAATAATGCTTGATTGAAATTTGATATAAACTGGCATATTAGCTGTCTTTCACTGCACTATGCTAAGTGTTAAAGTGTACATAGAAAAGAATCTATTTTTAAATAATTCAAAAGTTTTATTTAGTATGTTCTACTTCCTTAAAACCAAAGATGTGACATATTGCTGTGAATTTATAAGATTCTGCATTTGAAACACAAAAGACTAGAACTGCCTTTATTTATTAATGGAAACTAAGGGTTGCTAGGTGGCCCAGTGGATAGAGCACCAGTCCTGAAGTCAGGAAAATCTGAGTTTAAATGTGGCCTCAAACACTTAACACTTCTTAGCTGTGTGACCCTGGACAAGTCACTTAACCCCAATTGCCTCAGAAAACAAATAAACAAACAAACACATAAATAAATAAATAAAAATAATAAAAATAATGGAAGATGGAGTGTTAATAGAGGGGGAGAGGGGAATGAAGGCATTTTCAACCAGCATTTGTCTTTGCTAAAATGCTAAGATTATTATTTTTTTTTTTGAAGAAGCTATTTGGCATATTCAATTATATATTTGAACCTGAAGTCAGGAAGACCTGAATTCAGTCCTCTACCAGTAATTGTGTGAAATCATGTGCATGCCTAATGTCATTTTCTAGAGTTTATAAAATAAGATTATTTGTTATTTTGGGTTGCTGGGGACATTTTCCATATCTGAGGGTATCTATATTAAAAATAAAATAATAGATCCTAAAATAGTTACAAATTATTGGTGATTCACTATACTACCTTTGCATTATTGAAATACTTTAAGACTAAGGGGGCTATAAGTTTCATCAGTCCACTGAAATGTATTGATGTCCAAAAAATACTTGAGTCCCTGTTCTGGAAGTTATTATTTATGTTTATGTGAATAAAAAACCCAAGTTATTAGGTTTACAAAATTTTCCAGTGTAACCTGACATTCCAATTGCATAAAATAGAATAACATATTAGAGAACTTAAAAGCAATTTCCTCAAAGATTTATGTTTTTTGAAGAAGTAGACCCATAGGATTGGTTTTGTTTTTCCTCAACCATATAAAGCATAAAGATTAAAAAAATCTAAAACTGATTTATATTTATGAATGCTATGAAAAATAAACTGATGAATTCAGAGGAAACATTATAAAATAGATTTTAAAAGGAAGAATTCAAAGAACAGTAATCATTTTATCATTGGTATTAACTTTTATAAATAACTTTGTTGCAATATGAAGTTTGTCATCACTGACTGAAATATTTGATTGAAGAAAGCTGTAGATTCCCCTACAATCTAGAGACTTATCAAGCACAATAGATAAGAGGCAGAGCGACTTATGTTTCTGAAGATAGGATCTCAGCCAGAAACTATAGTTGAAACATAGAAGTAAAGTGAAAGATGACTGAGTAGAACACAGCCCATTGGGGGAGATACCTTGTAACCATAAAAACAACTGGAGAATGCTCTCAGTGACAGTGCTAATTGTTGGTTTTATTGCTTTTGCCTTAATGGGAGAAACTTATTATTGATAATTATTTATATTGTATTGATAATTATTGATATTATTATGTATGTATATTTATATAGGGTATGAAGAAGTAATGAGTCTAGATATACATCTGTTACTTTGGAATAGAAATCAACAACCAGAAGACAGTAGGAGAAATATGATATGCAATCGAAAACAAATTTAAGAGAGAGCCATATAATAACCAGAATATATTGCCACTTCTTAAATATAAGTGGTATAAATTGCCTCTTTTTGTTTGTAATATGGCTTTATGTGTCTGTTATGAATTTATACACAGACATACACACACACATATACACAGACACAAATATAAACAGAACTTCCAAAAAATAGCTGTTTTTAACACAAATATCATAATAAATTTCACTTTAGCTAACTGTGAAGCTTGCTAATGTCATGCACATAATACATGCTCAGTGATTGAACTGAGTTTAATATGACCTTGAGGCATTCTAGAATAAATAATAAAAATGATAGATGGTTATCATAGTTCTTTTATTTATAATCATATTTGCAGAAACAGAATATTAATGGATTTTGGAAGAAGATCTATTTATTTGTTCCTTGATATATGGGGAAATCTTATAAGCTGGGCTATCGTGTGATAGTTCAATATGATGACACTATTGTCAATCAGATTAATTCTGGGTAAGATTCCATCAAACAGTAGATAATATCATAGGCCCTAAATAAAGTATATAAATTTCATTGATCACAGTAACCAAGATCTTATATATCAATTATCTCTCTTTTTAAGATCAATAACTAGATAGCTTCACATAAGTGACCATAATATAAAATATATCAAAGACAAGTAGCATGGAATTCGCCCAAACATGATAATATCCGAAGGAAACAGAACTGAATTCAAAATAGCAGTGCCTAAGTTTAAACACTGGTTTTCCTGCTTAATACCTCAATTACTTTTGATAAGATATTTCATCTCTCTGTGTCTCAGTGAATCTCTGAGGATCTCTCCTCCTTGAAAAAAGGACATTAAATATTCTAGTTATTAATCTATGATCTTATTGGGAAGAGCATTGTGATCCTGGTGAATGGAAATGTTCACCATGATGTAGCCACACTGGACCACCTGCTATCTTCTCTTCTGACAAATTTGTATTTTTCTAAATGTGTGTTAGGATAAATTGTTTCTGTATTACTGAAGCACTACAGTTACTGTCAGCATTTCATGAATTTGGTATCCTAATATAAAGCTCTAATCACCTCTGCTTATTCACAGTTGCATTTGCAGGAACTAGTACTGTCCCTGGCAAATACCGAAAACTTGATAAATGTCTGTGACATTGATTTGGATTATTTAGTTAATTTTGTATTTTGCATTAAAATAATTATTATATTTGAAAGGAATACCAACTGTTGATGGAATTATGAATGAATCCAACCATTCTGGAGAGCAATTTGGAACCATGCTCAAAAAGTTGTCAAACTGTTCATACCCTTTGATCCAGCAATATTTCTACTACTCCCAAAGAGATCTTAAAGGAGGGAAAGGAACCCACATATGCAAAATGTTTGTGGCAGCCCTTTTTGTAGTGGAAAGAAACTGGAAACTGAGTGGATGCCCATCAGTTGGAGAATGGCTAGATAAGTTTGTGGTATATGAATGTTGTGGAATATTATTGTTCTATAAGAAATGATCAGCAGGATGATTTTAGAGAGGCCTGGAGAGACTTACATGAACTGATGCTAAGTGAAATGAGCAGAACCAGGAGATCATTATAATGGTAACAAGATTATGTGATGATCAATTCTGATGGATGTGGCTCTCTTCAACAATGAGGTGATTCAAACCAATTCCAGTTGTTCAGTGATGAAGAGAGCCATGTACACCCAGAGAGAGGACTATGGGAACTGAGTGTGGATTACAACATAGCATTTTCATTTTTGTTATTTGCTTTCATTTTGTTTTCTTTCTCATTTTTTCCTTTTTGTTCTGAATTTTTTTGTGCAGCATGATATTTGTGGAATCATGTATGCATCTGTTGGATTTAACACATATTTTCACATGTTTAACATATATGAGGATCTATTCTAATAAATGTGGCTCTTTTCAACAATGAGATGATTTAAGCCAGTTACAATAGACTTGTTATAGATAGAATCATCTACACCCAAAGAGAGGACTGTGGGAACTGAGGGTGTACCACAATATAGAATTCTCACTCTTTTTTGTTGTGTTTTGCTTGAATTTTATTTTCTTTCTCCTTTTTAAAATCATTTTGATCTGATTTTCCTGCAGCATGACAATTGTATAAATACGTATGCCTATATGGGATTCATCATTTATTTTTACTATGTTTAACATATATTGGATTCCATGCCATCTAGGGGAGGGAGTAGGGAAAAGGGAGGCAATGGAATTACAAGGGTTTTAAGGGTCAGTGTTGAAAAATTATCCTTGCATATGTTTTGAAAATATCTTTTTTAAACTTCAATAGAAAAAGAAAGAAATACCAGATACAGGTAAGCATAATAGCAACAGTGAAAAGTAAGCCTGCTACATTTGCCATAGGGGGCATTACATCAAGCCAATTTCAAAATTGGGGTTGATGATGGATATGAATATCCAGGCTTAGGAAATGGGGTAACATCATTTCTTTTTTTTTTTTTTTTTTTTTTTTTTTTTTTTTTTTTAAATTTTTTTTTATTATATATATATATATATATATATATATATTTTATAATATTATCCCTTGTATTCATTTTTCCAAATTACCACCCCTCCCTTATTCCCTCCCCCCGACGACAGGCAATACCATACATTTTACATGTGTTACAATATAGTCTAAGTACAATACATGTGTGTGAATATCATTTTCTTGTTGCACAATAAACATTAGAATCCGAAGGTACATGCAACCTGGGCAGACAGATATTAGTGCTAACAATTTACATTCCCCTCCCAGTGTTTCTTCTCTGGGTGTATCTACCTCTGTCCATCATTGATCAACTGGAAGTGAGTTGGATCTTCTTTATGTTGAAGATTTCCACTTCCATCAGAATACATCCTCATACAGTATCGTTGTTGAAGTATACAGTGATCTTCTGGTTCTGCTCATTTCACTCAGCATCAGTTGATTTAAGTCTCTCCAACCCTCTCTGTATTCCTCCTGCTGGTCATTTCTTACTGAGCAATAATATTCCATAACTTTCATATACCACAATTTACCCAACCATTCTCCAACTGATGGACATCCATTCATCTTCCAGTTTCTAGCTACAACAAAAAGAGCTGCCACAAACATTTTGGCACATATATGTCTCTTTCCGCTCTTTAGTATTTCTTTGGGATATAATCCCAGTAGTAGCGCTGCTGGGTCAAAGGGTATGCACAGTTTGATAACTTTTTGGGCATAATTCCAGATTGCTCTCCAGAATGGCTGGATTCTTTCACAACTCCACCAGCAATGTATTAGTGTCCCAATTTCCCCACATCCCCTCCAACATTTGTCATTATTTGTTGGTAACATCATTTCTTAAGAAATCATAAGATAATGCATCTAAAATTAGTAAGAACGTCAGAGTTCAACATTCTCATTTTACAGATAAGGATTCTAAGATTGAGTTTAAGCGACTGCCATCAAAAGAATAGGATAGTGACAGAGGCACAATTTTAAGCCAGATTCTTTGATTCTCAACCTAGGGATTTTAGAAGCTACTTGACACAAAATATTGAGCAATGGACCTGGAATCATAAGGAATTAAGATCCAAAGAGCATGGGACACTAACTGTGACACCCAAGGCAAGTCACTTAACTTATTTCTCCCTCAAGATTCCTTATATGTAAAATGAAAAAATAAAATACCTATATGTCATACTTCCAATAATGGCCAAATGAAATATTATTTTAAAGGGCTTTGTAAATATTAAAATATTATAGAATTGCTATGTATTTATGTGTGCTCTTTAATGTATGTCCTAAAATTTGTGCAATTTTTTTTCTTTTAATTAGCAAATATCTTGGCATTTCATGCTCAATTTTGTCAATTTCTCTTGTTAATTTTAAAAATTAAGGCACTTATTATGTGCCAGATATTTATTGTGTTAGTCATTGGAATCTTGTGTTCAGTCTTGCTGACATAAGAGCCCCTATACACCAAAATATTAAGACACCTTTGAAAACTTAGTTTTATATGTTTGCTTTATGATTTCAAGCCAATCAAATTGGCACACCTCTACCAAAACAGAAAAAAAAAAAGAGCTATATATGCCAAATTAGAATGATTTGTCTGTGTACTTGAACATCTGAAAAGTACTTTCTGCTTTGAAAATTGTTTTGTGGATAACTAGTATAAAAAAAAAAAAAAAAAAAAAAAAAAAACTTTTTGCTTTCCACTTTCCCAAAGTCACCTTTCCTTTTAACTGAGAGTTATGCTGATTTGATTGATCAGTCAGAAAAATGTGACAAGTGGTACTTTGTAATAGATTACCACATTTTTATTTTTTTATTTTTAATACAGAAAAGAGGAGGTTAATGGTGACAATTTCTGCTTTATACCCTAATTTCACAGTATTGCTTTTTTCATATTATCAGTGTAAATGTGTTTTTCCACTTCAGAGTCTTTTCCATGCAGGTTGTTTCCTCATTGATGATGATGATAATTTAACTGGACTTGAAACTGGATTATCTTTTGTGGAAAGAATGACTTTTGCCAAGAATGGGAGAGGTGGATACAGTTAACAGAAGCAATGGTAAAAAGAAAGTGAATAAAGGCAAGTTGTAAGGAAAATAATGGGGCATCTCTATGCTACCCCATTTCTTATATGCTTCATGCCCAGATTATTTTTGAACATCCCAAGAATTCATTATTTCAACAAACAATAATGTTATGTTCTTTTACTCAGTTTATAAATGTTAACTCATCAAAATCTTTCAATGCTATAACAGTAGTTGAAATAAGGTAATTTGCATGCTAAAGGATAGAGTATTATTGTTGGAATATTGAAGATCTGAATTCTAATCCTAAGTGATTTCTTCAAGATTAGTTTGAATTCAGGCCCTCTGACTTCAAATTATATTTAAATCATATCATAAGTAAAATAATGTAGGATGATTTATAGATTTTGAAAGCTGTTTTTTGGAACCAATTGTAATTGTTCAGGCAGTTGTTAATAAGAGTGAGAAGGTCATGACAGTGAGAACAGAGAAATGCAAATCATAGGGAGGGAAGGAGACCTGTGATTTAAAAGGCATATAGCACTATCAGTAAGAAAATTTTCTCTACCAATTCTAGTTGGCATCTTCTATGCAAGTTATAACTTTAGAGAATTTCCTAGAGTACTGATAGGTTTAGTTAGTTACTCTTTCCTTCCTTCTCTTACTCCTTCCTTGCCCCCCTCTCTCTCTCTTTCTTTTTCTCTCTGTCACATTTGAACCTACTTTTACTAAGTTATAAGGTAGGCTCTATCTCCATTAATGTATGATATATTTCATTGACCCAAAAAGTTAGTAAACTTTAAGTGTTTTCTAAATTCCTATAAGAAATTCTATAAAGATAAAAATTTATCAGTGTTTCAATAGCAGAAACAATAAATTCAACATAAATTTATTAATTGCCAACTACTGAGTATAAATAGAAATATAGTTCTTTTTTTTTTATTAAGAAGCTCGAATCTTATCTAAATGAAACCATTTGATGGTCCCTTTAATATTCTATAAAGTAAAAACCACATTTCAGCTTACTAATTAGGTGAACAAATGTATTAGAGCTGGGAACTGAACCTAGTCATCTATGACTTTTTTTGCCAAATTTCAGTCTGCCCTCTAATATCACTTTCCTTAATATGAGCTAAAACATTCAGTGCTGTGAGAGTGACTACAAGGGCTAAAGGTATTAAGAGATGGATTATCAAAGTTAGGGTTTTGGTAAAGGCTTCATGAAGGAAGTGGCTTTTGTGAATTGCAACAAAAGAGAAGGAGACAATACCAAACTGAGCCAAATTGAAACATAACCAAAAAATCAAAGTAGGATTTATCTTATGGGCTAAGATATTGAGGAAACAGCTCCCAAAGTAATGGTATGTTTCTGTGTAGACATAGAAAGATAGAATTGAATGGCTAAAACCGTTGGAGAATACTGAGTCTTAGGTTAGTCATACCATATCCACTATTCTCAGTTTAAGTGTTGTCTAACTTATATTGAGAAACTGAATCTTATGAGCTCTTAGCATACTCTTCCCAATAGTCAAATATCCCTAGAAATCTCATATTTCAAAGGAAAAGGAGTCAAGTAACACTGTAATGAAAGTAAAAAAGATTTAATTTCTGTCACCATACTCTTCTATATAAATAACAATAACTAGACTATCTAGAAAGAAAATAAATGCAAATAACTTTCGTACTACTTCATCACAGCAACATACCAGAACCCAATATTTTCTAAATCTCTATTTATAGATTCATAGATAAAATACTAAGACTAAAAAAAAATTAGGAATTCTAATCCAACTCCTCTTTTTATGGATGATAAATGTAGTAAGGAACACAGTGTTTAGATAAATTATTCAAAATCACCTTGCTATTTGATATTAGGTTTGACTTCAAGAAGCTAGCCCAAGTCAACATTTTGACCACTGCCTATATCTTTTCTTATAATTGTATCTTATTAAGATAATTATTAATTATCTACTTATTCTCTATTAATCTACAAATAGCTAGAAATATATTTTTCTAGGAAGATCCTGAAAGGATGGGAGTGGGAAAAAGGGAATGTTCAGAATAGAGAAATGAAAGTTGACAAATTAGTGAAGAATATCAGAATTCATTCTCCTAGATATCATTGGGACTTTCATTGATAGGGAAATAGAGGAATGCTAGACAAAACGATCATGGGACAACACACCTGAACTATGGATCAACATACTACAAAATGTAATTGATATCATATTAGGAATCAGGAAGCAACTTATAAAATATGCAATGTGTCCTTAGGATATTGAACAATAAAATATGAATAAAAAATAATTATAAAAATGGAAGTTATCCATCTACATTTCTATAACAAATTATTGTTTCACCAAAAGCAGAAAATACACCATATTTGGACTCTGATATTTCAATCTTTAATATGTTTCATGGAAAAAATGAGTAATATGATTACAAATGAGTGCCAAGAGAGTAAGTGTGCCAAAGTATAGACAGAGGAGGTTGTGTGGGGAAATAACATTTTTTATTGTAGCTTTTTATTTATAAAACATATGTATGGGTAATTTTTCAACACTGACCCTTGTAAAACCTATATTCCAACTTTTCCCCTCCATTCCCCCATTCCCTCCCCTAGATGGCAGGTAATCCAATACATGTCAAATATGTTAAAGTATATGTTAAATACAATATATGATGGATATTATACACTTATCTTGCTGCACAATCAAATCTAGAAAGAAGGTAAAAAAATCTGAGAAGGAAAATAAAAATGCAAGCAAACAATAACAGAAAGAGTAGAAACACTATGTTGTGGTCCACACTCATCTCCCAGAGTTCTTTCGCTGGGTGTAGCTGGTTCAGTTCATTACTATTCTATTGTAACTGATTTGGTTCATCTCATTGTTGAAGAGAGCTACGTCCATCAGAATTGATCATCATATAGTATTGTTGTTGAAATGTATAATGATCTCCTGGTTCTGCTTATTTCACTTAGCATCAGTAAATCCAAGTCTCTCCAGGCATCTCTGAAATCATCCTGCTGGTCATTTCTTACAGAAAAGTAATACTCCCTAGCATTCATATACCACAATTTACCCAACCCTTCTCCAATTGATAGTGATCCATTCAATTTCCAGTTTCTAGCCACTACAAAAAGGGCTGCCACAAACTTTTTTTTTCACATGCGGGTACCTTTTCCCTTCTTTAATATATCTTTGGGATATAACCCCAGTAGTAACACTGCACAGTATGCACAGTTTGATAACTTTTCGGGGACAATATTTTAAGGGCATTAAAAAATCACTTCAGGGAGCAAAGCCAGGATGGCAGAGAGCAGACACAACTTTCTGTGACCTCCTCTGCCCTTCTCTCAAACCAATAGCAGATTCAGCCTCTAAACTGTATTTGGAATCAAAGAATCCACAAATATTTGGAGTACAACATAATTCCAGAAGAAGATACTTTGGAAGAACATCAAAACAGGTCTATTTCAAATGGGCAGAGAGACAATCTGCCAGTCCCAGACCATTGCACAGGGAGACTGGGACTGGAAGTTAGAGTGTAGCAGCTTCCACACACCTAGGAATCTTCTGTGACCCTCTTAGGTTACTCTTTTCTGGTTGCAAGTAGGTGGTCTGGCAGATGTGCTAGAAAAGGAAAATTGTAAACCACTAAGTCTTAGAAGTATGTGGGACCTAACCAAGATTACTCAGCATGGGAAGTCAATCAGTAAAACTTCCCCAGGACAAGCTAGAGCAGCTGTTACTCTATTTTTCATTAAGAGCAGACTAAAAGACTTTTTAAAATGAGCAAAAACCAAAAAGAACTCTTACCATAGACAGCTTTTATGGAGAGGAAGAAAAAAAAAAAAACAGACCTCAAATGCTGATGTTTCTAAAGGCAAATCAACTCCAGTTGAAGTCTGAAAGGAAGTTATGAGCTAGTTTCCATCTTACAAAGCGTTCATGGAAGATTGCATAAAGTACCTTAAAAGAAAGTTAGAAGAAAAATGGGGAAAGGAAATGGGATCATTACAATAAAGAATGGGAAAATGTTAGGATTCTTACAAGGTGCTAAATCACTGGAATAGATATAATTATCTGATTTAGCATGGTACTCAACATTTCTCTAGTTCAGTAATGTATTTACTAGAATAATGTATTTCAGGATTTTGAAGGACACAATATAGAATCTGGACTTTAACTCCTGGCTGCATTTAGGGATTATTGAAGTGAAACTAAAGCCAAGGCTGCCTCCAGAAGCTCCCTAAGAGATCTGCTCACAGAGAACACTTATAATCTAGAGAAACAGAACATTACAGGAAAAGCATATAACTCCCTACAAAATAGATTTGATAAAATGGGGGAAAAGTATGTAACACATTACAAAATAGACATGAAAAAGATACCAATATGTTGAAAAACAAAATTTGTAAAATGGAAAAAATGCAATGAACAAAACAATTCAATTGGACAAATACAAAAAGAGCTAAAAAAGGTAACTGAAGAAAGTAATACACTAAACATTGGAATTAAACAAGTAGAAATGAATGACTAAATAAAACTTCAAGAATCAGTCAAAAACAAAATGAAAAAAATTGAAGAAAATATGAAATACCTGCTAGGAAAAATAACTAACCTGGAAAATTGATCTAGGAGAGATAATCTAGGATTATTGGATTTCCTGAGAGCCATGATGGAAAAAAAAAAAAAAAAAAAGAATCTAGATATTATCTTACAGGAAATCATAAAGGAAAACTGCCATAATATCTTATAATCAGAAGGTAAAATAGCTATTGAAAGAATTCTCCAATCACCTACTGAAAGAGACCCCAAAATGAAAACCTCAAGGAATATCATGGGTAAATTTCAGAACTATTGTACCAAGGAAAAGATATTGCAAGCAGCCAGAAAGAAACAATTTAAATACTGAGGAGTGACAATTAGGATTACCAAGGACCTAGCTAGCAGCTTCCACCTTAAAGGAGCAAAGGGGACTGGAGTCTCATATTGTGAAAGGCAAAGGGACTTGGATTACAGCTAAGAATAAGATGTCCAGCTAAAATGAGCATCATCTTTCAAGAAAGAAGATGGACATTCAATGTTATAGGTGAATTTCATCTATTTCTAATGAAAAGACCAGAACTGAACAAAATTTTTTTTAATTTTCAAACACAGAACTCAAGAGAAACATAAAAAGGTAAAAAGGAAAGAACTTTTGAGAACTATATTTATGTTATGGGTATACTTAGAGAGTGTGAACATAATTTGATTTTATTATGATTGTATGAAACTAGAGGTAAAAGGGGGATTGTACTGGATAAAGAAGAAAAATAAGATAAAATTTAAAAAATTACATCTCACAAAGAAGCAAAAAAGACCTATTATAATTGAGGGAAAGATGGAAGGGGATAAGCATTGTATGAATCTTACTCTCATCAGATTTGGCTCAAAGAGAGAACATCAGACATATATGATTTCACAGAGAAACTTGTCTCAAGGTATAGGGAAGTAGGAGAGGAAAGGGGGGAAAAAAGGGAAAGATTAATAGAAGGGAAAACAAGTATTAGGGAAAAGGTGTAACAAAAGGGGAGGGGCTATGAAGGGGGAGAGCTGTTTGAGGGAAGTGATCATCAGGAGCAAAATACTGAGGAGGAGGAAATAGGGGAAGGAAAGAGAAAATATAAATTAAGGTAAATAAAATGGAAAAAAGTACATAATTAGTTATTTCAACTGGGAATGGGAATGGGATGAACTCTTCTATAAAACAGAAGCTGATAGCAGGCTGGATTAAAATGCAGAATCATACACTATATTTTTTATAAGAAATATACTTATAGCAGAGTGATATATACAGAGTGAAGGTAAAGGACTGGCACAGAATCTATTATATTTCAAGTGAAGTAAAAAAGCAGGAATAACAATCCTGATCTCATAGCAAAGAAAAGCAAAGATAAGTCTAATTAAAAGAGATAAGAAAGGAAACTATATTTTTAACAAAGGGTACCATAGATAACGGTACTTTACTAAATATATATGTTACTAAATTTACATTTTACTTAGTAAATTACTAAATATATACTAAATATATTTGTAAATTATTACTAAATATATATGTAAGAAGTGGTATATCATTCAAATATCTTGAGAAGTTGAGAGATGTAAGAAGAAATAGACAATAAATCTATACTAGTGGGAGATATCAACCTGGTTCTCTCAGAATTAGATAAATTGAACCACAAATAAATAAGAAAGAATTTAAGGAAGTAAACAAAATGTTAGAAAAGTTTGGTATGATACATCTTTGGGGAAAAAAATGAATTCAGACAAAAAATAGTTTACTTTTTTCTTGATGGTACATGGAACCTATATAAAAATTGACCATGTATTAGGGCATAAAAATCTCAAAATCAAATTTAGAAAGACAGAAATAGTAAATTAATTTTTTCAAGTCATAATGCAATAAAAATCACATGTATTATAAAGCCAGGAGAAAAGAAACTAAAATTTAATTGGAAATTAAATGATCTAATCCTAAAGAATGAATGGATGAAACAACAAATCATAGACACAATCAATAACTTCATCCAATAAAATGACAATAATGAAACAACATACCAAAATTTGTGGAATGCAGCCAAAGCAGTCATAAGGGCAAATTTTATATCTCTGGATGTTTACTTGCATAAAATAGAGAAAGAGAAGACCAGTGAATTGTGCTTCCAAGTAAAAAAGCTACAAAAAGAACAAATTAAAAGCCCTCAATTAAATGCAAAATTTGAAATTCTGAAAATAAAAGAGGAACTGAAAATAAGTAAACTTATATTTTCCTGTAATCTTAGCCACTCTGAGAGGTGTATAGTGGTATCTCAACATTGTCTTAATTTGTATTTCTCTGATCAGTATTTGTGTTTGATGATGAAAGAAAGTGAGAGATACTTAAATTCACTGAATGAAGTACTGATTGGCTTACATTTGTAACTAAAGAAGATGACTTTGGTTCCAGTGTGGCAGATAGACTAAAGTGAGGAGAGACTCTAGTTGTTTAATCTGTGGTATTAAAGAGAATCAATGCCTGCAGGAAGGTGATACCTGGACTTCAAAGTGAATTGAAACTGTGCAGTCATCAGCTTCATTCTTTCCTCCCAAGTCCAGTGACATGATATATTTTAAGACAGCTGGAGAGGGTCCCTGGAAGAAACCCTAAAGTCAGAAGAAAATAAGAATCTGCTTCAATACCCTAGATGTAAGGTGATGAGAGAGTAGTCATGTGAGTAGAATGAAGGGAAATTTGCAACTTTCTTAAGTTTCCTAAGAAAATTCTAACTGGAAGAACTTGTCTCAGGTGGTTCTAACCTGGGACCCATGAACTTGTCTTTGATTTTATATTTTTTATAATTGTATTTCATTATAAATTGCTTTCTTTGTGATATTATATAATTTTTTCATTCAAAACTTTCAGAAAATAGGTCTATAGGCCTTAATAGATTTCCAAGAGTACATAAATGCTTTAAAAAGCCTATGAACCACTGCAATATTAGTAATGAAACCCTAAATATGTTCTACCTAAATATAAAATTACTCTTATTATAATCAAATTAGAAAATAATGTAGACCCTCTTATATGAGATTGAAAAATGCTTCATTCAATGTTATGGAAAATATCTCTTATCCAGACAATGATATGTACTTGTGTAGTGCAATATTGGCATGGTCCACATATCACAGACCTTTGGTTTGTTTGGGTGCTGTAAATGGAGCACACATTGGAACTGAATTATACAGGATGAAAAGGGGAGTCAGGGTTATGTTTTGGAAATGTGATGTCTTTTGAATGAACACAAATAACTTTTAAATAAAAACTCAATTTTGTAACATCAATTTTCTTCCCATGATGGTATATTAGTAAGAATTATGAAATATTGCAGGCTCTGAAGAATCAAAATTGATGGTGAATCAAAGAGCAATAGTTGTCTGGTTGGAATTGATTACAGAATATTGGAACTGGTGTCTAACACTCCCAAGTGATCTAAATTATGTCATCCTTGACATACCTAGGGGGGAAAAAGGCAGATTTGTAGGAAAAAAAAAAAAAGGAATAACAGATAGGCAGCCTGCATATTACCTGGGTATCCACTATTATTTGAAAATATGTTGAATAAGCCCTAGATTTTTTTTTTTTTTTTTTTTTTGCTGAGGCAATTGGGGTTAGTGACTTGCCCAGGATCACACAGCTAGGAAGTATTAAGTGTCTGAGGTCAGATTTGAACTCATATCCTCTTGACTTCAGTGCTGATACTCTATCCTCTGCATCAGGGACCTGTCCCAGCCCTAGATTTCTTTGGATCAATTCTTACGGTTAATTCATGCACAACATGAAGGAGAGGCAAACAGAAGATGCCATGAATAAGATGAGCTTTGTGTGGTAGGAGGGAGTAATTGCAAATGAGATCGTACATTCTATAAAATAGCTAAGATTATAAACAATTTATGATATTTTGGAATCTCAGTAACTTGTATCTCAGCCAAACATAATGCTTAACGCTGACTCACACTGTTCCCCTTTATAAAATGGTTACTTTTTTATGTTGGCCTTGTTGCTGTCCATGATCTTGCTCTTGATAAAATTATATCCTTTATTATATCTTGGTTCCACCTGCTTCACATTTAAGATAGTATCTTTATTTCTGATACCATAGGAGTTATATCTGTAAGAACATATAAAAATCTTCTAGAACAGATTGATTGTTTTGAATATGAGAAAATTTAGAACTGCAGACATCAAGGTCTTACTAAAGTTCTATTGTCAGATGCAGAGGTTCTGTGATTCTCATTCCAGTTTTCTTTCCACTGAGTCACATAGTTTCTCAATACCTGAATGGGAAATAATTTGAATTATTTGGAGCCAAATACTTTATATATTATTGACAGATTGTAGTTGAAAATTAGAGGATGAAATATAGGTGCTAGAAAGGATCTCAGAAATAATTTAGCTCAGTTCTATCATTTGCACATGTTGGCCCTGATGAGATTTGATCAAAAATGTCACTAAGGATCAGAGGAAAACGGGAATCTAAGTCTTCTGCCTACAGAATTAGTTCTGAGTTGTTTTAACATTTAAAATTACAAGAAAATTATATTATCAGTAAATAAATTATTTACTTTTCAGTGGCTGGGATACACTTAAGAATTAATATCAGAATATGGACACATAAATGAAATGATCTTTTAAAGATAATGAGTTCAAAAGTGAATATTATTATTATGAGACATGTTTCTTATATGGAAATCTTACTGGGATGAAGGGGAACTGAGTCAATAAAGAGTTCTCTGTAGTACTTGGCTTTACAGACAATATTTCATATACTTTCTTCAGCATTCTTAAGTATTCTTGTCACAATTCCTCTGAATAATCAGAAAAGTGGAAATAAATTAAGGGAGTCTCAGAAAATCTTTTGAACTCTTTAACCTTTTCCCACTCAATGCTAAAAAAATTCTGAGTGTATTTTTACGGGAAATATTTCTCAATATCAAGAATGAACTGATAAGCATTTATTGTAGGTTCTGATATCAATGAAAACAGTAAATATCTTCTCTTGTTATTTAACTGAACAAAAGAAAAATGATAACCATTGCATTTTAATGTCATGTTGTAGTAATAAAAATGAACTGCAGTTTTGTGAATGTCAAAGATGTTGTCTAATAGCTCCTGCTATCTCCCTGGTTCTGAAAATTACAAGACTAATCAATTGTAAAACATCCTGTTCTATGCAATTTTGATGGATTAATATCTGCTAGAAATTCAGATTTTATGCCAACTCATTCTGATGTTTATCTGTACATTTAAATGTTTGATGTACTTTACAATAAAAATTAGTTATGTTTCCATTAAGTGTATGGAAGTTATCTGACAGGCTCAATTTCCTATTACATTAGTGATGAACTGAAAATTAATATGTTATGATCAGGTGCACACATATGATCAGGTGCCTACACATCATATCATCATTCTGTCTCATTATTTTGCCTTTTCCTCTGTATATCCAGAAAGCAATAGGAAACCTATAATATAGCAAATAGCATAGTTAATGTTTATTGAATTAAAATATAGCGAATACAATGGGGCATTAGAATTCCATCTCTGGCACTTCTAGCCTTTGTGACAATGGGAAAGACCATTTAAATTACATGATCCTCCAATGAAAAATGAGAAATCAGTCTTTTCTAGTGACTACTAGCTTGATATGTACACTCTTTTATTATTTTATTATCCTGTAGTTAGCTTTGGAGAATGGCAGTGGTAAGAATCAGAACATTGAAGTAAAAAACGCCTGACAATAATTTAATGAAATGGGCATTTATCTAAGAATAAAATGGGAACACAGAAAAGGCATTGGAAAGACTTAGAGGAGAGGGAATAAAAAGGATATGTGAACAAGCATTTCCTAATTGCTTGATTGTGTTGAATGTTTGGCCTGAATATAACTGTTAACATATCTTAAATCAGAAAAGTTTTCCATCTACAGAGAAACATCATATTTCCCTTTTGATTTTTATCTGTCATATGGGCCATTTCTCCTCAATTAGAGTGAAGTTTCTTTAGCACAAAAACCCAATCATTTGTGTGTGTGTGTGTGTGTGTGTGTGTGTGTGTGACTAAACACAATTAATATTCTTTAGGTTACTCATCCATTTCCTCAGTCATTAAGTTGTATTATATTCAAGTATGAGAGTATGAATAAGTTCTATTAATGGATTAAATGAACCCTGATGTCCATTATAATTTTAATATTCTACAATTCAGTGTTGTTGTTTCATTTATGTCTGACTTCATGTTACCATTTGATATTGGCAAATATACTAATGCAGTTTGCCATTTCCTTTGCCAGATCATTTTACTGTTAAGGAAAATGAGGCAAATGGGACTGAATGACTTGCCCAGTTTCACACAGCTAATATCTGAAGGCAGGTTTGAACTTGTAAAGATGTGTCTTCCTGATTCCATTAGTCTACATAACTGTTCCAACTCAATACTGAAAAGTAAGTTGATATTGATCAAGAGTGGGCTTTTTTTGTCTCTACATGAATGCTGTCAAGTACAGGCATCTCATTATTTTTTAGACAATACATTTCATGTACTCCTGTGTGCCTCCTTTTGAATCCTCAAAATTCTTCTTCTAACTACCAATCAATTCACTTCAATGAAACCACAACAAAGAAACAGATTCCATCTTCCAGTAGCTCTTTTGGGATAATATTATTATATGCTATGTGTTGATAGGGTCCCAGGGCCTTGATCTAAATCTTGGCTCTTCTTTTATTTCCAATATAGCCAAAGGCAAGTTACATAAACTCATTGGAAATTAAAATGTTGTCATCAGGAAAATAAAGGGATTATACTGGGTGACTGCTAAAGGTTTCATTCACACCTAAATCACTAATATGTGCTCTCTTTTAAATGACTAGTTTAAAAGCAGCTATGTTGAGTAACAACTGTAACACATAATAAACTAAAATAAATATATTCATATTTGTTACAATAATTTATTCTTGTTCAGTTTGGAGTAATTGGAGGGATAATGGGATAAGGTTGACAATAGTTTTGTTAAATGATGAGAGTGAAAAAAAAACTAGGAAAGGAGGGAGGGAAGGAAGTAAAGAAGGATGGAGGGAGTAAAGATAAAGAAGAAGGAAGGGAGGAAAGAAGAGAGGAAGGATAAAAGGAAGAAAGAAGAGAGAAATAGGATGAAAAAAGGCAGAGAGGGAGAGAGGAACAAAATTAAGGGAGAGAGGTAAGGAGAGAAGGAAGGAAGGGGGAAAAAAAAAGGATTTTTTTTTTTTCCTGAGGCTGGGGTTGAGTGACTTGCCCAGGGTCACACAGCTAGGAAGTGTTAAGTGTCTGAGACCAGATTTGAACTCAGGTCCTCTTAAATTCAAGGCTGGTGCACTATCCACTGTGCCACCTAGCTGTCCCCCCAAAAAAGGAATTATTGAAGGAATTTTTCAAAATGTACAGAAGCAGAGATAGTTCGAAAATATAGAGAAGCAAGCAGAAAGGTTTTTGAATGTGTTGGATTAATTATATATTTAAAAAGGAAAAATAAACATGATTCATGATTTAATCTACAATCTTCATTCATTGTACTTTTTATATAGGAATCAACATCTTATTTGGTGTATGTGTAATAAAGAATAAAAAGAAATATGTCTAGAAAGACACAAAACACTATTTTTAATGATTTCCTTCCAGAAATTCCATGCCATTTTTTAAAATAGTTTTTATTTATCAGATATATGCATGGGTAATTTTACAACATTGACAAATGCCAAACCTTTTGTTCTAATTTTCCCCTCCTTCCCCACATAGATGGCAGACTGATCAATACATGTTAAATATGTTAGAGTATAAATTAAATACAATATATGTATACAAGTCCAAACAGTTGTGTTGCTGTACAAAAAGAATCAGACTTTGAAATAGTGTACAATTAGCCTGTGAAGGAAATGAAAAATGCAGGCGGAAAAAATTAGAGGAATTGGGAATTCTATGTAGTGGTTCATGGTTATCTCTTAGAGTTCTTTTGCTGGGTGTAGCTGGTTCAGTTCATTACTGCTCTATTGGAACTGATTTGCTTCATCTCATTATTGAAAATGGCCGCATCCATTAGAATTGATCATCATATAGTACTATTGTTGAAGTATACAACAATTTCCTGGTCCTGCTCATTTCCCTCAGCATCAGTTCATATAAGTCTCTCCAGGCCTTTCTGAAATCATTCTGTTGGTCATTTCTTACAGAACAATAATATTCTATAATAGTCATACACCACAATTTATTCAGCCAATCTCCAATGGATTGGCATCCACATAATTTCCAGATTCTGGCCACTACAAAGAGAGCTGCCATAAACATTCTTCATGCCATTGTTTAAAAAACAAAACAAAACAAAACAAAACAAAACAAAACAAAAAACAAACAAACAAACAAACAAACAAACAAAAAAAGAAGCATTAATGGATTTGAACTTGTTGAGGATAGAGTGTTGACTATAAAGGAAACAACATTTTATATCAGCCATAGAATAATTTTTGTCACAATAAACAGAAAAGCAGTTTACAGCATTGGTTTATTGCTAGTGTGTATAAGAGTGGTGTGTAAATATCAAATATAATTTCCTAAGATCCCAAATACACTCAACATTTGTCAACAACAATAATTGTGTTAACCACTTTGATCTCTTCTAGAACATTACTTCTATATTTATCCTTGATTTTAATTTTTTTGTCATCCTCTGATTCCCATCTCAGTATTTTAGTAACACGTTCACATTTCATGTTCTGATAATTCTACACAGAACAATCAGAAGCAAACAAAACAAACAAGTGGGGCACTGCAGTGAGTGATTTTTCTTCTGAGCCTGAAACTAAAATATCAGAATCAGTGATTATCCATATTGTGATGTTGTTCTAACATATTAAAAGTCTTCATTGGGATTCAAATATGATTTATAAAAATTCAATTTGTTACCAAATGTCATGTTTTAATATGAAAACTGTTAAAATATATCAATATATTGCATATTTCTATTTTATTGTGATTTTTGGAAGAGAGGTAGCATGTTACATAGGGAACATTTCTTATCCATGGTTCAAGAGGGCTGAATTCTGACTCAGTCACTGATGTAACCATGATTATTTCTTGGTTTTCTATTCTAGAAAATGAAGGTGTAAGTCCAGCTAAGCCCTAACATTTTTTTTTTACTCATTAGTATTTTATTCTTTTCTGATTACATGTAAAGAGAGTTTTCAATAGGGATTTTTCTAAGATTTTGAGCTCAAGAGTTTTCTTCTTCCTTCTCTTCTCTCTTTCCAAGACAGCAAGCAATTTGGTATAGGTTATGCATGCACAATCATTATACATATTAGTCATGTTGTGGGAAAAAAACAAACAAACAAACAAACAAACCTCAGAATAAAAGACAAAAGAAACATGATACAGACAAACCAAAAAGTGAAAATATTTTCAATCTGCATTTAAACTCCATAGTTCTTTTTCTGCATATGGTCAGCATTTTCTATCATGAATTCATTAAAAAATATCTATACCTTTACTTTACTGACTTAAATTTATCAGTCTCGAAGACTCCTTTATATGTGTGTGTGCATATATATATATATATGGGAGAAAAAAAAAAAAAAAAAAGATGAGACTTATCCAAATCATGAACAGTCTCAATTGCATGCCACATGGATTGAACTAGCTGTGATTATTTGGTTAAAGGATAAACTTATTTGAGGGACATATTATTTGAAGGTTTGTCATTAGAAGAAAAATAAAAGACTTGTTAAAAAAAATTAACACCAAAGAATAGATACCTAAAAATGAGGATTTATGATCAATATGCAGGGAAATTCATAATTATAATTGTCCTAAATGGACATCTAATGGAAAATGGATTGCTTAGGAATGTAGTGGTTTCCTACTTATCCCACTACATTCCTAAATAATTTTGAACTTTAAAATTTGAAAAAAATTTGATTTTTGAAACTTTAAATTCTAAACTTTTTCCCCTTATCCTCATATAAAGTATTAAGTATGAAGTTATGCAGAACATTATGGAAAAGATTTTTCAAAAAAAATGAGTTGGAGTTGGACCTATGAGCTCTCTTCTAACTTTAATATTCAATTATCTGTAACTTTTGATTTGACATTGCTAGTGTTCTGGTTGATTATTGAAGTAAGGGAGATATAGGAAAAGAGCCAAGCCATCTTGAAATTTTTAAAACTGGGAACTAGGATAATCTATTTGAGGAAGAATGAAAAACAACAACAACAACAACAACAACTGAATACTTGTTTTCAGAGGCTACCATTCTTTTTTTTTTTTTAATAGATTTTATTTACCAGATATATGCATGGGTAATATTAGAACACTGACAATTGCCAAACCTTTTGTTTTAATTTTTCCCCTCCTTCACCCCACAGATGGCAGATTAACCAATATATGTTTAATATGTTAAAGTATAAATTAAATAGACTATGTGTATACATGTACAAACAGTTGTTTTGCTGTCCAAAAAGTATCCGACTTTGAAATAGTGTACAATTAGCCTATGAAGGAAATGAAAAATGCAGGCGGACAAAATTAGAGGGATCGGGAATTCTATGTAGTGGTTCATAGTCATCTCCCAGAGTTCTTTTGCTGTGTGTTGGTGGTTCAGTTCATTACTACTCTATTGGAACTGATTTGGTTCATCTCATTATTGAAAATGGCCACATCCATTAGAATTGATCATCATATAGTATTGTTTTGAAGTATACAATGACCTCCTGGTACTATTCATTTCACTCAGCATCAGTTCATGTAAGTCTCTCCAGGCCTTTTTGAAATCATCCTGGTGGTCATTTCTTACAGAACAATAATATTCCATAATATTCATATACCACAATTTATTAAACCATTCTCCAATTGATGGGCATCCACGTAATTTACAGTTTCTGGCCACTACAAAGAGGGCTGCCACAAATATTTTTGCACATAAAGGTCCCTTTTCTTTATTTCTTAAAGACACTGCTGGGTCAAAGGGTATGCACAATTTGAAAACTTTTTGAGCATAGTTCCAAATTGCTCTCCAGAATGGCTGGATGTATTCACAATTCCACCAACAATGTATCAGTATCCCTGTTTTCCCACATCCGCTTCAACATTCTGCATTATCTTTCCCTGTCATTCTAGCCAATCTGACAGGTTTGTAGTGTCTTAATTTGATTAATAATGACTTGGTGCATCTTTTTTCATATGGCTAGAAATAGTTTCAATTTCTTCATCTGAGAATTGTCTGATTATATCCTTTGACAACTTATCAACTGGAGAATGGCTTGATTTCTTTTTTTTTTCTCTCCTATTATTTTATATGCTTTCTTTTTTTAATTTTTAATTTTTTTAAACTATTTTTAAATTAATTTTTATAATTATAACATTTTCTTTAACAGTACATATGCATAGATTTTTTTTTTTTAACAACATTATCCCTTGCACTCCCTTCTGTTCCGAGTTTTTCCCCTCCTTCCCTCCACCCCCTCCCCTAGATGGCAGGCATTCCCATACATATTAAATATCTTATAGTATATCCTAGGTAAAATATATATGTGCAGAACCGAATTTTGTTGTTGTTGTTGTTGTTGCAAAGGAAGGATTGTATTCGCAAGGTAAAAATAATCTGGGAAGAGAAACAAAACAAAACAAAAACCAATGCTCTCAGTTTACACTCATTTCCCAGTGTTCCTTTTCTGGGTGTAGCTGATTCTGTCCATCATTGATCAATGGGAATTGGATTAGCTCTTCTCTATGTTGAAGATATCCACTTCAATCAGAATACATCCTCATACAGTATCATTGTTGAAGTGTATAATGATCCCCTGGTTCTACTCGTTTCACTCAGCATCAGTTGATGTAAGTCTCTCCAAGCCTCTCTGTATTCCTCCCGTTGGTCATTTCTTACAGAACAATAATATTCCATAACATTCATATACCATAATTTACCCAACCATTCTCCAATTGATGGACATCCATTCATTTTCCAGTTTCTAGCCACTACAAAAAGGGCTGCCACAACCATTTTGGCACATACAGGTCCCTTTCCCTTCTTTAGTATTTCCTTGGGATATAAGCCCAGTAGTAGCACTGCTGGATCAAAGGGTATGAACAGTTTGATAACTTTTTGGGCATAATTCCAGATTGCTCTCCAGAATGGTTGGATTCTTTCACAACTCCACCAACAATGCATCAGTGTCCCAATTTTCCCACAGCCCTTCCAACTTTCATTGTTATTAGTTCCTTAGCCAATTAGCCAATCTAACAGGTGTGTAATGATATCTCAGAGTTGTCTTAATTTGCATTTCTCTGATCAATAGTGATTTGGAACACTTTCATATGAGTGGAAATAGTTTTAATTTCATCATCTGAAAATTGTCTGTTCATATTCTTTGACCATTTATCAATTGGAAAATGGCTTGATTTCTTATAAATTAAAGTCAATTCTCTGTATATTTTGGAGATGAGGCCTTTATCAGAACCTTTAACTGTAAAAATGTTTTCCCAATTTGTTACTTCCCTTCTAATCTTGTTTGCATTAGGTTTGTTTGTGCAGAAACTTTTTAATTTGGTGTAATCAAAATGTTCTATTTTGTGATCAATAATGGTCTCTAGTTCTCCCTTGGACACAAACTCCTTCCTCCTCCACAAGTCCGAGAGGTAAATCACCCCATGTTCCTTGAATTTATTTATGATTTCGTTCTTTATGGCTAAATCTTGGACCCATTTGGATTTTATCTTAGTATGTGGTGTTAAATGTGGGTCTATGCCTAGTTTCTGCCATACTAATTTCCAGTTTTCCCAGCAGTTTTTGTCAAATAATGAAGTCTTATCCCAAGATTTGGGATCTTTCGGTTTATCAAACACTAGATTGCTTTTTTTATTCACTATCTTGCCCTGTGAACCTAAGCTATACCACTGATCAAGTAGTCTATTTCTTAGCCAATACCAAATGGTTTTAGTGACTGTTGCTTTATAATACAGTTCTAGATCAGGTACAGCTAGACCACCTTCATTGAATTTTTTTTTCATTACTTCCCTTGAAATTCTCAACCTTTTGTTCTTCTATATGAATTCTGTTGTTATTTTTTCTACGTCATTAAAATAGTTTCTTGGGAGTCTGATTGGTATAGCACTAAATAAATAGATTAGTTTAGGGAGTATTGTCATCTTAATTATATTTGCTCGGCCTATCCAAGAGCACTGAATGTCTTTCCAATTATTTAAATTTGACTTTATTTTTGTGGCAAGTGTTTTGTAATTTTGCTCATATAAATCCTGACTCTTCTTGGGTAGATATATTCCCAAATATTTTATACTATCAACCATTATTTTGAATGGAATTTCTCTTTGTATCTCTTGCTGTTGGATTGTGTTGGTAATGTATAAAAATCCTGAGGATTTATGTGGATTTATTTTGTATCCTGCGACTTTGCTAAAATTCTGAATTATTTCTAATAGCTTTTTATCAGAGTCTTTGGGGTTCTCTAAGTATACCATCATGTCATCTGCAAAGAGTGATAATTTGATTTCCTCTTTTCCTACTCTAATTCCTTGAATCTCTTTCTCGTCTCTTATTGCCGAGGCTAGAGTTTCTAGTACTATATTGAATAGTAATGGTGATAGTGGGCAACCTTGTTTCACTCCTGATCTTACAGGGAAAGGTTCTAGTTTATTGCCATTACATATGATGTTTACTGACAATTTTAAATATATGCTCGTTATTATTTTAAGGAATAGTCCATTTATTCCTATACTCTCAAGCGTTTTTAGTAGGAATGGATGTTGGATTTTATCAAATGCTTTTTATGCATCTATTGAGAGGATCATATTGTTTTTATTAATTTGATTATTAATATGGTTAATTATACTAATAGTTTTCCTAATATTAAACCAGCCTGGCATTCCTGGTATAAATCCCACTTGGTCATAGTGTATTATCCTGGGGATGATTTTCTGAAGTCTTTTTCCTAATATCTTTTTTAAGATTTTAGCATCAAGGTTCATTAAGGAAATTGGTCTATAGTTTTCTTTCTCAGTTTTTGATCTACCTGGTTTAGGTATCAGTATCATGTCTGTGTCATAAAAGGAATTTGGTAGGACTCCTTAAATCCCTATTTTTTCAAATAGTTTATATAACATTGGAGTTAATTGTTCTTTAAATGTTTGGTAGAATTCACATGTAAATCCATCTGGTCCTGGGGATTTTTTCTTAGGAAGTTGGTTAATAGCTTGGTCTATTTCTTTTTCTGAAATGGGACTATTTAGGCTACTTACTTCTTCCTCTGTTAATCTGGGCAAGCTATATTTTTGAAGATATTCTTCCATTTCATTTAAGTTATCGAATTGATTGGCATAAAGTTGAGCAAAGTAGCTCCTAATTATTGTTCTAATTTCCTCTTCATTAGTGGTGAGTTCTCCCTTTTCATTTACAAGACTAACAATTTGCTTTTTCTCTTTCCTTTTTTAATCAGGTTTACTAAGGGTTTGTCTATTTTGTTGTTTTTTTCATAGAACCAACTCTTAGTTTTATTAATTAATTCAATTGTTTTTTTTTTTTTTTTAAACTTTCAATTTTATTAATCTCACCTCTTATTTTTTGAATTTCAAGTTTTGTGTTTGTCTGGGGGTTTTTAATTTGTTCCTTTTCTAGTAATCTTAGTGGTAAGCCCAATTCGTTGGCCCTCTCTTTCTCTATTTTATGCAAGTAGGCCTGTAGAGATATAAAACTTCCCCTTATTACTGCTTTGCCTGTATCCCACACATTTTGGTATGATGTCTCATTATTGTCATTTTCTTGGGTGAAGTTATTAATTATGTCTATGATTTGCTGTTTTACCCAATCATTCTTTAGTATAAGATTATTTAGTTTCCAATTATTTTTTGGTCTATCTTCCCCTGGATTTTTATTAAATGTAATTTTGATTGCATTGTGGTCTGAAAAGGATGCATTTACTATTTCTGCCTTACTGCATTTGATTTTGAGGTCTTTATGCCCTAGTATATGATCAATTTTTGTGTAGGTTCCATGAACTGCTGAGAAGAAAGTATACTCCTTTCTATCTTTGGCCAAAGATCTATCATATCAAACTTTTCTAGTATTCTATTTACCTCTTTCTCTTCTTTCTTATTTATTTTGTGGTTTTATTTATCTAATTCTGAGAGTGCAAGGTTGAGATCTCCCACTATTATAGTTTTGCTGTCTATTTCTTCTTGTAGCTCTCTTAATTTCTCTTTTAAGAAATTAGATGCTGCACCACTTGGTGCATATATGTTTAATATTGATACTGCTTCATTATTGATGCTACCCTTTAGCAGGATATAATGCCCTTCCTTATCTCTTTTAATTAGATCAATTTTTGTTTCTGCTTGATCTGAGATGAGGATGGCTACCCCTGCATTTTTGCCTTCACCTGAAGCATGGTAGATTCTGCTCCACCCTTTTACTTTTAGTTTGAATGTATCACCCTGTTTCAGGTGTGTTTCCTGTAAACAACATATAGTAGGATTCTGACTTTTAATCCAGTCTGCTAACCTCTTCCTCTTTATGAGGCAGTTTGCCCCATTCACATTTATGGTTAAAATAACTAATTCTATATTGCTTGCCATCCTATTAACCCCTGCTTATGCTATTCCCCTTTCCTTCCCTCTTACCCCCCTACCCAGTATTAAACTTGTGAGCACCACTTGCTTTTCACAGCCCTCCCTTTTTAGTATCCCTCCCCTACCTTAAAGTTCCTCCCCTTATTTTATCCCTTTTTCTCACAATTTCTGTATTCCCTTCCCCTTAGCTTACTCCTTCCCTCTCACTTTTCAATGAAGTGGAAGAAGTTTCACCATAAATCAAATACGTCTATTGATACATACTATGTTCATCTCCCTCCTTTCTTTCTCTCAGATATAATAGGTTACCTTTGCCTCTTCATGAGATGTGGTACCACCACTTTACCCTTTTTTATGATATAATTTCCTTTCCACCTCTAGTTTCTAGGACAAATTATACATATGTTCTTTACATATTTTTATGGCAGAAGTATAGTTCTCAAGATTTATTTTTACCTTTTTAGAAATCTTTTGAGTTGTGTATTTGGTCTGTTTTTTTCAACAAAAATAGATGGAATTCATTTATTTCATTAAATGTCCATCTTCTTCCCTGGAAAACGATGCTCATTCTTGCTGGGTAAGTTATTCTTGGCTGCATACCAAGTTCCTTGGCCTTTCAGAATATCATGTTCCAGGCCCTTCATTCTTTTAATGTGGACGCTGCTAGATCTTGGGTTATCCTTATTGTGGATCCTCCATATCTGAATTGCTTTTTTCTAGCAGCTTCTAATATCTTTTCCTTTGTCTGATGGTTCTTGAACTTGGCCACTATATTTCTTGGCATTTTGATTTTAGGGTCCCTTTCAGTAGGCGATTGATGAATTTTTTCAATGTCTATTTTACCCTCTGTTTCCAAAACATCTGGGCAGTTCTCTTTGATAATTTCCTCGAAAATAGTGTCAAAGCTCTTTTTTTCCCTCACATTTTTCAGGGAGTCCAATTATTCTCAAATTGTCTCTCCTGGATCTGTTTTCCAGGTGTGTTGTCTTTCTAATAAGGTACTTGACATTCTTTTCAATTGTTTCATTTCTTTGGTTTTGCTTGACTACCTCTTGGTTTCTCCTGGAGTCATTCATTTCTACTTGTTCGGGTCTAATTTTCAATGATGTATTTTCTTCACTCACTTTTTTTATATCTTTTTGTAATTGTCCAATTGTGTTTTTATCTTCTATGGAATTTTTTTCCATTTTATCCATTTTATTTTTTAGAGAGCTGATTTCTTTATCCAGCTCACTAATCCTGTTTTCCTTGGAGTTGTTTACCTTTTCCAGCTCACTAATCCTGTTTTCCTTGGAGTTGTTTGCCTTTTCTAATTCACTAATTTTGTTTCTCAATGATTTGTTTTCTTTATCCACTCTGTCTTTAAATATGTGGAATGATTCTCCAGGCTCTCTTGCCAAGCTTCCCAATTTTCTTCTAGCTCTCTTGTGAGAGCCTTTTTGATTTCCTCTATGAGATTCTTTTGTATTGAGGAGCAGATCATATCCCCCTTAGGGGATTCCTCTGGGGACAGTCTGTTTTTAGTCTCTTCAGTATTTGAAGTCTGCTCTCTCTCCACACAGAATCTGTCAATGGTTAGAGCCCTTTTGAATTTTTTGTTCATTTTGTCAAGAGCAGAATGGAAGAAAACAAATTGGCAAGAGAAACAATAGGTTTGTTTTGGGGGGGATGGGGCTGGATGGGGTTAATGGGCTTTCTCTACAGACTGGGGATAGGGCAGCAGAGAGCCACTAACAGAACAGTGATGGCTGTGCTGTGTCTGCGCTCTGAGGCTCTGAGGCTCCGAGAATGCAATGAGTCACTCCAGGTGGGGGTTGGGGGTGGCCGGTTCCAAGAGACACTAGCTTTCCTGGGGTTTTAATCCTCACCTCCGGTGTTTACACCCTCTCCCCTACTCCTAGCTTTCGGCCAAGACGGAATATCCACACTGGGGTAAAAGCCTTTTCACAGAAACAGCAGAGTGCTTACCTCTCCCCCTCTGGTCTGAGCTGTGTGAGCTGCCTGTCTCACTCTGGCTGGCTGCCCTCAATCTGTGCCCAGTCTGTTCAACCCTCCCCCAAGCAAACACAGACCTTCTCTGGCGAATTTCAAGGATGTCTTCTCTTGGTGATTATTTGTGGGTTTCTTTTCTGGTCAAGCATTAACTCTGAGGCTTGTCATGGAGTAAGTCCTGAGAGAAAGCGTGGAGCTCAAGCAGCTGTCTGCCTCCACACAGCCATCTTGGCCGGAACTGATTTCTTATAAATTAGAGTCAGTTCTCTATGTATTTTGGAAATGAGGCCTTTATTGGAATCTTTGACTGTAAAAATGTTTTCCCAGTTTATCGTTTCCCTTCTAATCTTATCTGCATTAGTTTTGTTTGTACAGAAACTTTTCAATTTGATATAATCAAAGTTTTCTACTTTGTGATCAATAATGAATTCTAGTTATTCTTTAGACATAAATTCATTCCTCTTCTACAGGTCTGAGAGGTAAACTATCTTATGTTCCTCTAATTTATTTATAATCTCTTTCTTTATGCCTAGGTCATGAATCCATTTTGACTTGACCTTTGTGTACGGTGTTAAGTGTGGGTCAATGCCTAGTTATTGCCATATTAATTTCCAATTTTCCCAGCAATTTTTGTCATACATTGAGTTCTCATCCCAAAAGCTGGGGTCCTTGTGTTTGTCAAACACTAGATTATTAAAGTTATTGATTATTTTGTCCTTTGGACCTAACCTATTCCACTGATCAACTAGTCTATTCCTTAGCCAATACCAAATGGTTTTGGTAACCGCTGCTTTATAATATGATTTTAGATCTGGTACAGCTAGGCCACCTTCATCTGATTTTTTTTTCCCATTAATTCCCTTGAAATTCTTGACCTTTTGTTTTTCCATAAGAACTTTGTTGTTATTTTTTCTAGGTCATTAAAATAGTTTTTTGGGACTCTGATATGTATAGTGCTAAATAAATAGAATAGTTTAGGTAGTATTGTCATCTTTATTTATTTGTTCGCCCTATCCAAGCACATTTAATATTTTTTTCCAATTCGTTAGATCAGACTTAATTTGTGTGTAAAGTGTTTTGTAGTTTTGCTCATATAGTTTCTGATTTTTCTTTTGGCAGAGAGATTCCTAAAAATTTTATATTATCAGGAATTACTTTAAATGGAATTTCTCTTTGTAACTCTAACTGTTGGATTTTGTTAGTGACATATAAGAATGCTGATGATTTATGTAGATTTATTTTATATTCTCCAACTTTGCCAAAGGTGGCAATTATTTCTAATAGCTTTTTAGTATAATATTTGGGGTTATCTAAGTATACCATCATATCATCAGCAAAGAGTGATAATTTGGTTTCCTCATTACCTACTCTAATTCTTTAATCTCTTTCTCCACTCTTATTGCCAAAGCTAGCATTTCTAATACAATATTGAATAGTAATGGTGATAGTAGGTAACCTTGTTTCACCCCTGATCTTAATGGGAATGGTTGCAATTTATCCCCATTGTACATGATGCTTACTGATGGTTTTAAATAGATGCTACTGAGGCTACCATTCTTAATAATGACTTTTTGCATATTTTTAACATTTAAGAGAATAGTCATCTTTGAATGGATTTCATATGGCAACTATCTTATTAATGAAGATGTCTATAAAGTTAAAAATGTGGTCATGGGTCTGAACCTTGGCTCATTGTTTAGAATCATCTAGAAGAATGTGTGAGTAAGAAGCACATTTTATATGTTAATAATAGCCAGTATGAGAAAGTATCTAAAATCTTCAAAAAAGTGGGGGTTTGTACTCCCGCAAATATTTTTATTTATTTTATACTTGTCACTGAGCTCAGGTCACTGAGAGAGAGATTATTTATAAATTATTTTGGAATATCCAACAACTACGACCCTCAATCCTTTTCAGTTTTTTTTTCTTTTTTTTTTTCTAGAAGTCAAGGAATCTTGAAAGCTAAAGACAATCTATTTAAATGTTGAGCTAGGTTTTTGGTAGTCTGGGGCCATATGGGCTTTTCTGGTTATCTAAATATTTATAAAATTCTTCATTAATATAATGCAGGATTTTCAAATTTTGAAAATGTCCTGAGGCCATGAGATGGAATAGTTAGCAAAAAGAAAAGGCACCATATCTAGTTAGTTGTTGCAATAGTTTTGTTAAGAATCCTTTTTCTGCCCTTCCAAATTAAGGTATTTTTGTTTGTCTGTTTTTATCTATTAAATGATTTATGGGCTTACAATCTGTTCTGAGAAAAGAAATTTACTTCCAGGGGGCTGGCTTGGATCAGACTCAAATGATAAAAAGGCTATATTCTCCCTTACCAAGTTCAGAATTTGTAAAGTTCTTAGCCTGGATCACAGGAAGAGTAGTCTGATTATATAGAAGAGAAAGACTTGAAAGTCAGGAAAGTGGCTGGTTATTAATGTCATCCTTTGCCATTCTCATTGTTTCTTTTTCCTTTCCTTCCCTTTACTCTTTTTTCTCTTTCCCTAATTTAGTTATTTCCCTTCAAACTTAGATTTTTAAAAATTGCTTCTCTAGATGCTTTTTTTTTCTATTTTTAAGAAGGATGTGGATCATTTTATCTTTCTCCCTTAAAATACACACTGTGAATATGCTTTTAAAGTGAATTTTTGTATTTGTTTCCCTAGTATGAACCATAATTCCAGGAACATTATTAAACTGATGTTTAATAAATACTTGCTGACCATTTGATTAATAATTTTATTTTGCATACTACCTATATATCTATGTATATTACCTATACTTTGAAAAAGTCATTTAATTTCAATAAGCCTTGGTATCCTTTTCATTAAAAGAGGGATAATGATAAACATAGTAACACTTTCAGGTTTTGGGGAGTCTAAAATGAGAAAATGTCTGTTAGAATATAAATTTTGAAGAATTTGCTGAAAGTGATTCATTTTTTATAATTTTCACTCCTAATTTTCCATAATACAACCTTGATATCTTTCATAGTTCCATATGGAAACAAAAAACAAAACAGAAACAAAAACAAAAAAGAAAGGGTTTCTCTATTTTTCTTCCATGTGAAGAACTATAGCATAGTTAAAATACTTCCATTTCATATTATTATGGGTGCTTTGCATCATAAATTGATTGTTCATAGGAACAAGAAGATAATTTATTCCTACTATTTAAATTCCACTATTTTACGTGTGAAACACTAAACCTAACACAGGTTAAGTCACTTATTCCAAGCTACTCAGTTATTAAATAGAAGACCTAAATTTCCAGTCCAAGTTTCTAAATCTCGTATGCTTTCCATTTTACTGTATTGTCTCTCCTTAAATAAATATCCTTAGGATTTAAATAAAATCCTTAGGATGGTCCAACACAAATTTTAACCAACTTTTGTGCTCTATTCATGCCTATGGTTTTCCTTAAACTTCTGTTAAACAATGCACCTTGTTTTAATTCACATGTGAAGTGAAATACAATATGTGTATTTTACAAAGAGTTTTATATAGCTTCTTATCCAAGAAGCTTTAAAGAACATAGACCATATCAAAAAAGGTAGAAAGCAAAATTGTTCAAAAGAAAACTCACTTAAAATTTATCAAGCTCTGAAATGCAACTATGTTTCATTCTATTCGGACTTCTATTTTTTCCCAACATGTGTCAAAAGATCTCTTTATATATACTTGGGAATCTATCTTCCAAACATTCCATATTGTAGTTTCATTTGAGTACTCATCAACAATCTCTTCACTATTAAAGGCCATTTTTTTAATATGAAATCTAGCCATTTTCTTTTGAAATAGCTGTGTGAATGAAAGGAGGATGTATTGGATAGAAAATATACATGCAAAAATATATCAATTTTTTCAATTATGAAATGCTCAAAAATAAGATGATACTTTGTATTTTTTAAAAATATTTTAATTACTCAACTTATTTAAAATTATATAATAAGAACAATCTATTTGCTGGGTAGAATTTGAGGTACATCAAAGTTTGTATTAAAAACATCAATAAACTTAATAATATATTGTTTGAGGGTTTACCTCAACTTTTTATTTTCATTTAATTGTAGCAATTCTTCCTTCCCAATCATATTCAATCAGATTGCTTGATATACTAGCAAATATTTATTGTTTTCACCTTCAAAATATGTCATGTAATATTTACCTTATTTTCCACCCTTTCAGGTACCATTTTCTAATTCATGGCTATATTTCTTCTAACCTGAATGTTAAAAATTAGGTTCCTAATTAGTCTCCTTGCTTCAAGTTTCTCTCCCTTCTTCATTATGCATTTTAAAGCAGACCCTTGAAAACTTCTGAAAGCAAAAGTTTAATCATATAATTAATTCCCTTACTCATGAAGCCTCAGTGACTTTTTATTGCCCATCAAACAAAATATGCACTCCTCTACTAGATATTTAAAGTCTTCTAAAATCCGATTCCCATTTATTCTTCCATATTGCAAATCATATTATAGTTTAAAAAAATAGATGCATGAAAAAAGTCACTGAAATAATTTGCAATTGAATTGAGATTTTAAGCCAGAGCACCTATCAGTAAAATATTCATTCTGAATTCATTCCATTGAATGAATTAACTAAAGACTGATTGAAAAACATTTGTTAAAAAATTTATGTGCCAAGTGTTATCCTAAGTGCCTCAATTTTCTCACTTAAATTTTCTCTGTTTCCTATTTTATAAACTAGACTGTTAATACCCTCTTTCAAAGATTTGTGGGAGATGTAATATTTTTAAAGCAAAAATAATAATCATTGTTATTGTTGTTGCTATCTGAACAATGGAGTGTTTATGATAGATCCCCCTACATATTTTTTGCTTCAAGAGAATACTGTCAAATAGAACTTGAAAGAATTATATTGTCCCAACAATGGAGACACACATTCTATTCCCTCAAAGCATCAAAGAAAAGTAAATGAGTCCATTCAGTCTAATTCCTTCATTATCAAGGGTAATCAAAATTACCAATTAATGTGAAACTCTTTTTTATGAGTTCACATCTTTAATTAGTTTTATATATAGTTTTTACTAGAAGTATCTATTTTAGGCAAACAATAATAAAGAGCTAAAGGGAATTGACTCTCTTATGAGAAACAGGAAAGCTGTCTTCAAGCCCCAAAGTAGTGCTTATAAATATGTAAATAAAAAATTGGCAAAGTATCTAATCCATTGAACAAACAGTATTCCTTGGATAAGTCACTTTATTGTTTTGAAATGTTTTTTTTTTTTTTAAGGTACCTATATATCTTATAGAAATTATACTGAAGATTCTTGTCTAAATTGGAAATTAAAATTCTTTAAGGAATATATATATATATATATATATATATATATATATATATATGCTGGGAAATACTTCATATTTTTTTAAGATTAAAAACCAAACAAATGTCTAATTGGGTAAAAAAAGTAAAATCAGTACAAATAACTAAACCAGCTTAGTGAGTGTATTTACAATGCATAGGTTATCTAATTTTTTAGTCACTCTAATGTACAAACAGGTTTCTTTATCTCTTATAATTTCACTCATTTTTTGTCATCAATATATGTATCCTACTAAGCTGGTTACAGCATTTTGTTCCATTTTGCATTAATTCTTACAGAAGCAGTTCAGTTAACTAGACAGAAAGCTAATCTTGAAGTTAAGAAGATCTGAGTTTGTATATTGACATGTTGTGTTATTTGGGGCCTATTATTTAGCATTTCGGAAATGCAGACAACTTTCTATGACTATGTTATTATACTTGTTAATATATTTTGGCAGAGGGATTTCTTTCATTGATAATTCTCTATATCAATGAAATGACATATGAAGTCCTTTAGAAATTCCTTTTGTTTCTTCCTACCTTCCTAATTTTTATGAATTTCTTGCTAATCTTCTGGTTAACGCATTATTGATGGTTGTTTACTATACTTTCATGGTCTTTTACATATACAAATGTTTCTGCTTAGATAATCTATGAGTCAATCACTCTTACCTGGTTTAGCTATGATTATCATGTCTGCATCATAAAAAAAAAAATGGCAGGAATCCTTCTTTCCTTATTTTTTAAAATAGTTTTTACAGTATTGGAGTTAATTGCTCTTTAAATGTTTGGTAGAATTCACATGTAAATCCATCTGGCCATAGAAAGTTTTTCTTACAGAGTTACTAATAACTTGTTCTATTTCTTATTCTAAAATCAGACTATTTAAATAATTTATTTTCTCTTCTGTTAATCTGGACAATCTATATTTTTGTAGGCATTACTCCATTTCACTTAGGTTATCAAATAATTTATTGGCATAAAGTTGTGCAAGATAATTCCTAATTATTGCTCTTATTTCCTCTTCATTGGTGGAAAGTTCTCCTTTTTCATTTTCGAGACTAACAATTTGATTTTCCTCTTTCATTTTTCTAATCAAATTATTTAAACATTTGTATATTTGGTTGGTTTCTTCATAAAAGCATCTCAGGTTTATTTATTAATTCAATATTTTTTAATTTTCAACTTTATTAATCTATCTTTAGAATTTCAAGTTTGATATTTGATTAAGGTTTTTTTTTTCAAGCTTTTTTAGTTGCAAGCCCAATACATTGATCTTCTCTATTTTATGCAAGTACACACCTAGAAATATAACATTTTCCTTATTATTGATTTGGCTGCATCCCATAAATTCTGGTATGTGGTCTTATTATTGTCATTCTCTTTGATGAAATTACTGAGTCTATGATTTGCTACTTCATCAATTCATTCTTTATGATTAAAATATTTAGTTTTCAATTGATTTTCAGTCTTTATTCCCCTGGCCTTTTATTGAGTATAATTTTTATTGCATTGTGATCTGAAAAAAAAAATGCATTTACTATTTCTGCCTTTTTGCATTTGTTTTTGAGTGCATTATGACCTAATATATGGTTATTTTTTGTACAAGTTTCATGAGCTATCAAGAAAAAAGTGTACTCCTTTCTGTCTCCATTCAATTTTCTCCAAAGATCTTTTATAACTAACTGTTCTAGTATTCTATTTATCTCTTTAACTTCTTTTTTATTTATTTTGTGGTTCGATTTATCTAGTTCTGAGAGACAAGGTTGACATCCCCCACTATTATATTTTTGCTATTTATTTAGTCTTGCAACTCTCTTAATTTCTCCTTTAGTAATTTAGATGCTATAATATTGGTGCATATATGTTTAATATTGATATTTCTCATTATGTATGGTACCCATTAGCAAGATAAAGTTTCTATCGTTATCTCTTTTAATTAGATCTATTTTTGTTTTTGCTTGATCTGGAATCAGGATGGCTACAACTGTTTTGTTTTGTTTTGTATTGTTTTACTTCTCCTGAAGCTTAATAGATTCTGCTCCAACCTTTTACATTTATTCTATGTATAGCTCTGTTTTAAATGTTTCATATAAATAACATATTGTAAGATTCTGGCTTTTAATTTAGACTGCTATCTGCTTCTGTTTTATGGGAGAATTTACTTCATTCACATTGACAGTTAAAATGACTAATTCTGTATTTCCTGCCATCTTATTTACCCCAAATTATGCTTTTCTTTTTCCTTTCACCCTTTCTTCCCTCAGTATTTTGCTTTTGAGCTCCACTTGCCTCAAGGAGCTCTCCCCCTTTACAGTCCTGAAACATGCCCTCCTGGCAGTAACAATTATTAGTCTGTCCTAGGCCCAACAGAGTACCTTTGACCACTGACCTTTGCAGTGTCAACTCTACCCAGCTCGCCTCCTCTGAGGCCTTTAAAGGTCTCTGGCCACAATTTCTTGAAGTAGTAGTTTAATAACCAGTAGCACACTCAAGAACAGTCACATGTAATCTTAAAAGCCTTTATTATAGAGGGGGCGGAGCAAAGATGGTGGAGAAGATACACGCGACTGTGTAAGCTCCTTTCTTCCCTCACAACCAACTAGATATAATCAGCCTCAGAAATAGCGCTGGACTGATAGAATCCACAAGGACTGGAAGCACAACTTACCAGCTGAAGAGAATCTGGAGTTTCAACAGGAAAGGTCAGTTCCCAGGGGAGGAAGAAGAGAGGCCAGCACAGATGGTTGGGTGGTGGGACACTGCACCGATCGCGCTGGGGAGGGCTCTGGGATCAGAGAAGCCACTGAGATAGAGGAATCTGACACAGGCTGTTAGCTCTTCTCTGCTTATAATACAGCAGTTCAGAAGAGAAATCAAGCCAACTTAAAATTTAAAACCAGATTAGATCTTCCCTGATCCTGGGGGTGATTCAGCAGATCTCAGCACAGTGGGTATGGCCAACATAGGCAATCCAGGCTTTCACGTGTGGGTAGTTAAGAAATTGAAAAGTGGGCGGGGCGGTAACTCATAGTACCTGGCTCTCTTAACTTTTTAATAGTCTCTTCTAGGAGAGAGTTATGTGATGGGGGGTAGGAATCATTCCCCTTTAGGTTGTTATCTGCTGACTCTCTGCTGTTAACTTCCTTGGGGTTGGATACCCGTTCTTTCTCTGTGTAGAAGGAATCTATAGTTTTTCTTGCTTTTTTATTCATACTTAAAAAATTTTTTGGGGTCTGTTCCTGGGGTAGGAAATTATTTATTTATGTCTTTACCAGCTTCCTCCCATACCAGATGGATGCAGCGGCTCCTGCACCTGAGCTAAGAGAGAGCTCTGGGAGAGAGTTCCCCTCCCCCTCCCTGGAAGTGCCTCACAGGTGATCAGCACTGCTGTGCTTTGAGGGCGCTGTGTTCTAACGGCTTCCCTGAGGTTTGAGACTGAACAGTAAAGGCAACACAATGCCCAGCCTGTGCGTCCCGGTGGGGCATGGATGTCAGCAGCAGATGACATGAAAAGCACCTGCTCTCAAACTGGAACTGTCTGCCAGAAACTGCGGTCCCTAGTTCAAAGATTCTGCTTCTCTTGGACTTCCCTGGGGCTGATTTCCACAGCCTCCAGCTGAGCTAGGCAGTGTGTGTTTCCTTGGGCCATATCCGCCTACTTCTCAATCTCTTAACTAGTCACAGGTGAAAGCTAGGGGCCACACCCACAGTGCAGAGATCTGCTGAGTCACCACTGGGAATCAGGGAAGATCCAATCTGGCTTTTTAAAGTGGCTTTGATTTCTCTTCTGAACTGCTGTTTTATATGCAGAGAAGAGCTAACAGCCTGTGCCAGATTCTTCTATCTCAATGGCTTCTCTGATCCCAGAGCCCTCCCCAGCGCGATCGGTGCAGTGTCCCACCACCCAACCATCTGTGCTGGCCTCTCTTCTTCCTCCCCTGGGAACTGACCTTTTCTGTTGAAACTCCAGATTCTCTTCAGCTGGTAAGTCGTGCTTCCAGTCCTTGTGTATTCTATCAGTCCAGCGCTATTTCTGAGGCTGATTTATCTAATTGGTTATGAGGGAGTAAGGATGTTCACAGAGTCGTGTGTATCTTCTCCGCCATCTTGGCTCCGCCCCCTCAGGTTTATGTTTTAAAGAGATCTTAAAGGAGGGAAGGGTACTCACATATGCAAAAATGTTTTTGGCAGCCCTTTGTGTAGTGGCTAGAAACTGGAAACTGGAAAAGCCCATTAATTGGAGAATGGCTGAATAAATTATGGTTTTTGAATGTTATGGAATATTATTGTTCTGTAAGAAATGAACAGCAGGATGATTTCAGAGACACCTAGAGAGACTTACATGAACTGATGCTAAGTGAAATGAGCAGAAGGAGGTCATTATACATTGCACAAACAAGACTATATGATGATCAATTCTGATGCACAGAGTTCTCTTCAACAATGAGATAATTCAAACCAGGTCCAATTATTCACTAATGAAGAGAACCCATCTTCACCCAGAGAGAGGATTGTGGGAACTACATTTGGTTCACAACATAGCATTTTCATTATTTTTGTTGTTGTTTGTTTCATTTTGCTTCACTTTTTCTCTTGTGAAAGAGATAATTGTATAAAAATGTATGCATATATTAATTTAACCTATATTTCTACCATGTTTCACATATATTGGAATACTTACAATATAAGGGATGATATAGGAAACATGGGGGGAAACTAGGACACTGGATTTGCAAGGGCTAATGCTAAAGAATTGTCTACACATATGTTTTGAAAAATAAAAAGCTTTAATTTTTTAAAAAAGGGGGATTGGTTACTCCAGTTAGAGATTCCCTATAACCAGAGAAACTCAGTTATATATGAAACTGTTTCACAAAGGTTAATTTAACACAAATATAATTTTAATTTTTGAATAGCTAATTGCTACTGAAGAAATAAAAATTGAAGAAGAAAATTTATGTAATATAATCTTGAATGTGGCAAATGCTATTGCATAAGGACAGAATTCAGAAAATGTTTTGTGTGGTAGAGATATTATTCAAGTCAGTTTGAAGTGAACCAACTCTTGAAAAGTTCATCTTTTATGACATATTTATTAGAAACCTGCCTGCTCAGCCATCCTTGGCTATGTCATAAGTTAACAGTTGACAGCCAGTTATCTTCTAACTATTTGAAAGTGAGGGGTGGGGGAGTATAATATTCTCACCTTTCCCCCATTGGACTTCTGCTGCCAGGAAAAAAAAAATTGGGGCTCCAATGAGTCATGCCAGCCCTTTGAAGAGAAAGCCTTCTATTTAGGACCAATGATGAATAATGTTGTTTCAAAGGTAGTGTCTTTCTTGGATAGGGTGTGTACTATCCACTAACCTTAAGACCTAGTAGAGATTGGAAAGTATAAGATAAATAATGCAGCCTCAAGCATTAAAGAGAGATGAGCTGAGCAGGGCCTGATATTAGCCATAAAAGGATATGACTAACAATATGTGCATTATTAGGACAAAAGATGTGGGTAAAATTTTAAGACCCACATGTTATTTAACATATTTTATCCATTTTAATTTAACAGAAAGGTAAAATTGCTCTGATTTGTTGTTGTTGTTGTTGTTGTTTTCATATTATTTTCTATGGAAAGGGAGAAAAAAAAACTTTCTAATTCTGTAATGTTCTGTCATCTCTCAATTGTAATCCTTTTCTGGGAGGAGGTTTCTTTTCTGTAAAATCTTTTTTCTCTGTGTGCAGGTTTCTTGGGAGGTTTCTGGAGCTTCCAGCCAAAGCAAAGGTAGAATCTCGAATCTTCTTTCTGAATCCTGGCTCTGAATCTCCTCAAGCTTCCCTGAAGTTCTCTCGCAAAGTCTTGTCCTTCCCCAATCACAACTGTTTCCTTTCAGACTTCCTTCCAAACTCAATGTCCCAGGAGGCAGCCTTGGTGGCTCCTTGTATCCTCTCAGAGAATGGGCTTGTGGGTACTCCCAGGGGCTTGTGCGAACTCCTTACTGACCAATGAGCAAGCTCCTTTTTTGAAGTCTAAAGGTATAAACTCCTTTTAAAGGTTTGAACTAAAGGTGCTAACTCTGAGCTAGAAAATTGTTTAGACAACCTGAGTTAGCAACTAGTAATCTAACTTAACTCAACATTCTTATTTTCTGTATAAAAATATATTTGGAACAATAGACTTCTCACATCTTCTTTGGGAAATTTTGGATAGAAGTTTCTCTTCTAATACTCAAAGACTGACAAAGACTACATTTTTTCTTTATATTCCCCCCTTTATTCTTTGTCTATCAAGAGTTCAGAAACCCACATGACCTTACATCAAGATAGACTCTGGGAGAGTAACTATAATTTTCTTCATACTGGATAAAATTTTGTTCCTAAATTGCTTTGGATATTAAGGATTTCATTGCCATTACATGGAAGTAATTTTAATAAAGTATTTTTCCTTGTGGTAGTCTATGTTCATTTTTTGTGTGTGTCTCTCCATCTCTGTCTTTCTCTATCTCTCTGTGTGCTTGTGTCTGTGTCTGTCTCTAGCATTGTGTCTTTCTTTGTCTTTTTGTCTCTGTCTCTGCCCATTTCCCTTTCTCTTTCTCTCTTTTACTTTCTGTCTATCTCTGCAAAGAATAGAAAAACATGGACTGTTACTTTCTCCATCATATAGAGGAGATCATTGATCCATCTTAGTATTTGAGAGTTTATGACTGTGTTTATTTTACATAGGAGGACTTAGTAACTGTATATTAAAATTATTTATGAATAAGAAATAGAAAATTAAAAAAAAAAACTAGAAAAGATTTTGAAAACTAAAATCCTCATTACTACATACTGCATTTGTTTCCATTTCTTTGATGAGGGTCTGAATGCTGTTTTTTTTATTATAGAAATAGCAAAGATGATGATTAACTAAAGAATAATTAAATACTCTGTCATTAATGCAACAAGATGAAAAATTTGGTTTATCTGATGCCTTTTCATTTAATGCCATCAGTGAAATCATAAAACTACATTTTATTTATGCACATCTCAAAGAAGTCCACATACCACTCCTCTTGATATGTGATATCCTAAAGAGGAAATTGAAAAAAAGATATTTAAAATTTGAAATTATATAAAGAACCATTTTCAAAAATTCAATTTGATAAAAGTTATTTGAATACCTGAATTGAATATTTTCACATCGTTTAACTTTTCTTATATATTATATTAATTACTACCACTGCTTTTCTTATTTTAGCTGAAGCATCAATTCTACTTCAGCCTTTACTCTGTAAGTGCCTCTCTTATGTCAAATGTATTTCTTGTAAACAACATAGTGTAGGATTCTGTTTTTTTAATACACACTGCTGTTTCCTTCTATTTTGTGGGAGAGTTGATCTCATTGTTAATTTCCTCCACCTATTTTTCTCCCCAAGTTTCCTTTTATTCTATTTCTCTACCCCATCTTAGTTGAGTTTTTTAAAACTCATTCCACCAACCTTGTTTTCTATCATCCTTACCCCCTTATCTTATTAATATTTTAACCTATCCCACCCACTATCTTATCTTCTATAACCCCTACTCCTTCTCTTACATTTCCCCTCTGCTCTCACTCCTACCCACCCTTCCTTTCTCTTTATTCTTTCTCCTCCTACTTTTCTATAAGATTAGATAACCTTAAACACCCAACTGAAAGATTGTCATGTATTCTTTGAACCAAAACTGATGAGATCAAACTTCAGACAATGCTCACTCCACTTCCATCTTTCCCTCTATTGTAACAGGCCTTTCCTTTTAATGTGATTGACTGTCCTCTTCTCCCTTAATATCTTTTTTTTTTTTTTGATATTATCACATTACAGCTCATTCAGCACCATACCATCTATCCGTATGATGACCCCCTCCATCTGTGCCAGTACAAAAATAGTTCTTAAAAGTGACAGATTATCATTTTTCCAACTAGAATGTAAACCAGTTTAACTTCTAAATAATATATATTTTGCCTATTTATTTTTCTATGCTTCTCTTCAGTCCTGGGTTTGAAGACTAAAGTTACTGTTTATTCTGTTTATTTCAAAAGAAATAATTAAAATTTTCTTACTTCTTTGAAAATCCACTGCTTCCCCTGAAAGATGATGCCCAAACTGGGTAGTTAATTCTTGGATGCAAAGGACTTTTTTTTAATGAATGCAAGATGACCTTTGTTAAAAAACAAACAAACAAACTCATCTTGTATGATAGTGTAAAACTTAAACTTTTTTCATTTGACTATTGTAATTTTTTTGCAATATAATTATTTCTTTAATAATGTGATACGTTAAGAATTTGTAATCTCACAATGTGGTATTCAGAGGAGACAAACAATGGCAGACAATCATAGATTTAGAGATAGAAGGAATCACAGAACCCATCAAGCACTATGTTCTCATTTAACTAATGTTGACTTTGAGGCACAAACACCAGCTTGCACAGGTTTGCACACTTAGTAGGATGAAGAGGCAGGATTCAAACCCAGAAGCTTTAACATTAAGTCCAGTATTTGTGTATCACTCCATATCTCATTGTCCCACATCCACATATTTTCATCTCATTAAAATCTTTATGTAAAGGAATCTTCTTGTGAATTGTCTAGTTGGCTAATGGCTTCATTCTGTTTTTCTTCACATTCTCCAGATATCAGTGGAGTACATAAGCAGTCCATAAGTTATCCTACTATCTCACCATACCTCCAATATGTGACTAGTTCATGTCTTTTTTGTCATGTATTACTATGATAAATCAAATGATAATTATACTTTGAATATGCTGGAAAAGAGACAGATATAGAGCCCTCTTTGTCATGTCCCTACATTGCTCCTTCCTAGCTATTTTCCAGCCATAAGTCAGTCTTTCTATCACTGCAACAACTACCTCTGTTAGATGGGTAGATATGTACTTGCTCCTTATACTCATGAGATTCAACACATTATTGTGGATAAAAGATGGCCCTGTGTGTTTGAAACATCAACACATAGCAACATATTTTGATATAATTATGAAAATCTCCTTGTGTTTAAAGTTTTATGGAATTGTAGAAGAAAGCCCCCACTCTTCTAAACTCCAACAAAACATATTAAAAATTATATGCACTGATCAATAAAGTGTGAAGAGGCTGATGAAACAGACTGCTTTTTTCTGGGACAGCAATTTTCCTCTATGAATTATTTATAAGGGGAATGAAGTAGAAACAAAAGAAATATGAAAGCATAAGGCTTACCTTATCATTCATAATCTGTCAAATATCAGCAATGGAGCCATAATCACTTGCCACATGCTGAGACATCATTGAACAATGTAACATGGTGGCAAGTAAAAATGTGTTAGAATATGTAAGAGAGATTAATCCTAAGTAAGTTCTTGAATCTTTACTATGAGTACTTTAATTGTGAGTGATCATTTGACATTGCTTACTCCCTGCCCTCTTTTCTCAAAATAGTACTCCTTATTGAAAAAAAGCTCATGTTATCTAATATTAAAAAAATATTTCAAATAATAAGGGGAGAGTCTAACATATAACACATAGGCAAAACTCAATTAATCTTAGATTAAATTATGGAATTTAAAGCTGAAATGGAAGGATCATATAGATCATAGGTTAAGAACTTCAAGAGATCACAGAGCTACATCTTCCCCAACTCTCATATTTTAAAGATGACAAAAAAAGAAATCAGAAAGGTATAGTTCCTGCCCCAGGATTACATAGGTAATAATTGGTAGAACAAGAATTTGAACCCATTTCCAAATTTCTCCAAGATTATGCTCTCTCCATGGGATCAAACTGTTCATAGACTTTTCATTTAAAACTTTTCAGTTGATGGATGTGAAAATTGAGATAAAAAGAAAAAACAAAATAGGTTCTTTAATCAGTAATTCAGTCAACACAGATTCCTTAATCAAGTACGTATATACCTAGCATCTTCTGTTAGATACCAAGAAAGGCAAAAAAAAAGGGATAACTTTTTTCAAGGATGACATGTTAATGGAAGAGATGAAATGCAACTAAATATGTAAATGGTATATCTAAAGTTCATAAAGCTAATTAATGCCAAATAGGGGCTGAGGATTGTGACACTAGAATCTCTTTTTTCCAGCCTTTTTATCCAAAACTTTTTCTAAAATAAAACAGCCAAATTCATTATTAAAGGGGGCAAAACAGAAGCAGTCAAACATATATTTCACTTTGAATTTAATTTCATTAGGATGCTGAATAACATGTTTTGTTAGAGCTCAATAAATACATAATAAAAATAAAGCAATAAGAAAGACAAATTTGGATTTCAGGGCTATCTTCAACTGCAAGAAAATTGACTTCAAGTAACAAAATACTGTGATAACACTGTCTTTCATTTTGATGGATACTTACATAAAACACTAAGTGAGAAAAGAATAAACTCATGATGGACTGATTTTAGCTTAGAAAGCAACAGAGAAAAAATGCATATAAAGGCATTCTTTATAACAGGATGATTGTCTATATGCAAATTGACAGGGTGTCCCAAAAGTTTTACTGTATTCTTAAACATATACTGAAACTTCTGGGATATCTTGTGCAACTGAATAAAAAATATATTTGAAATGCATTCTAAAAAGACCCACAATAAGAATATTTAAAAAAAAAAAGTGTTTCATAGAATAGTGTAATAGTTTAGATGTTATCTAGTCTAACCCCTATCTGAATCATGACTCTATTTCTTTCCAAAATACTTTATAAATAACATTTCATTCTATTCTTATTATAACTTTGGAAGATAAGAGATATTATTATCCCCATTTTATAGATGAAGAAAGACTGTTTAAGTATCTTTCCCAGCACATTGGATGTGTCTGAGATAGAATTTGAATTTAGGTCTATCTTGACTGAATCTAGAGCTGTCTCCTTTGCATAACTTAGCTATCACAATCTAACTCTCTTATGGACAGCTATAATTTTTTTTGAAGTTCTATCTTATGTCAGAATATAGCTTTCCTGTTCCTAATTGTGGGAATTACTAATACTTTCCTTTGTAGTCCAATAAGAGGAGAACATCTAATCTTTCTCTTACATAACAACTCTTCAAAACCTGAACTCAGTGTTTGGGTTTGTTATCTTCCTTCTCCATTCCATTTAAGGTAAATCTCTTCAATTTATTTCCCATGTGACAGATTTCTTCTTCCTTGTTTCATGCATATTGGTTTTTTTTGTTTGTTTGTTTTCTGTAGCTCTCCAGTTTTAAATGTACTTCTTTTTGTAGTTGGAATCACTGTTGTACTTTAGCCAGTTTATATAGGTTGATGGGAGCCAAATGTCAAATTTCTGCTTTGAGAATTTGCACCATAGAAATAGGATAATGTTAGAAAACTGGGCTTGTTTCTTGTTTAAAAAATCAATGGGGGAAATGATAGCAATTAAGATTAAACAAAATTTTATTATGTGATTTTTTTTTTGTAAATTATCCTTGTAAAATATATATGCTAACATATTGCTCTATGGAATCCAGAATTTGATTCAGACTTGGTCTGACCTTAGAGTGCATTACAAATGACTTCTTTTTTCATATTCTAATGTGACGTAGTGCACTTGCCATTCAATATGGATTGGATAATTCCTGAGATTACTTCCAACTCCTAAATGTTGTAATTCAGTTCACTTTTCCCCTATATCTGATCTCCTGGAACTCTTATTTAGTCAAATTCACTTTCATTGTATACCCTCTTTTTAATGACAATTGCTTAACCGTGAAAATTTGAAGCTAACTAGACAAGTTGAATTGATGTTCTCAAAACTGTTTATGTTCATTTAGGAAAGATTCTTATAGAGAGAGCAAATATATTCTTTGAAACTTTCTATAATTTACACTTCATGTTGCTATAATGTCAGAAAGGCTCACTGCTTCCATATCCAGATATGCCACTTGGAAGATTCTCTAGAGGGAATGTCATTAGGCAACAAGGCAACACAAACACCCCAAACTACAGTGACATCCAAAATTCTTTGGAATCATTTCATGACATTATATTGTTTAAAGTCCATAATTCCAACAAATAAATAAAAGCAATAGTATTTACCTAACTTTCAAAAAAAGTCCTCAAAATCCATCAAAATAGCTTTGAGGGATTACTATTCACTGGAGAAAAAAAAGTCAGAACTTTGATAATCTACCAAGATGCAACTTACTCAATATAAATTTGAAATCTTCATTTGGGTTCAATTTTTTTTTAAATTAAACAATAATACACACACACACACACACACACACACACACACACACACACATATATATAGTTACAGCTTTTTATTTACAAAATATATGCATGGGTAATTTTTCAGCATTGACAATTGCAAAACCTTTTGTACCAACTTTTCCCCTCCTTCCCTCCACCCCTTCCCCAAGATGGCAGGTTGACCAATACATGTTAAATATGTTAAAGTATAAATTAAATGAAATATATGTATGCAGTCCAAACAGTTATTTTACTGTACAAAAAGAATCAGACTTCAAAATATTATACAATTAGCCTGTGAAAGAAATAAAAAATGTAGGCAGACAAAAAGAAAGGGATTGGGAATTCTATGTAATGGTTCATAGTCATATCCCAGAGTTCTTTCACTGGATGTAACTGGTTCAGCTCATTACTGCTCTATTGGTGGCCACGTCCATCAGAATTGATCATCATATAGTATTGTTGTTGAAGTATATAATGATCTCCTGATCCTGCTCATTTCACTCAGCATCAGTTCATGTAAGTCTCTCCAGGCCTTTATGAAATCATCCTGCTGGTCATTTCTTAAAGAACAAGAGTATTCCATAATATTCATATACCACAATTTATTCAGCCATTCTCTAATTGATAGGCATCCATAAGCAATAATATATTGAACTTAATATATTGTTTTACCATTTTAACATATATTGAATTACTTGACATCTAGGGGAGGGAGTAGGGGGAAGAGAGGAAAAGATTGGAATACAAGGTTTTGCAGGGGTCAGTGTTGAAAAATGATCCATAAGTTTTGAAAAAGCTTTAATAAAAAACAAGAAAAATGAAAATTAAGCAATAAAGGAGGCAAAATTTGGGAGGTATGTTATCTAAGGGTTTTAGTGGATGATCATATCAATATGAGCTTAACTAGTCCACTAATGAAAAGTCTGGTAGCTAGATAGTACAGTGGATAGAGTGTCAGGCTCCATGTCAGTATGAATCATCTTCCTGAGTTCAAATATGACCTTGCTGTGTGACCATGGGCAAGTCATTTAACACTGTTTTTCTCAGTTTTCTTCACTTTAAAATGAACTATAAGAGGAAATGACAAAACATTCTAGTATGTTGGCCAACAAAACTCCAAATGAAAAGTCAGACATAATTGAAATGACCAAATAACAACCATGAAATGCAACATTATTTCAGGCTGCATTAAGATACAAAGTTGTCTAGAACTAGAGAGAAGTTATATTGCTATTTTTCTCTATCCTATAAAAATCATATCTGGAGCATTGGGTTAAATTTTGGATACCACACTTTAGATAGGACATTGATTGGATAGTGTCAGAGTGAGTAACAAAGAGGTTGAGATAAAGGATCTTGAGTTCATTTCATTTGAAGACTTTAACAGAGTTCAGAATTTTTATTATAGTGAATAAAAGATTTAGTGGAGCAGGACACTTAAAAACAAAGATCCATGACCTATTAAGGACCATGCCTAGGTGAAGGGGCAGGTCAATTCTCTAAGAGCCTCCACAGCTGTGAATCATAAACTTGAAGGAGTTGCAAAGTACACTAAAGAGATGTTCCTTATGGACTGGGAATGAAATAAATTAAAGGCAAGAGGAAAGAGGATAGAGGTCAAAGAACACAAAAGCCTCTCAGTCAGAGAGGTCAGAGAACAGCAACTGCCTTTCATCTCCTTGTATCATCATCATCATCCTCTCAAATGAAAAGATCTATTCTACAGATTTGAGTTAGACCTCCAGCAGCCACTGGCAAGTGGTTCCCATAATCACAACAATGACCCATTACTAGAGGTTTCTCAGAAGGCAGATATTAAAGTTCATTCATTGCATTCTGCCTTTAAATCAGTTCTAATTCAACCTCTCCTTTGAACATAAATGCAAAAGGCACGTTGTCTCTATGATATCTTAGTGTTCTAGATGCTTGTGATATGAATGCAAATCTGATAACTGCACACAAAGAGCATCAATTCTAATGGACAGGAGGCAATGTTGACAGGTCATTGGTAACAGGGGAAAGGTGGTTTTTTTTGTTTTTGTTTTTGTTTTTCTGGAAACATCTTGGGTATTCAGGGAGGACTAGTACTTTTAGTATGAGTGATTACTGAGCCTATTTCAGGTTTGCTCATCCATCTTAACTGTTTTCCTCTCACCCAATTCTCACCTATCAGTTTAAGAAACTATATCATGCACAGTGACCACATACTTTTAAAACCCTCTTCGAATACAGGACAAAGCAGTTTAAGGGTAGCTATTCTGCTTCAAATCTGTTGGTGAGTTAGGAATTTGTCTAATCTAAACATATAAAGAATTCCCCTGGTGGAATGGAGAGCTTAAAATGATATGGAAACTGAAGAAGGCAGATGCGGCAGACACTGGGAGCTGCTTAGAGCTTGGTCAGATATTGAAAATGCCAAAGATATCCACTGAATCCCAAGTGATCACTGGTTGGTGCCTTTAGTCTTATCATGAAACTTCAATGACTCTAGAAGGGAGAGAGCACAATGACTTTGTGTGATTCTAGTTCCTTAATTAATTTCATTCAAATGTAAGTCAAGACATCATCACATGATGTCCCTGATTCTCTTTAAAAACAAAATACATACAACATCTGGAGTAATGATTGGAAGAACAGAGCAATGTCTTATCACACATTTTCTAGCAGGAATGGTAGTATTGATTTGATTATTGTCTCTAGAAAAAGTGAATAGGTATAGAAGAATAATGGAAGGATAGAGCACTTAAACACAAGGGCAGAGAATATTAAAGGTGGAGAACAAATGCAAATTGTCCAGGAAGGCCTTGCTTTCCTGGTAGACAGCTAGATAGTTTGGAAACTTGTCCATTAAGTTATTCTTAATGCCAACAAGGTAGCTAAGAAATTTGTATCGTTAAATTTAATATATCAAATAAATAAATAAATGCAGCTGAATGGTGCAGAGAAAACAAAGTTTGATTTGGATTCGGGGGAAAAAAGGGCTTCTATTTATCATGCCTCTGACACTGTTTGACCATGGGCAATCCATTTAACTTCTCCAAAAATTTATTTCTTCATAGGTAAAATAGGAATGATATTAGAATTTCAAGGGTTGTTCCAAATAATGTACAACCAATTGAGATAATTTATGGTAAATAGTTTTCAAATTTTATATCTATATCTATATCTATATATCTACACACACACTCATACACATACACACCAGTGTTATAAATCTAAATGTATATGGATACCTAGTACTCATGTAAATTTAAAAGTATATATTAGTTAATATTCTATCTAAACATTATAAATATATATGAAGTATTAACATAAATATTTTAGCTCTTATCATTTATTAAGTGCCTATTAAGTTCAAGAAGTCATAAGACCTTGTTTTCGAGTGCCTTCTATTTCAGTGATTCTCTCCAGAACATCTAATAGCACATAATAATTCCCCCTTTGTAGTTCCCTTTAATCTTTACTTACAGCTTCACTGGAAGGCTCTCTACCCCTTCACTGTAGGAAAATATAATTTTGTGAGAATGTTATAGCATGGTAGTCTGCCCTGCTAGGGTAAGCATTACTTGGTGAAGAGAGTATAGAAACTTGTAAATTATTAAAGTACAGTTGGTACATCAAAATTTTAACATTTTCAAGACAGGACCAGTGAAGCATCTATCATTTGAAGATTTCTTTTCTTACAAAGCTTGTCTCCTTTTAACTTATCCTCATGAAAATTTCAGAGGTTCACTTGCCATACAAATATCATTTATGCCTATTATGATGACAGCAGGAATGTGTTAGGAAGTTATACTGTGGTGAAGAGCCATCCATTTAAATGGTAATCTTACAGACAACCTCAACAAATAAAAACCAGTGGAACTTTATTTCCCTTGTTGTTCATGTACATCAGCCACTACAAAGGCAAAGACAGCTTTTCACTAATAAGCTTTCAAGGAGGATTGGTAGCAACTTTCTCATTATTCTCTAACATGCATATCGCTGAGAATAGCTACGTGTATCAAATCAAATTGCTTTACTATATGCAATACCTGATACCTGAACAGGTGACACTGGCAACTGACATGCTGTTGTATTCTAAAGAATCCTAGCTATGCTAACTACTGTTGTGCTCCTCAGACTTCAAAGTATCATCTCCCTTACAGCATGGATGTTTTTTTATCTTCAATTAGAGCAAGCATGAGTTCCTGGAGAGCAGGGTCTCTTTCAATTTTTTTTTGTTTTGTTTTGTTTTATCCCCAGAGAAGCTAAGTAAAATATGTAACACATAGTAAGCACTTAATAAATGCTTTTCCATTCATTTGTTCATAATTGCTGGCACTCAAAGCATTTTAAGGTTTGTAAAAGTTTTATGTCTCATACAATCTTGGTTGCTAGATTGTGCATATATGTGTATGTAAAACATACATATGCAAAACATATGATAAAACTAAAACACAAGTACAGTACATGAATTGTCACAGAAGGAAAGTTTGCTGAATTGGGAGAGAAGAGAGAGGGGAGGTACTGATTAATAAACCTGTGTTATCATTGCTATAAGTGTTATAATTCTCTTCATTTTAGAGATGAGGAAACTAAGGCATAACTGAGCTCAAGAAATTTTCCTAAGGTTACATAGCTAGTAAATATCTGGGGTAGGATTTGATTTCCAGATTCTAAGACTCCAAGTCCTTTATTTTATTCACTTCACTGTGCAGTGACTTAAAAGTAAGGAGAAATACAGTGCTGCTAAAGTTATATTAGAAATCCCAAAAGTGTCTTCAAGTCTTTGGGCTCCAATTTCCACAGCAACAAAATGGAGAAGTTGTACTAAATGACCTCTAAACTTCTTTCCAATTCTGAATTTGCATAATAATAATAATAATAATAATAATAACTAGCATTTGTTGCACTTTAGCATCTTTGCAGACCAACTGATCCTTTGATTTGAAGCCTAATGAAGAGAATATAACTCAGATTTTCTATCTCTATTGAAATTTTTATGATTTAAATTTCAAAGAATACATCACTTTGGTTTATTTTCATGTATCCTCTTCCCCATATAATTATAATTGCAATGATTCCTATATTGGTTCTTCATAGCAGTATGGAGGTAAATCTCAGTTTTTCAAGCAATACTTCATAAATTTAGAACTAGAGGGAACCTTAGTGACCATCTAGTATAACTTGCTCATTTACAGATGAATAAACTGAGAGTAAGAGAGTTCCTGGGATCAATGATGCAGAACTATCAGGACCCTTTAAAGCTATTGGGTAAAATCCTTTTATTTCAAAGAGAAAAAAAAATTAGGGGGAGAAGGCTTATGGGAGTTATCCAGGATTATATAGGTAATTGCCTCTCTCCCTACCTTTCTAGTTTTCTAATCCCTTTTTCTACTCTATATTTTCAAGTCAAATTAGTAATAATAATAGTAACAAAAGGTAAATCCCTTGTATAGCACCTTTATACCTATAAAGGGCTTTGCTACAATCTCATTTTATCCTGACAACAACCCTAGGGGAAATTGTCCTTATTACCCTAACTTTACAGATTAGCAAACTGAGGCAGGCAGAGGTCAAGAGTTTTACCTAAGGTCACATATATAATAAATATCTGACATAGGATGTGATCTTCTGATTCCAAGTACTTTAGACATGCCACTGGAGAACCAACTGGCTACTTCCAATTAGGTAGCATAGCTTTCTCCCTCCTTCCCTCCTTTCCTTCCCTTTCTTCCTTCTTTTGCCCCCATTTCTCTCCTTCCCTTCTTTCCCTTCCTCCTTTTTCTCTGTCCACATATGATATCATGCTTTATCTGTGGCTACTATAACCAAAGAAATATAAATTTTAATCACTGAAACTCCACAAAATATCACTCCCACTCAAATTACACTCTCATTTATTGGCCAATAATAGGTCCCAAGCTTTACTTGGTTATTGTTTGGGACCTGATGGCTCAGGATATATGTAAATATATATCTGGCCAGAAATCTTGAGGGTCTTCCCCTCCCAGATTGATTTTAGCTGGAAAAGAGGCAATTTTTAAAATCACATTTCTTACTAAGCCTTAATTATTAATTGGGTACTGCCTGGAAAGACCTTAATTTAAAATGATCTCAAGGTCTCCCACTGCATCCATGACCATCTCCAATTGTCCTCATCTATATCTTACTGGTAGATGGTGCTAGAGGAGAGAATGAGGCTGGTAACTTTGCACAGACATCTTTCACTTGAATGTAATTCACTACCAAGTCATGATAGCACCTTCCTGATGTAAAGTGTTCTCTGAGAATGAACAAACAACAATTATTACAAAAGAGAATAATTTTAAACCCATTATAACATCAACACTGAAGGAAATCTGTGAGCTTCTTATTAAAAATTCTTGTTTATATTTATACATATAGAATAAATTGCTATAGCATAAAGTGAACTGCTAGAGAAATCCAACAGACTTTATAAAGATACCAATCCAAGATTTTGTTTTCAGTTTCTGACTTGACTTGTGTTGCAATTTTTTTTCCATGTGAAAGTAAAAGTGAAAATACTATTTTGTGATCTACACTCAGTTCCCACAGTACTCTCTGCATGCTAAATGGCTCTCTCCTTCACCTGTCTATTGTAATTTGCTTTAATCATCTCACAGTTGAAAAGAAGCATGTCCTTCAGAATTGATCATCATATAATCTTGCTGTTGCTGTGTACAATGTTCTCCTGGTTCTAGCATTAGTTTATGTCTCTTCAGGTCTTTCTGAAATCATCTTGCTGATCATTTCTTATAGAACAACAATATCCCATAACATTCATATACCATAACTTATTCAGCCATTCTCCAAATGATGGGCAGGTATCAGCTTCCTGTTCCTTGCCACTACAAAAAAGGCTGCTAAAAACATTTTTGCACACTTAGGTCCTTTTCCCTTTTTTATTAGAATTTTCATTTTTGCTGTGTTAGCTCAGCCTGCCCATGGTTACTTGTTATTCTCCAAATTGTTTAGAACTGACTTCATTTATGTGGAAAGTGCTTTACAATTCCATTCATATAGTTCCTGATTTAGTTTCGGCAGCTAAATTATTAAATATTTTATATTATCTACAGTTATTTTAAATGGAATTTTTCTTTGTATCTCTTGCTGCTGGACTTTATTGGTAACATATGGACATGCTGCTGATTTCTATGGATTTATTTTGCATCCTGCAACATTTAGAAAGTGGCTTTTTTTTTTTTTTTAGCAGTTTTTAGTTGATTCTTTAGCATTTTTTAAGTTTACCCATCATGTTATCTGCAAAGAGTGATAATTTGGTCTCTTTGTTACCTACTCTAATTCCTTTTATCTCTTTCCTTAAAGATAACATTTCTAATACATGTAGTGGGTAATCTTGTTTCACCCCTGATATTATTTAGAATGCTTCTAATTATCCCTATTATATATGATGCTAGCCACCTAGAGGAAGAGGTGGGAGAAAGAGGGAAAAATTGTAACAGAAGGTTTTTCAAGGATTAATGCTGAAAAAATTATCCTTGTATATGTTTAGAAAATATAAAACTTCAATAAAAAAGATAATGAAGTAAAAAAAATCAATTTTTTTATTCAACTCTTGTCTTCACCTGTTTCATTGAATGCCCATCTTTTCCCCTGAATGATAACACTCTAATTTGATGGATAGTTGATTCTTGGTTGCAATCCAAGTTTTTTTGCCCTTTGGAATATCTTTCTATACCATTAATCTATTAAGGCAGAAGCTGCTCAGTCCTGGGTAATCCTGATTATAGATCCTCTATATTTAATTTTTTTTTCCTTCTGGGTTCCTGCAATATTTTATCCTTGATCTGATAATTCTGAAATTTAGCTGTGATATTCCTTTTCATTTTGGGGTCTCTTTCAGGTGGTGGTTGAGGAATTCTTTCAATGACTATTTTGCCCTCTAGTTCATGATCATAAGGGAAGTTTTCCTGGAGATTTCCTGAAAGATGGTATATATAAGCTCTTTTATTCATCATAGTTTTCAGGAACTCGAATAATTCTTAGATTGTCTTAGATTGTCTCCCTTAGTGAGGTATTTTACATTTTTATCTTTTTTTTTTTTTTTCATTTTTTGGTTGTATTTGACTGATTCTTGACATCTCATAGAGTCATTCACTTCCATTTGTTCAATTCTGGTTTTAATGAATATTTTCTTTAGTTACCTTTTTTATCTCCCTTTACATTTGGACAATTGATGTGTTTTGTTCATTGCAGTTTTTTTTTTCTTTTTCACAAATTCTGTTTTTCAATGAATTAGTTTCTTTTTCATATTTATTTTATCAGGAGTTATTTCCCTTTTCTATTTCATCAAATCTATTCTTAAGTATTAGGATTCTTACAAGCTAAGTCACTGGAATGGATAGAGACAATAATTATCTAATTTAGCATGATTGATCTGACCCTACAAGGAGATGTTATGGACCAGAATTTGAAACAAGGTACTAAGTGGAATCAAGGAGACAATGGTTAAATCTAATTTAGCATTGATTTAATCCTACAACAAATAATGGTTTCCTAGTGATGAAATAATTGGTGTGTACTCAGTGGGCAGTATATAAGCAAGAAGCTCTCAAGGCCAAAGAGGACTTTGTGGGGTCTGGGAGATTCAGAGTCAAGATTCATTCCAACTTCCACCTTTGTGCTGGCTGGAGACATTGGGAGGATGATAAGCCTCTAAGAAAGCTAACCGGGCCCAGGAAAAGATTCAGGACTTTGAAGAACACAATAAAGGATCCGGACTTTAACTCCTGGCTGCATTTGGGATTATTGAACTGAACTGAAACTAAAGCTGCCTCCAGAAGCTCCTCTAGAAACCTGCTCCCAGAGAACAATTATATTTTTAAAGAAGAGAACATTACACTTAAGGAGTTTTCTTCAGATTTTTTGTTTTTCCTTTTCCAAACCCTCTTGCAAAGACCTCATTTCCTTTCCCCATTTTTCTTCTAACTCTTTAAGATCCGTTTTAATTCTTCTAAGAAAGCCTTGTGAAATGGAGTCCAATTCATATCACCCTTTGGGGCTTCATCTGTAATTTGCCTTTAGAGTCCTCAAGCTGTGAGATCTGTTCTTCTCTTTCTGCATAAAAGCTTTCTAAGGTTAGGTCTCTTTTTGCCTTTTTTTGAAAAATCATGTTTGAGGGTGGCTCTTAAGGCAATAAGGTGACAGACATTTTAGTTTGCCCTAGAGCCGGTGTTGCTAATTGCCTTCTGGCGTACCAGACCACTAGCTGGTCTTCAAAGACTCACTATTTGCCTTTTGTATTTGCTTTGAATGTCTTATTGCTAATCTGCTGCTCCACTGGTTTATGACCAGGACAGAGTAGCATAAGAGCCTCACAGTTGATTCCCCACTGTTTGGACAATGAAAAGCCCTAGTTCCCCATTTCAACTCCTTGCCCTAGGCTTAACTGTGATTCAGTCTGGGCTCCTTACCCTATCCCCCTGCCCAATTGAAACAGAACTTTCCTGAAGTTCTTCCAAAATATTTTCTGGAAATTTGTTGTACTCCAAATATTTGTGGGTTTTGTCATTATAAAACTAGCTCAGAAAATTAATCTGCTGTTGATATGAGTGAAGATCAGTTTCTACTCACCATCTTGGCTCCACCCCTGATCAACACATATTCTTGCTGTCACTGTGTATAATATAGTGCTGCTTCTGCTTGTTTCCCTCAGCTTCAGTTCTTGTAAATCTTTCTTGTCCTTTGTAAAATAAGCTTGTAAATAATTTTTAAGAACAACAATATTATATTACCTTTATAAACCACAGCTTGTTCAGCTATTCCCCAATTAATGGGCATCTACTCATTTTCCAATTCTTTGCTATCACAAAAACAGTTTATACAAATATTTTTAATATGTGGCACCTTTTTACTCCTTTATGATTTCCTTGTGTTACAGACCCAGTTATGGCACTTCTGGGCAAAGGATATGCACAATGTTATAGCCCTTTGGGCATAGTTCCAGATTACTCTACAGCTCTACAGAATGATGGCATCATTTCACTACTCCACAGACAATTCATTAGTGTCCTAGTTTAACCATATTCCCTTCAACATTTATTAAGACATATATATATGTATATATATATACACATATATATGTGTATATATATGTATATATACATACATACATATATGTATATATATATGTATATGAAGAAATTTAAAACAAAACTTAAAAGGAGTTTTCTGAGCTCTCCCCCATCTCTCTCAGAAACATTAACTTAAGATTCTAAACCAATTCTTCAATGAGACAATCTACAGAAAAGATCAAGTGAAAAAATTTTCCCATGTTAATATGCCTTAGGAAGATTTTAAAAAAGGTCTATCTCATTTGGATAAAAGAGGAGTTCAGCCCAGTGGAGATGGATTCTTAGCAAGGAAGTAGGAGGCTCTTAGTGATAGCAAAAGTCATCAGTAAAGAGCCCTTAGTCTTGGCTGAATGCGCAGTGATACTGAAAACTTGCTGTGGGACCTCTATCTGAAGCAAAGGTGGTAAATTTTATAGCCCCAGAAATTAGAAAAAGGGGGCTGGCTAAGCCAGGGCCTTCTCAGAACAGTGAGTAAACTGCAAGCTTCTTAGACCCTAGTGCACAAAGCAATGACTGGGGCCCTGGTCCCCAGCACAAGAAGATTACCCAAAGCACAAGAAGTCACCCAAATACATAGCCCAGGAGCAGAGACAAAACCTTGACCATAGAAAGATACTATAGTGACAGGGAAGATTAAACACAAACTGAGAAGTTAATATTGTCAAAATGCTTAGAAGCAAAATCTCAATAGGGAATGTGAATTCTTCACTAGCCCAAAAATCCTTTTTGGAAGAACTCAAAAAAGTTTTCAAAAGTAAAATAAGAGATAGTGAAGAAAAATTGTTAAAAGAAATGAAAGATATATAAGGAGTCACAGGAGTTGGAAAAGGAAAAACAAAGACTGACTGAAGAAAACAATGCATAAAAATGTTTAAACTGGCCAGAAGGGCGAAAAAGACACTGAAGAAAACCATTAGTTAAACAATAGAATTGGCCAAATGGAAAGGAAAGTACAAAAGCTAACTGAGAAAATAACTCCTTAAAAATTAGAATTGGGCAAGTGGAAGTTAATTGCTTTATTAGATATGTAAAATCAAGCAAAATCCAAAGACTGAAAAAATAGAAGAACTGGAAAAATATTGCAAAAACAACTGACCTGGAAAATTGATCCAGGAGTGATAGTTTAAAAATTAATGATTTTTATAAAAAATATATCATTAAAATTATTACCTGAAAGTCTTGATAAAAAATAATAATAATAATAATAAGAGCTTGGAGACCATCTTTCAAGAAATTGACAACTCTCAGATTTTGATATTTTGATATTTTTATATTAAAATTATCCTAGAGAAAGCTTGTTCAATTTAAGAGTTTTCCCTAGAAATTATTGTGCCTGGGGCAAATGGAAAAAAAAAAAAAACAGAATTAAATGAAAAGGAATTGAGGGGAAAGTAGTATAAACATCAGGTAATCTGTGGGACACATCAAGACATCAGGCTGGTTATCCCATGGGGAGAGGCATCCAGAAATAGCCATATATGTATAAAACATATCCAGATACATTTAGAGTCTAATATTCAGGAGTCAGGGAGACAAAGAAAGACAGGGTGTCAAGAAGAACTCTGGTGCATGATTGCTAAAGAAATATTTTTTTTCATATTAATAAATTGTGATATTTCTAACTTAGTAGTTTGTCACTTTAACTTAATTATTATTGCAATTAAGTGTTGTTGCTATTTTCTTTCAAGTGCTTTTAACCTTTTACAAGTAGTGTTCTAGGAAAAGCTCAAACAAGTCCTACTTAAGATTTTACTGTACAATCTAAAACAAAGTTATCATGTGTCTCAGTAAAAATGATTTCAGGTGAAAGCCAGAGGAATCTGTTTGTATTCTCATATAGCTCTATCCTCTACAATACTCCAACTGTGAACTTTCATTCTGTTCCAGTTTATTCTCCCATTTCAATGTCAACGTCTAAATTCTTGTCATGGCATGCTTTGCCCCAATAATTCTTCAAAAATACTGTCAGATTTTTCTCTCTGTTCTTTCAGATCCTGCCCACAAGCATTAACAATCTCGACAGCTCTTCCCAAGTTCATGTCTTTGTTCTGCAGAGCAGAACATTTTTGCCCTGGGCAAAAGGAGATAGACCTCTTTGATCAAAAAAGCTATACATAGGAAAGTTGATAGTTAATATTAGTATTAAACTCTCATGACTACTGACTTCCAGCTTCCGTGACCTTTGACACATGACCATGTGGAAGAATAAAAATAACTTAGATGCTATTGTAAAAATATGGCTATCATTGACAGCTTGTGACACTGAGGCATTGTTGCCTCCAAATTCGGTCTGTTCTGAAACAGTGATTTGGAATGTGTAATGTATAGTCCAATGCCACTATCCTCAACTGCCTTCCAGGCATACAAATCAACCCACTAAAACAAGGATACAGCATGAAAAGGTTCCTTTTAAAGCATCACTCAGCTATTCATTTATCCCTAATATAAGCATATTCAATTTTATAAAATACAAAAAAAAAAAAACAAGTGAAACACATGATCTCTATATAATCATATATTAAAAAAAAATGAGCGAAATAAAGATTTTGTTCATTGCTATGTCTAATGTAAAAACAAAAGGAAAAACAAAATTAACCAAGGGAAAAAAAGAAATCTGACAATTATGATTGTAAAATTATAATGTTGTATGATACAATCATTTATTCTAGAAATATATGAGATAAATATAAAGGATTGTCATTCAGTGAGATGAATTATGATTGTAGAGTAAAAGAATCTGGGTTCATATTATGTTCTTAATACTTTCTGCTTATCTATCCTTGGGTAAATGATATCCTGCTTAGTCCTCTATTTCTTTGATCATTTAATATGGTATGGATCAGTACCATGTTATGGCAGAAGAGCTTGTACAGCTCAATGAAACTGGATTATGATAAACAAATTTATCCAAGATTGGTAATAGTGGAAAGTTCTAACAAAAAGTGATAGATAGAACTGTGGGGAAAAAAAAAAAGGTGAGTATCTGGAGATAGGAATAAGAAACCACTCCAGTATCTTTGCTAATAAAAGCCCATGGATAATAGTAAAGGACAACAGAAGAATCTGGTGTGTATGGTCCACAGGACATGATTAACAATTGAAGAACAAGAGAGATGATATGGCCTTTGAGTTTCTTCATAGTTTAAGATCTGGGGACTTGATCGTAGAAATAAATAAATAAAATTTCATATAAAAGCTTGAGATTCAAAATATATAGAGAGTTGGCCTATAAATCAATAGATAAACATTAAAGGATATGAACCATTTTTCAAAAAACTAAGAATAAGAAGACTTCAAATTAAAACAACACTGAAGTTTTGCCTCAAATTTACCAAAAAAAATATTTAAAGAGGGGCTTGTAAAGATTAGAATGCATACTAATACATTGTAAGTGAGTTGGAAATTAATCAAAATATTCTAGGAAGCATTTTCTAACCATCTAGGAAAAGTCACTAAATGATACAAACATTTTCACCTACTGTAAGATACAAAAATTAATGCCTGTTGTATACCAAATGTATTCACAGCAACATTCTTCATGATAGAAAAAGGGGGAAGATCATCCTTGATTAATACATGTCTAATAAATTGTGGAATAATGGAATAATATTGTATCATAAAAAAATTATGAGTATACCACATACAAAGAAGCATGGGAAGAACTCTATGTGCTGATATTTAAAATGAGCACATCCTTGAGAATAATATGTGCACTAAATACAATGTTAATGAAAACAATACTAAAAATAATCTGTTTTCTGATTAATTATAATGGCCAATCTAAATGATAAAATGTTCATCCCTTCTATCAATTGAGATATGGAAGAATCGCTGTTCTGGAAGCCAGTATTTGTTGTGAGACACATTTTCCTTATGATAGATTTTACTTATCCATTTTTCTTTGTTAAGAATAAAGTTTTGGAGAGAAAAGGAGCATTTTAGGAAATAACCTTAGTACAAAAATAATAGTATTATTATTTTTTAAAAACAGTCCACAACTAAGCTGTCTAGTTGCTTCATATAGTGATATTCTGGGAGATACCCAACCTTAGAACGAAGATGGTCACTCTCTATGTATTGTCTAAAGATAGATCAAAAGACAGCACTTTCACCTAAGGTAGCCACTATGGGAGACACTGTCCTGAGTTTCCTATATTTGGTGTTTAAATATAACTTCTTCCATTTTAGGTAGAATAATATTAATGTGGTAAATTTTAAAAATTGGGTTAGAAAAAAATGACTAAAGAATATCAAAATATTCCTTAAAAGTTCTTTGATATGGAAATAGTCATCAACTAGCAACCTGTGTACCTTTTTTTGATGAATGTTTACAGTGCATTTCAAAATCTATTTGTTTGATTGAATAACATTGACATCTTAGAAACAGCCTCAAAAAAGTACTCAGTGGTATGAGTTATTCTGTTAACAAGGAAGGACAACAGTAGGGTATGGAGGTGGGGAAATAAAAGCATAACCATGAGTGTGCATAAATTACAATGATCAGAGATCACAGAATCTTCAAATTTAGGTCTATTTTATCAGTGGTCTGATGAAATTTTGGTACTGAGACCTGAACATAAAATACTAAAAATGGGTTGACCAAGGTAAAGAACACTGAGACCTTAATCATTTACAATATTATACTTCTTTTACAAAGGTATAAAGCTGATTTGTACTTTTTATCTACTATATCCTAGCCTCCAACATGATGGACCAGACCCCAAAACTCTCCTCTACTGAGGATAAACTAGGAGGCAATTTCAAATAAAATAAAATATAGAGCAATGAGGTCAAAAAGTTCAACAAACATCATTTTATAGGTGAAAAAACTAAGTGTCAGAAAAGTTATAAACGTATTCAAGGTTCAGTTAGTCACTACAAGAATCAAAGGTTAGATTTGATCTTAAATCTTTATGATTCTAAAGTGAGCACTTCATTATATCATGTAGCCCCTCTCATTTTTAAATTGCTTTGCTAAAGTAAACCTTTGAGTTAGATAGTTAAATAATAAATATTCCCATTTTACAGTTAAGCAAAAAAGATTCAAAAAAGTTAAGTAATTTGATAGGGCTCATTGTGGGTGTTTAGAGATTTTTATTTCATTGAATGGAATGAATCAGAAAGACTGACCTATTTGAGAGATCTAGTTAATGGAATTCTGCAGTTTGCTGAGAGGTTGCTTATGAGAAATGGTAAAGATGGGTGCTATCTTTTAATGCTATTTTAAATATAAATAGTAAGGAACAATGGTTTATAACTTGAGAAAGGTTTATCTTATTCGCTTTTCATCTGCTAAGTGTATCTTTCTGGGAAAGGGGATAAAGTTTGTTTTAGTGTTTCTGCTTGTGTGTGTGTGTGTGTGTGTGTGTGTGTGTGTGTGTGTGTGTGTTTTGCAGCTACAGTTCAGGACCTTGTGACTAGTGGTGATTTCCTGTGGAGTTGATTGTGTTAACATAGTTCAGGGTCAATGGAAACTATGTATTTGAGCATTCCTTTTAAATCATTCCCTACTCTCTCTGGTTTCCTGTGTCAGAGATCATTGAACTTTGAGATATTTTAATAAATATGCCGTCAAATTTAGTCAAGTGAAAGCAACATTGATTATAGAGAATATCTGTTCTGCTGTTGTCTCTTTACCTATTTTTATCATACACCTGATATCAGTATCATAGCATTAAACAACGATTTCTGAAGAAATTAATCAACAAAGCATTGAAAAATATAAGTGAATCAGAAGTCAAATTCAGTAAAATAGTGTTATCCATATGTTGGAAACAAAAATTAATTAAGAACATCAAATAGACACCACATTTTTGCCCTGCACAAGAAGCTTGACCATAGTCATCAACAGAATAAATCATCTCACCTGCTTCCAGACAGAACAAATTCACTTTACTGTTAATTCAGCAAATGATTCTATCCTGAAAGTCCCTGCTGTTAAATAATGAGGTAAATTTATTTCGAACTAATGACAAAATGGGCATAGAATCAATTAGCAAGAAACTTTCATCTAAAACATTTAAAAGGGGATGTTGCTTGGTCAATCATATTGAAAAAAAGTCAATGGCTTAAAATTAGCAGTTCAGAGAGCCCTGACCAACAATTTATACAAAGGAGTTTGTGCATGGCTATTGAGTTTATGAATTTAACTATTTCTTTAGGGACCACTGATTTCTCTGAGATTGTACTTATATCTGTAATACCTAGATACTCTAACAGACTAGTGATGCTTCTCTTTCTATAAACAGATTGCTTTTTGCCATTGCCTTCTATGAACATATTGCAAATCAACCAGGATTTCTCACAAACATTTCAGATTTAATGCCTAATTTTGTTGTTCTTTTTGTTTTGCAATTTCAGACTCTTTCTAGTGCCACTGGGAATTTCTTGGTAAAGAACTAGAGTGATTTATCATTTCCTTGTCCAGCTCATTTTATAGATGAGGAAATTAAGATAAACAGGGATAAGCAACTTGACTGGGGTCACACAGTTAGTGTCTGAAATCACATTTGAAGTCAGAAAGATGTCTTCCTGACTCAAGCCACTCTATCCATTTTGCCTAGTTGTTGTGCCTAAAATAGAGCTCATTATCTTTTTAAAACTCTCTTATTACTTAATTTCCTCTCCTCTAAGCTCATCAAGTCCTCATGACATTTACTACTCATATGCAATCTCTTCATGAGTCTTGCTATTTCTACCATCATCTTTCCCTGTTATAACCTATCCTCTTCTCAAATCCCACCATGCTTTTCCTAAAATGCAGATTCGACTATAATATCCTGTCACTTTTTTGCTCTTCAATGATTAAAAAAACTATCCATTATCTTTAGCATCAAAATTTAAAAATCATCTTATCATTCAATTTTTTTTTAATAATTTGAACTTTTTAAGCCTTTCCATTTTTTTTTTTCCTAACACCTCATGCCCTTCCCAATAATCCGACAATACTGGCTTTCAAAGTTGAATTGTATGTGAGACTCTATCTCCTGACTAACTTTTAACTGGTACAGAAGCATTTCTGGACTTAGAATGTTGCTTTCTCTCCTCTACCTCCTAGGTCCCTTGGCTTTCTTCAAGATTCATCTTTAATCACAAGGCTTTTCCCTTCCTTTAGTCCTTTCCTGCTAAAATCACTTTTTAGTGTATTGTGTATATTTTCACAATTTTTTGCATATTATCTTTCATACTAGAATTTAAGTGCATTGAGTTTTTGTTGTGTTGTTGTTGTTTTTTAATCTGTTTTTGTGCCTTTCTTTTTACCACCAAAAGTTAGTGTGGTACCTTACATATAGTAAATCTTGAATAAGTATTTATTGATTGACTGACTAACATACTTCAAAAATTTGCTTTTCTTTCATATTTGTATATTTGCATTTGTATAACATTATGTTGGAAATTCTTGCCTTTTGGCTATTCATGTGCATACATATATCAGCTGTCATATTTACTCTAATGCCAAATGCCTCCATTTGGGTTTATTTATCAGTTACTTGAGCAAACAGTGTACATATCAGAAACCAGCAGAAAGACTACATGTATACATATATGATAATACATATATATATGATACATATATATATGTATATATCATATATATATGATAATAAGAGCATTTAGAAAATTAACACTGGCATGTGTTTATAGAGTTCATTAGGAAAGGATGTTTTTTTGTTTTGAAAGCTAAAAAAGTGGCTGTAATGGTACAAAATTAATATATTCTATCCTTTTTAATATTTATTTTCATTGCAGCTATTATCTTTCAGGATGGAAATTTCAAAGACTACATTGGAATCAACTTATATGAGGGCTATTGAAGTAAAGATAAATAAAGAAGGTAGAAAGAAAGCAGCGATATGGAGACCTTGGTGCATTGGTGCTCATATAACTCATGTTAAATATCTTGAAAACAATTTAGCAAAGCTATTCTAATAGAATATCCTTACCACTGTTTCGGAAAGTAAACAGTTAAAAAACATTTGAAAGTTTGTAGTTTATTTATTTATTGTTTTGCAAATTGACTGCCCTTCCCCTCAAAGAAGTCATAATCTACATTAAAATCTCTCCAAAAGTACTTATTTTCTTATTCTACTTACAGCTTTCCTTTTGGGACTACAAGCCTACCTTATATCTGTGGCATGGTTTGGATCCTCAGAGGAATTAATACACTATAAAATTTTTCTGTCTCTGTCTCTCTCTGTGCGTGGGTCTCTTTGTGTCTGTGTATCTGAATCTCTCCATCTCTCTCTGTCTCTCTCTGTCTGTGACTCTTTCTTTGTTTGTTTGCTCTGAGAAGAGTTGTTATGAATGTTTTTGTACATATATGTCATTTTCCTTTTAATAATGTCTTTTGAAGTTCATGCCTAGTAATGTTATTAGGAGGTTAAAGGATATGCATGAATTTATAGCACTTTGGGCAGAGTTCATATATTTTGATCATTTATTAATTGGGGTATGACTCTTATGTTTTAGATATTTGACTCAGTCTCCACTATGTTTGAAAAATCAGATCTTCACAGAGAAACTTGCTTTGATATTCATTTTACTATTGCTATTATAAATTGTATTTCCCTCCATTTATTTTTTCTTTCCTTTAACCCTAAACCTCCTCAAAACTGTTTTGGTATTCACTACACACCTCTCAGATTAGCTAAGATGACAGGAACAAATAATGATGAATGTTGGAGGGGATGTGGGAAAACTGGGACACTGATACATTGTTGGTGGAGTTGTGAAAGAATCCAGCCATTCTGGAGAGCAATCTGGAACTATGCCCAAAAAGTTATCAAACTGTGCATACCCTTTGACCCAGCAGTACTACTACTGGTCTTATATCCCAAGGAAATACTGAGGAGGGGAAAGGGACCTGTATGTGCCAAAATGTTTGTGGCAGCTCTTTTTGTTGTAGCTAGAAACTGGAAGTTGAATGGATGCCCATCAATTGGAGAATGGTTGGGTAAATTGTGGTATATGAAGGTTATGGAATATTATTGCTCTGTAAGAAATGACCAGCAGGAGGAATACAGAGAGGCTTGGAGAGACTTAAATCAACTGATGCTGAGTGAAATGAGCAGAACCAGAAGATTGCTGTACACTTTAATGCTGTATGAAGAGGTATTCTGATGGAAGTGGATATCTTCAACATAAAGAAGATCCAGCTCACTTCCAGTTGATCAATGATGGACAGAAATAACTACAACCAGAGAAGGAACTCTTGGAAGTGAATGTAAATTGTTAGCACTACTGTCTATCTACCCAGGTTACTTATATCTTCGGAAGCTAATACTTAATGTGCAACAAGAAAATGGTATTTACACACATATGTTGTATCTAGGTTATATGGTAACACATGTAAAATGTATGGGATTACCTGTGATCAGGGGGAGGGAGTGGAGGGAGGGAGGGGATAATTTGGAAAAATGAATACAAGGGATAATATTATAAAAAAAATAATAAAAAAAAAAAGTAAAAAAAAACCTGTTTTGGTATTGGCCATTCTCTCCCCTAATATTTTCTCTCTTTTATCATCTTCCCCCCTATTCCATATCCTATTCTCCTACTATTTTCCTGCAGGATAAGAGAGGTTTTTATACCCATATTGAGTATGTATGTTATTTCCTCTTTGGACCAATTCTAATGAGAGAAGTTTCCCTCATACACCCTCAACCTCCTCTCTTTCCCTCCAATGTAAAAGCTTTTTCTTATCTCTTTCTCTGGCAGATAATTTGCATCATCCTTTTCTTCCCTTTCCCTTTATCTCTGTAAATTCCTTTGCCACACCTTAATGTTATCCCTTTTGATTATATTAAATTAAAAAGATTGTTACAAACAAAGCCAAATGCAGCAAAGATTGGAAGCAAAGAAGAAAATTGGGGAAAATTTCACATCCAAGGTTACTGATAAAGGTCTCATTTCTAATATATAGAAATAATTGACTCAAATTTATAAGAATACTAGCCATTTTCCAATTGATAAATAGCCAAAAGATATACAGACAATTTTCAGATGATTCAATTTAAGTCATTTCTAGTCATACAAAAATATATTCTGAATTATTATTGAGTAGGAAAATATGGATTAATACAACTTTGATGTGTTAGGGTCTTACTAAGTGCTAATGAGATAATGAGATATTAGATTCTTACTAAGTGCTAAGTCAGTACTTGACAATTCTCTAGTTCCGGCCTTTACTAGGAGTTTTTACTTGTGAATTCCTGGGGAAGAGCTTGCATCCTTAGGAGAAGCAAGTTCATTAGCTGAAGTAATTTTTCCCAGAAGCCCTTGCATTATTCCATGCCCATTCTGTGGGAAGATAAAAGAGGGAAGTCACTACTCTGGACCAAAGTTAATGGATGAAAACCTAAAACTCCATATCGGAAATGTCACAAGGGTCTCCACTGGGCTTCTGAATGTAGATTGACCCAGGGAAATGAGAGGCAGGGCCTAGCTTCAGCCCCCCAAGTGGGGCATGATGGCAGCCAAGGTTACATATAGAGAATTTTAAGACATGATCAATTAGATAGAAGAAAGGGATTGAAATTAGGAAAAATAGAATTGTGTGCAGTAGAGACTACTAAGATACTCCCTGGAGAAGTGAAATCTGTTCCTGTTGAGCCTATGGAACCTTTGACTCCAGGCACAGTAGGCTTCACCATTTCACTTTCTGAGAGTGCCTACAAAACAGTGTCCATCCATACACTGATGTGGGAAACTGGAAAACGTGTAGCTAATGTCCCAGTCACTAACACAGGTAGACAACGTGTGATTTATCAACCAGGAGAAGTAGTAGCATCAGGCTTATTGTTACGTACCCCTAATAAGCAACCTGATGATAGTTGCCTAGATTCTGACTCCAATGAACAAAATCCAGGAATATATTGGACAGCAGCTGTGACAGCTGACCAACCTATGCTTACTATTTATATAAATGGAATACTATTTGAAGGATTGGTAGACACGGGTGCAGATTGTACAGTTATTAGAGATGCCAATTGGCCCAGTCACTGGCCAAAGATTAAGGAAGACATCTACATGTCTGGGGTAGGAGGATCAATAGCTGAAGAAGTTAGTGCTAGGCCTTTGAGATGGATAGTTGAAGGTGAAACAGGAGTTTTTACTCCTTTTGTAGTTGAAAAAATCCCCATCAATCTGTAGGGAAGAGACATTTTACAGCAGATAGGATTACAAATAAGCACTTTGGCTTTTTAGGCAGGGCTGCTGTTGAAGGCCTACCTGCACTTTCACCGGTTCCTATTCAGTGGAAGACTGATTCACCAGTGTGGGTAGAACAGTGGCCTTTAAGAAGTGATCAAATTCAGGCCTTATTAGACATAGTGAATGAACAACTTGACCAAGGATACTTGCGGCCTTCTCTAAGTCCTTGGAATTCCCCAGTATTTGTGGTGAAAAAGAAATGTGGAAAATGGAGGATGTTAACTGATCTAAGAAGAGTAAATGAACAGATGGAAACTATGGGAACTCTTCAGCCTGGACTTCCATCTCCTACTCAGTTGCCAAGAGAATGGCCTCTATGGGTTATAGACATTAAGGATTGTTTCTATTCTATACCTCTAGATAAGGAGGATATGAAAAGATTTGCTTTTTCAGTGCCTAGTGTTAATTTGGCTGAGCCTTATAAAAGATATGAATGGACAGTTTTGACACAGGGAATGAAAAACAGCCCTACTATGTGCCAAATGTATGTTGCTGCTGCTCTTGCTCCAGTAAGAAAAGCATTTCCAAAAGTAATATTGTTACATTATATGGATGATATTTTGGGATGTGCACCTGAGGAACAAATGTTAGAAGCATGTCTACAAAAGACCACGGAAACACTAAAGTATTACAAACTGCATATAGCTACAGAAAAAGTTCAAAGACATGCTCCTTTTCAATATTTAGGATATGAAGTATATCCTAAGACACTCACAGTACAAAAGCTTTCTTTAAGAACAGAGAAGTTGAATACCTTAGATGATTTCTAAAAATTAATAGGAGATATCCAATGGATGCGTCCAGTGTTAGGCTTAACTACAAATCAACTACAACCTCTATATGGCATTTTAAGGGGAGACAGTGCTTTAAATTCACCATGCCAGCTTACAAAAGAAGCACAAGAGGCTTTAAGAGAAGTTGAACAGGCTTTATCCAATGTGGTTGAAAGAGTCACTCAAAAACCCTTGGAAATAACAGTTTTTGCTACAAAAGAGCAGTCCTTCATCAAGGAGACAGTGTGATTGAGTGGGTGAACCTTCCAGCACAACCAGAACAAAGCCTTACTCCTTAACCAGTGCTTGTGGCTAGGATTTTATTAAAGACTATTAAGAGAGTAATACAATTATCTGGAATAAGTCCTGACAAAATATACACATCCTATACTAACGCACAAATTAATGTATGCAGTGAGACCATCCCAGAATGGCAAATTTTATTAGCCACCGCTCCAAATTTTGCACATGGATCTCCATTAAAGATAAGCCGGCTACTACTAATTGGCGATGGATTTTTGAAGAAAAGGTTTCTAAGGTTCCTCTTAAAGGACCAACAATCTTTACAGATGCCTCCAAAGAAAATATTTGTGCTATATACTCTCATGATTTAACCATAAAGAGAGTAGTCAGGACTCCTTTTCAGTCCACTCAACAGAATGAATTATTTGCTATCATGATAACTCTTACTTATTACCCAGGAGACATAAATATAATTACTGATTCAGCCCATTCAGTAGGTGTAGTACAAATAATTGCCACAGCCCAAATAAAATTTGCAGCCTCTAATATTTATCAGCTCTTTAAGGAACTTCAAGAGCAAGTGAGAAAACATCCAGGCAAGATTTATATCTTGCATGTCCACTCGCATAGTGGACTTCCAGGTCCTATTTTTGATGGAAATTCAAAGGCAGCCTTATAGCCATGTTAGCCAGTAGTGCTTTATTTCAGGAAGCACAAGAATCTCATTCTCAATATCATCAGGCTGCTCGAGCTTTATGTTTACAATTTGGAATCACAAGAGAGGAAGCTAGGAGCATAGTAAAAAGCTTCACAGCTTGCCTTCCTTTCCATGCTCCTACACTCTCTCCAGGGAAGAATCCTCGTGGTTTGAGACCCAATGAAATCTGGCAAATGGATGTGACCCAGTATAAATCTTTTGGTCGTCTATCTTTCATCCACGTGGTTGTAGATACCTTTTCAGGATTCACTTTTGCAGTGCCACCAGCAAAAGAGACAGCCCAAGTGGTCACTGAATTCCTTATCTAAGCATTTGCAATTATGGGTGTGCCACAAGAAATAAAAACAGATAATGGACCTGCATATAGTTCTAAACATTTTGCGCACTTCTGTGCACAGTATAAGATATTACACATTACTGGAATACCTTTTAATCCACAAGGTCAGGCAATAGTAGAGAGAAGAAACAGAGACATTAAGACACTCCTCCAAAAACAAAAGAAAGGGGGGGCCACAAATAGTCCTAGGGAACTTCTAAATTTAGTTCTCTATACCATTAATTTTCTAATTTTTGACAAAGATGCACTGGCTCCAGCAGACAAGTTTTATAACCCACCAGAAGGGCAGTGTCCAGTGCGAGCAGCTCCACTGTCCTTAGATAATCACCAGGTGATGTGGAGAGACCCAAAAAGTGGTGAATGGAAGGGATCAGATAGGTTAACTGCCTGGGGGAGAGGGCTTGCTTGTATTTCTTCAGATGGAGAAGGAATCAGATGGGTGCCAATGAGTTGTATTCTCCTTGTCCATCAGAGAGAGACAGAAAAAGAGAAAGACCTCAAAACAAAGGAGAAAATCTAAGAAACATCTGACACTGAAAGAGCATGGCTAATAAGAAGACTGTTAAAGAACTTTAAAAACCAGCAGGAATCATTGGATTTCCTAACACAACATGAGACTAATGGTCAATGGACTTATGGACATTTATAAATTCTCAATTTATGATTATTTGATCATGTTATTTGTTACATACTTCTAGCATGTGTTATGTTACTATGTTACTATGTGTTTATGTAATCTATGTAATTATGTGTAATGCCTCCCATATTGATGGATTTATGTTTCAAGGTCATGACTGCTCTATGTTCTAAATCAAAAGAAAGGGGGAGATGTAAGTGCTAATGAGATATTAGGTTCTTACTAAGTGCTAAGTTGGTACTTGACAATGACAATTCTCTAGTTCCGGCCTTTACTGGGAGTTTTTACTTGTGAATTCCTGGGGAAGAGCTTGCATGCTTAGGAGGAGCAAGTTCATTGGTTGAAGTAATTTTTCCCAGAAGCCCTTGCATTATCCCACGCCCATTCTCTGGGAGGATAAAAGAGAGAAGTCACTATTTCTGGACCAGAGTTAACAGCAACTGTCTGGAGACAAACGGTTCTCTACAGGAAGAAGAATCTGTCCGAGAGATTTGAGTTGACACAGCAGATCTCCTCCCAGAGAGTGATCGGCAGCTTCTGGAGACAACAGCACGTTAAATTGATGTACAATTTTGTACTTCTCAGATTGGCTAAAATGACAGAAAAATAATGACAAAAGTTGGAGGATATGTGGGTAAACTGAGACATTAATACATGACTGTGGATTTGTGAAATGACCCAACAATTCTGAAGAGCAATTTGGAACTATGCCCAAAAACAGTGGTCCTCAAACTTTTAAAATAGGGGGCCAGTTCACTGTCCCTCAGACTGTTGGAGAGTCAGAGTATAGTAAAAACAAAAGCTCACACTCTATCTCTGCCCCTCAGCCCATTTGTCATAACCTGGTGGGCTGCATAAATGTCCTCAATGGGCTGCATCTGGCCTGCAGGCCGTAGTTTGAGAACCCCTGCCCAAAAAGCTAATGGATTAAAGATACCCTTTGATCCAGTAGTGTCTCTAATGGATCTATGTCCCAAAGAGATTTAAAAAAAAAAAAAAAAAAAGGGAAAGGGACCAAATGTGCAAAAATGTTTATAGCAGCCTCTTTTGCAAGAAACTGGAAAATGAGTGGATGCCCATAAGTTGGAGAATGGCTGAATAACTTAAGGTATATGAATGTAATGGAATACTATTATGTAAAAACTTATGAAGTGGCTGATTACAGAAAGGTCTGGACTTACATGATATGATGTTGCTAAGTGAAGTGAGTAGAACAAAGAGAACATTGTATATAGCAATAAGATAATGTGATGATCAACTATGATAGACTTGGCTCTTTTCAACAATGAGGTGATTCGGGCCAATTTCAATAAATTTATGATGGAAAGAACCATCTGCATCCAAAAAGAAGACTGTGGAGACTGAATGTGGCTTACAGCACAATATTTTCACATATTTTATTGTTTGCTTGCTTACTTGTTTCTTTCTCATTTTTCCCTTTTGATCTGATTTTTCTTGTGCAAAATGACAAATGTGGAAATATGTTTAGAAAAAATGCACATATTTAATCTATTTTGGATTAGTTGCTGTGTAGGGGAGGGAGAAAATTTATAACACTGTTTCGCAAGGTTGAAAAGTATCTTTGCATGTGTTTTGAAAAATTAAAAGCTATTATTATTAAAAAACAAAAAAGATATTATCCCTTAATATTTAACTCACATTTATGTTCTATGTCTATATATACTTCTTCTAACTGTCATACTAATGAAAAAAGTTCTGAATTACAAGTATAATATTCCCATATAGGAATGTGAACAGATAAGCCTTATTAAGTCAATTATATCACTTTCCTGATTTCTTCCTTATGCTTCCTGTGAGTCCTGTATCTGAAAATTATGAATGCTTGAAAATCTGTTTCATTAAATGATCATCTTTTCTTTTGAAGGATTATACTCAGTTTTGCTGAGCAAATGATTCTTGATTGTAATTTTAGCTCCACTGCACTATGGTAAATCATAGTCCAAATCCTCTAGTCCTGTAATGTAGAAGCTCCTATATCTTAAGATATCCTAAATATGATTACACTATACTAGAATTCCTTCATTCTGGATTCTTGAAATATTTTCTCCTTGACCTGGGAATTCCAGAACTTGGCTATAATATTTATGCAAGTTTTCATTTTGAGATCTCTTTCAGGAGACAATTGGTAGATTCTTTCTTTTAATTTTTTTTTAATTTTTATTAAGGGTTTTTTATTTTCAAAACATAAGCATAGATAATTTTCAACATTCCCCATGCAAAAACTTGTGTTCCAAAATCCCCCCTTCTTCCCCATTTCCTCATCTATACAGGAAATAATTTAATATATATTAAATATGTACAATGCATTTATACATATTTCCACAAATATGCTGCACAAGAAAAATCAAATTAAGGTACAAATTATAAAGAAAACAATGCAAGTAAACAAAGTAAAAAAGTGAAAATATTATGTCGTGATCCACACTCAGTCCCTATAGTTCTCTCTCTGAGTACAGATTGCTCTCTTCATCACAATACCATTGTAACTGAATCAATCAAAGCTGAAAATAACCACTTCTTTCAGAATTGATCTTTGTATAATCTTGCTGCTCTTGTGTAGAATATTTTCCTGGTTCTATTCATTTTCCTCTGCACTATTTCATATGCGTCTCTCCAGGTATCTTTAAAATCATCTTGCGGATCATTTCTTATAGAACAATTATATCCCATAACATTAATATACCCTTACTCATTCAGTCATTCTCCAACTGATGGGCATACACTCAGCTTCCAGTCCTTGCCATTACGAAAAACTTTTGCATACATAGGCTCTTTTCCCTTTTTTATGATCTCTTTGAGATATAGGTCTAGTAGAGATACTGCTGGATCAAAGCATATATATAGTTTGAAAATCCTTTGGGCATAGCTGATGGATTCTTTCAATTTCTATTTTATCCTCTGATTCTAAAATATGAGGACAATTTTCCTTGATAATTTCCTGAAAGATTATGTCCAGGTTCTTCTTTTGCTCATGACTTTCATGTATAACAATACATTTTACATTATCCCTCCTGGATCTATTTTCTAGATAAGTTGTTTTTTTCTAATGAGATAGTATGCATTTTCCCCCTATTTTCCTATATTTTGGCTTTGCTTTGTTGCATCTTGATCTCTCATAAAGTGAATGTTCCATTTGATCAATTCTAATGTTTAAGAGATTATTTTCCTCAGTGAGATTTTGTACCTCCTTTCTCAGTTGGCCTTTTTTTTTAAAGGCATTCTTCTTTTCATTAGTTTTGTGTGTGTGTGTGTGTGTGTGTGTGTGTGTGTGTGTGTGTTTCTTTTTATGTCAGTCTCAATTCTTTCTTTTTACATTTTCCCTCTATTGCTATTACTCAATTTTTAGTCCAATTTGAGCTTTTCTGTTGCTTGAATCCAATTCTTATTTTTTCTTGGAAACTTTGAATGTACGCATTTTGACTTTACCATCTTCTGAATGAGTGTTTTGATCTTCCTTGAAACTATAACTTTCATTGGTTAGAAATGTTTTTTTTTCTGTTGTCTACTCATTTTTTCCTAGCCCATTACTGAGCTTTTATCTCTTTATTAAAGGAGGTCTCTAAATCCAGGAGGGAGGGAACACAGTTCCAAGCTTCAGGGATTTTATGTGACTGTTTTCAGAGATCCTTCCAGGGACCTGACCAAAAACCTTCTTTTCTGCACTGGAACTGTTAGAAGTGTCCCTGTCCCACTGTATCTGTAAGATCTAGTGTGCTAAAGTGATTCCTGTTTTACTGATGCCTGGGTAGGGGTTGGAGACAGAGCTGTGCTAACATGGTTTGTGACGAGACTGCACACCAAACTCCCATCCTTGTGCTGCAGACTCTCTCCACTGACCTTCCAAGTCCTTCCTGGTGTCCTTAGGCTGAGAGGTCCAAAAACCTCTAGCATTGCTGCTGATTCAGGAGTCTCATCTTGCTGACACTGGGATCCAGGCTGGGGCTAGGTTGGAGAAGCTTGAGTTGAAACCCGGGTTTCATGGACCTTTTCTGTGACCTTCCAAGACCTCTTATGTTGTCCCTGGGCTGAGAGGTCTGGAAGCCACCAATTTTGTGACTGATTCAGAAGTCCTGGTTAGCTGACACCTGGGCCAGGCCTGGGCTGGGGAAGGGGTTATACTGGCTTGGTCTTCATCAGGATTGCATGTTTGCTTCCCACTCTAATTTCACAGACCTTTTCTGCTGACCTTTTAAGTTTTCTTCAGCTGGAAAATGTTCTACTCTCTCTTTTTGAGTATTATGATACTCTAAAATTTATATAGATTCATTATTTAAAGAAAGTTGAAATGGTTTGAAGGAGAGGTTGGGTGAGTTTTTGCCTTTTCTCTGCCATCTTGGATTCATCAGAAGAATAGAATTTAAAAAAAACTTAGATATGATAAACCTGTGCAGAAAATTGAATGAGGATAGAAAACAATATATCTTTTTCTTTTAGAATGTGACATTGAGGCATGAATGCATACAAACTTCACAACCAAATACAGAAAAGCAGAAACAGGGTATGGTGCCAAGATGGTGAAGAGAAAACAACAAACTTTTACTGAGCTCTCCCCATATGCCTCAAATTGGCAGCAAATTGGTCTTCTGAACTGGTTTTGGTGTGACATAATCCACAAATGTTTGGAGGATAACAAATTTCCAGCAGAAGATAATTTGGACAATTTTCAAAAAGGTCTGTTTCAATTGGACACAGAGGGAGGTAGGCTGAGCACAGGCTGCTGAGCATAGGCCTCCAGTGCAGACAGTACAGAGACCCAGGGTGGTGTGGACTCTGCACCAGGGAATCTATTAGGAGGAATCCACAGCAGTGTTGGCTACTCTGCTCTGGTTGTGGGCAGTAGATCAGCAGATTAGCTGAAGGACAAATAACACAAATATAAAGAACAAAGAAGAGTCCCTAAATGCCAGTATTTCACGGGACCTGGCTGCATCCAACCAGCACCAGAAATTGGTGACCACTGATTTTTCAAATACTTAATCATATTCCTATTTACTATAATTATTCTCGTTTCTGCAAACAACCTCTTTCAACTCTTCATTGGGTGAGAAGGAGTTGAGATCATATCATTTATACTCATCGGATGATAATTCAGATGAACTGATGCAATGTTGTAAATTGTCAATATTGTAAAATTACCCATGCATATATCTGGTAAATAATAACTATTTTTGTCTTATTTTTATTTTTATGTTTTAGTAACAATTTGCCTATTGTAGTGAAAGAACTCTAGTTGTACAGTCACAAATCTTAGATTCAAATCCTGACTCTGCTGTTTTACTGTGCCATTTTAGGCAAGTCATAGAGACTCTTTAATCTTCAATCTCCTTTTCCATAAAATAAAGGGGGTAATCTAATGTCATGCTTCTTAAATTTTTTCCATTAGTGAACTTTTTTTTGCCTGAAATCATATTTTTATTAATTTTATAATTATACATTTTTGACAATATATATGCATGAGTAATATTTTTATAACATTGTCCCTTGTATTCATTTTTCCAAAATTTCCCCTGTCTCCCTCTACTCCCTCCCCTACATGATAGGCAATCTCATACATTTTACATGTGTTACATATAGTATAACCTAGATAAATATATGTGTGTGAATCCAATTTTCTTGTTGCACATTAAGTATTGGATTCTGAAGGTATAAGAAACCTGGGTAGATAGACGGTAGTGCTAATATTTTACATTCAATTCCCAGTGTTCCTTCTCTGGGTGTAGTTGTTTCTGTCCATCACTGATCAACTGGAAGTGAGTTGTATCTTCTTTATTTTGAAGATATCCACTTCCATCAGAATACATCTTCATACAGTATTGTTGTTGAAGTGTATAGTGATCTTATGGTTCTGCTCATTTAACTCAGCATCAGTTCATGCAAGTCTCTCCAAGCCTTTCTGAATTCATCCTGCTGGTCATTTCTTACAGAGCAATAATATTCCATAACCTTCATGTACCATTATTTACCCAACCATTCTCCAATTGAAGGACATCCATTCATCTTCAAGTTTCTAGCCACTACAAAAAAAGCTGCTACAAACATTTTGGCAAACACAGGTCCCTTTCCCTCTTTAGTATTTCTTTGGGATATAGGCCCAGTAATAGCACTGCTGGATAAAAGGGTATGCACAGTTTGATAATTTTTTGGACATAGTCCCAGATTGCTCTCCAGAATGGCCAGATTGTTTCACAACTCCACCAACAATATATTAGTGTCCCAGTTTTCCCACATCCCCTGCAACATTCATCATTATTTGTTGCTGTCATCTTAGCCAATCTGACAGGTGTGTAGTGATAATTCAGAGTTTTCTTAATTTGCATTTCTCTGATCAGTAGTGATTTGGAACACTTTCATATGAGTGGATATACTTTCAATGTCATTATCTGAGAATTGTCTGTTCATATCCTTTGACCATTTATCAATTGGAGAATGGTTTGATTTCTTATAAATTAGGATCAATTATCTATATATTTTGGAAATGAGACCTTTAACAGAACCTTTAACTGTAAAAATATTTTCCCAATTTGTTACTTCCCTTCTAATCTTGTTTGCATTAGTATTGTTTGTACAGAAACTTTTTAGTTTGATGTAATCAAAATCTTCTATTTTGTGATCAATAATGATCTCTAGTTCTTCTCTAGTTATAAATTCCTTCCTCCTCCACAGGTCTGAGAGGTAGACTATCCTCTGTTCCTTTAATCTATTTATGATCTCATTCTTTATGCCTAAATCATGGACCCATTTTGATTATCTTAGTATATGGTATTAAGTGTGGGTCCATATCTAATTTCTGCCTTACTAATTATCAGTTTTCCCAACAGTTTTTTCCAAATAATGAATTTTTATCCCTAATGTTGGTATCTTTGGGTTTATCAAACACTAGATTGCTATAGTTGTACCCTTTTTTTTCCTCTGTACCTAATCTGTTCCACTGATTGGCTGGTCTATTTCTTAGCCAATAACAATTGGTTTTGGTGACTGCTGCTGTGTAATATAGCTTTAGATCAGGTACACCTAGACCACCTTGATCTGATGTTTTTTTCATTAATTCCTATGAAATTCTTGATCTTTTATTCTTCTATATGAATTTTGTTGTTATTTTTTCTAGGTCATTAAAATAGTTTCTTGGGAGTCTGATTGGTATAGCACTAAATAAATAGATTAGTTGGGGAAGTATTGTCATTTTTATTATATTTGCTCGGCTTATCCATGAGCACTGAATGTCTTTCCAATTATTTAAATGTGACTTTATTTTTGTGGCAAGTGTTTCATAATTTTTCTCATATAATTCCTGACTTTTCTTTGGTAGATGGATTCCCAAATATTTTATACTCTCAACATTTCTTTGGAATGGAATTTCTCCTTGTATCTTTTGCTGTTGCATTTTGTTGGTGATATATAAAAATGCCGAGGATTTATGTGGATTTATTTTGTATACAGCAACTTTGCTAAAATTCTGAATTATTTCTAATAACTTTTTATTAGAATCTCTGGAGTTTTCTAAGTATGCCATCATGTCATCTGCAAAGAGTGATAGTTTGATTTCCTCATTACCAACTCTTATTCCTTTAATCTCTTTCTTGACTCTTATTGCCAAGGCTAACATTGATAATACAATTTTGAATTGTAATGGTGATAGTGGGCAACCTTGTTTCACTCCTGATCTTACTAGGAAAGGTTGCAGTTTATTTCTATTGCATATTATGCTTACTGACGGTCTTAAATATATGCTCCTGATTATCCTAAGGAATAGTCCATTTACTCCTATGCTCTCAAGTGTTTTTAGTAGGAATGGATATTGGATTTTATCAAATGCTTTTCTGCATCTATTGAGATGATCATATTTTTTTTAATTTGATTATTAATATGATCAATTATATTAATAGTTTTCCTAGTATTAAACCAGCCCTGCATTCCTGGTATAAATCCTATTTGATCATAATGCATTATCCTGGGGATGATTTTCTGAAGTTTTTTTGCTAATATCTTATTTAAAATTTTAGCATCAGTATTCATTAAGGAAATTGGTCTATAGTTTTCTTTCTCAGTTTTCGATCGACCTGGTTTAGGTATCAGTACCATGTCTGTCATAAAAGGAGTTTGGCAGGACTCCTTCATTCCCTATTTTTTCAAATAGTTTATATAACATTGGGGCTAGTTGTTCTTTAAATATTTGGTAGAATTCACATATAAACCCATCTGGTTCTGGACATTTTTTCCTGGGGAATTGATTAATAGCTTGTTCTATTTCTTTTTCTGAAATGGGACTATTTAAGCAATTTATCTCCTCCTTTGTTAATTTAGGAAGCCTATATTTTTGGAGGAAGTTATCCATTTCACTTAAGTTATCAAATTTATTAACATAAAGTTGGGCAAAGTAACTCCTTTTAATTCTCTAATTTCCTCTTCATTGGTGGAAAGATCCCCCTTTTCATTTGTAAGACTAACAATTTGATTTTCCTCTTTCCTTTTTCTGATCAGATTTACCAAAGGTTTATCTATTTCATTGGCTTTTTCATAAAACCAACTCTAGGTTTTATTTATTAATTCAATAGCTTTTTTACTTTCAATAGTATTGATTTCTCCTTTTAATTTTTGTATTTCAAGTTTGATTTTTGGTTGGGAGGTTTTAATTTGGTCTTTTTCTAGCTTTTTAAGTTGTACGCCCAATTCATTAATCTTCTCTTTCTCTATTTTATTCAAATAAGCCTCTAAAGATATAAAAATTCCCCTTATTACCACTGTGGCTGCATCCCACAGATTTTGCTATGATGTCTCATCATTGTCATTATCTTGGGTGAAATTATTAATTATTTGTATAATTTGCTGTTTCACCCAGTCATTCTTTAAGATGAGATTATTCAGTTGACAATTACTTTTTGGTCTATTTACCACTAACTTCTTATTGAATGTAGTTTTGATTGCATTGTGATCTGAGAAGAAGACATTTATTATTTCTGCCTTCTTGCATTTAATTTTGGGATCTTTATGTCCTAATATATGGTCAATTTTTTTATATAGGTTCCTTGAACTGCTGAGAAGAAAGTATATTTCTTTCTATCGCCATTCAGTTTTCTCCAAAGGTCTATCATACCTAGTTTTTTCTAATGTTCTATTTACTTTTTAACTTTCTTTCTTATTTGTTTGTGGTTTAATTTGTTTAAATCTGAGAGTGCAAGGTTGAGATCTCCCGCTATTATAGTTTTATTGTCTATTTTTTCTTGCAACTCACTTAACTTTTCCTTTAGAAAGTTAGATGCTATACCACTTGGTGCATATATGTTTAGTATTGCTATGGCTTCACTGTTTATGCTACCTTTTAACAGGATATAGTTTCCTTCCTTATCTCTTTTAATTAGATTAATTTCTGCTTTTGCTTGATCTGAGATAAGGATGGCTACCCCTGCTTTTTTGGCTTTACCTGAAGCATAATAGATTCTGTTCTAACCTTTTACATTTACTCTGTATGTATTTCCCTGCTTTAAGTGTGTTTCCTGTAAACAACATACTGTAGGGTTCTGACTTTTGATCCAGTGTGCTATTTGTCTCTTTTTGATGGGAGAGTTCATCCCATTCACATTTACAGTTAAAATTACTAATTCTGTATTTCCTGCCATCATATTATCTCCAGATTATGCTTTTTTCCTTGACCCCTCCGAACCCCTTCCCCAATATTTTATTTATAGACCCCACTTGTGACGCACAGCCCTCCCTTTTAATATTCCTCCCCCCTCCTTCCAAGTCCTTTCCTCTATTCCCCTTTTCCTTTTCCCTTTTCCTCTCCCTCCTTTTAATGAGGTGAGAGAGAATTATCTGAAAAACAAATGGCAATTATTTACTCTTTGAGAATATTCTTATGAGAGTAAGATTCACACAATGTTTCTCTCCCTCTCTAAATTCCCTCAGATATGGTATATTTTCTATGCCTCTTCCTGGGAGGTAGTTTCCCTCTTTTTATCACTCCTTCCCTTTTTTTAAAAGTTAATTTAATTTTATAATTATAACTTTTTTTTTTTGACAGTACATATGCATGGGTAATTTTTTACAACATTATCCCTTGCACTTACTTCTATTCAGATTTTTTCCCTTCCTCCCCCAACCTCCTCCCCCAGATGGCAGGCAGTCTTATACATGTTAAATGTATTACAGTATATTCTAGATACAATATATGTGTGTAGAACTGAATTTCTTGTTGCACAGGAAGAATTGGATTCAGAAGGTAAAAATAACAGTTTACACTCATTTCCCAGTGTTCCTTTTCTGGATGCAGCTGATTCTGTCCATCATTAATCAATTGGAATTGGATTAGCTCTTCTCTATGTTGAAGATATCCACTTCCATCAGCATACATCCTCGTATAGTATCATTGTTGAAGTGTATAATGATCTTCTGGTTCTGCTCGTTTCACTTAGCATCAGTTGATGTAAGTCTCTCCAAGCCTCTCTGTATTTCTCCTGTTGGTCATTTTTTACAGAACAATAATATTCCATAACATTCATATACCATAATTTACCCAACCATTCTCCAATTGATGGACATCCATTCATCTTCCAGCTTCTAGCCGCTATGAAAAGGGCTGCCACAAACATTTTGGCACTCAGGTCCCTTTCCCTTCTTTAGTATTTCCTTGGGATATAAGCCCAGTAGTAGTATGGCTGGGTCAAAGGGTATGCACATTTTGATAACTTTTTGGGCATAATTCCAGATTGCTCCCCAGAATGGTTGGATTCTTTCACAACTCCACCAACAATGCATCAGTGTCCCAGTTTTCCCACAGCCCCTCCAACATTCATCGTTATTTGTTCCTGTCATCTTAGCCAATCTGACAGGTGTGTAATGATATCTCAGAGTTGTCTTAATTTGCATTTCTCTGATCAATAGTGATTTGGAACACTCTTTCATATGAGTGGAAATAGTTTTAATTTCATCATCTGAAAATTGTCTCTTCATATCCTTTGACCATTTATCAATTGGAGAATGGCTTGATTTCTTATAAATTAAAGTCAATTCTCTGTATATTTTGGAGATGAGGCCTTTATCAGAACCTTTAACTATAAAAATGTTTTCCAAATGTGTTACTTCCCTTCTAACCTTGTTTGCATTAGTTTTGTTTGTGCAGAAACTTTTTAATTTGGTGTAATCAAAATGTTCTATTTTGTGATCAATAATGGTCTCTAGTTCTCCCTTGGACACAAACTCCTTCCTCCTCCACAAGTCTGAGAGGTAAACCATCCCATGTTCCTCCGCTTTATTTATGATTTCGTTCTTTATGCCTAAATCTTGGACCCATTTTGATCTAATCTTAGTATGTGGTGTTAAATGTGGGTCCATGCCTAGTTTCTGCCATACTAATTTCCAGTTTTCCCAGCAGTTTTTGTCAAATAATGAATTCTTATCCCAAAATTTGGGATCTTTGGGTTTGTCAAACACTAGATTGCTATTTTTATTCACTATCTTGCCATGTGAACCTAACCTATGCCACTGATCAACTAGTCCATTTCTTAGCCAATACCAAATGGTTTTGGTGACTGTTGCTTTATAATATAGTTCTAGATAAGGTACAGCTAGACCACCTTCACTTATTTTTTTTTTTCATTACTTCCCTTGAAATTCTTGACCTTTTGTTGTTCCATATGAATTCTGTTGTTATTTTTTCTAGGTTATTTAAATAGTTTCTTGGAAGTCTGATTGGTATACCACTAAATAAATATATTAGTTTAGGGAGTATTGTCATCTTGATTATATTTGCTCGGCCTATCCAAGAGCACTGAATGTCTTTCCAATTATTTAAATCTGACTTTATTTTTGTGGCAAGTGTTTGTAATTTTGCTCATATAATTCCTGACTCTCCTTTGGTAGATATATTCCCAAATATTTTATACTATCGACCGTTATTTTGAATGGAATTTCTCTTTGTATCTCTTGCTGTTGGATTGTGTTGTTAATGTATAAAAATGCTGTGGATTTATGTGGATTTATTTTGTATCCTGCAAATTTGCTAAAATTCTGAATTATTTCTAACCTTCCCTTTTTTCTAATACTACCCCCTTCCCTTTACAACACCCCCCTTTTTTTTATATCAGTAAAATCAAATTATCCATGTGCACTTTCTATATATCCACAACAGAGATACAGTTTTCAAAAGTTCTTTTTACCTTTTTCTGTTTCTCTTCAGTCTTGTGGATGTAGATCAAATTTTTGTTTGTCTCTTTTTTTTTCTTAGAAATAAATGGAATTCCTCTGTTTCATTAAATGACCATATTCTTCCATGGAAGAAAATGCTAAACTGAGCTGTGTAGTTTATTCTTGGTTGCAATCCTTGATCTTTTGCCTTTCAGAATATCAGGGTCCAGGCCCTTCAATCTTTTAATGTGGAGGCAGCCAGATCTTGAGTGACCCTTATTGTGGCCCCTTGATATTTCCATTGCTTTTTTCTAGCTGCTTGCAATATTTTTTTCCTTTGTGTGGGAATTCTGCAGCTTAGCCACTATGTTCTGTGGAGTTCTTTTTTTAGGGTCTTTTTCAGAAGGTGTTTGATGAATTCTTACAATGCCTATTTTCCCTTCTGTTTCTATTATTTCTGGACAGTTCTCTTTGGTGATTTCCTGTAAAATAGAATCTAGGCTCTTTTTTTGGTCATATTTTTCGGGAAGTCCAATGATCCTCAGATTATCTCTCTTAGATCTATTTTCCAGGTCTATAGATTTTCCCAGTAAGTATTTGACGTAATTCTCTAGCTTTTCTTTTTTATTTTTTTTTTGTTTGACTGATTCTTGGTTTCTCAATAAATCATTCATTTCTATTTGTTCCATCCTGATTTTTAATGAGTTATTTTCTTCATTCACATTTTTTAGTTCTTTTTGTATATGCCCATTTGAGTTTTTAAATGAATTATTTTGCTCTATTGATTTTTTTTCCATTTCCCTAAATTTTTTTAGAGAATTATTTTCTTTTTCAAATTCAGAAATCCTACTTTCTTGAGACTTTTTTTTTATCTTTTACAATTCAGAAATCCTACTTTTCTGTGATTTTTTAACCTTTTCTAATTCACAAATTTTGTTTCCCTTCATCTCCTGTGAGTTCTTTATTTTTTCAACTCAAATTTCAGAACATTGTTATTCTCTATCATAGCTTTTCTTTCCTTACCACATTTTTCTTCAAACTCTCTTAACTTTTTAATAGTCTCTTCTAGGAGAGAGTTATGTGATGGGGGGCAGGTATCCTTCCCCTTTAGGCTGTTATCTGCTGACTCTCTGCTATTAACTTCTTTGGGGTTGGATACCCACTCTTTCTCTCTGTAGAAGGAATCAGTGGTTCTCTTTAGCTTTTTACTCATGGTTAAAAAATCTTTTGGGGTCTGCCCTTGGGGTAAGAAGTTTATTTACTTATTTCTTTACCAGCTTCCTCCCAGACTGGATGTATGCAAGAGCCCCTGTGCCTGATCTAAGAGATAGCTCTGGGAGAGAGTTCCCTTCCCCTTTCCTGGAAGTGCCTCAGAGGTGATTAGTATGACTGCACTGTGAGGGTTGCCCAGTGAAGGACCCCGCTGTGTGTCCTAGAGACTTCCCTGAGGTTTTAAGACTGAACAGTAAAGGCGACACAAAGCCCAGCCAATGTGTCCCATGGGGCATGGATATCAGCAGCTGATGTGAAAAGCCCCTGGGCTCAAACTGGAAGTGTCTTCCCAGAAACCGCAGTCCCTATTTCAAAGGTTCCACTTCTCTGGGACTTCTGTGGCTGAATTCCACAGCCTCCAGCCAAGCCCGGCACTATGTGAATTAGATGTTGCCTCAGGCTGTGTCCCCGCTTTTCAAGTTCTTAACTACCCCAAAATGAAGCCAGACAGCAGAAAGCAGCTGCACAGCCTTGCCGAGTTCTGTTAGGTCACTTCCAGATTGGGGTAGTTCTAGTATCTGGCTTTATATTTTAAAGTGGCTTGATTTCTATTCTGAACTGCTGTTTTATAAGCAGAGAAGAGCTAACAGCCTGTGCCAGATTCTTCTATCTCAGTGGCTTCTCTGATCCCAGAGTTCTCCCCAGCTTGATTGGGGCAGTGTGCTAGCACTTATCTGTCTGTGCTGGCCTTTTTTCTTCCTCCCCTGGGAACCGACCTTTTTTGTTGAAACTCCAGATTGTCTTCACCTGGTAAGTCGTGCTTCCATTCCTTGTGGTTTCTTTCAGTCCAGCGTTATTTTTGAGGCTTATTTAACTAATTGGTAATGAGGGAAGAAGGGAGCTTACAGAATCTCATGTATCTTCTCCGCCATCTTGGCTCCGCCCCTTTTCTCAAGTTTTAAATTCCAGATAGAAAACTATAATTTCTGAAAACACTTTTTAAAGTAAATAAATCTAAGGAGATAATTAATGTTTCCTCTCCAAAACAATAATTCAGTGATGAAAAGCTTTTGTCCTGCTAGAGATGCATCTTTTTAAAAAATATTGTTCAGCAAGATGAATTAGTGAAATTGTAAGAGTATTAATGTGAAACTCTTAGAAATTAGAAGTCTGTCATGGGAATTTTATAGCATGAGAATACCTTCTGCAAAACTGTGTTTTGGTTACATTTATGAGCAGTAAAGTGAAATTATTACTTTTAGAAAACATGAAGGCTAAAATAACTCTTTTCAAATACCTTTCCTAACCTGTCTTTCTTATCCAATTCAGTATCACAGATTGAGCTATATTGGGAGCACTAGACTTGTGATAAGGAGAGTGAAAGAAGTAGGAGTACTTAGTCTATATAATAGATATTTCAGTCATTTGAGCCTAGTAATTAGGGATTTTCTTTGATAAGAGATTGTTGAAATGATTTGATTTGATATCTGATTGTTCAAATCCACAATGTTGATCTGAATAAACTGTACTTTTTCCTCAAAATGTAGAATGTAGCCTACAATGAAGGTTGGGCCTTTTGGTTTGTTTATAGGGAATCTCTTTTTAGGAGAGTAGTGTATATTCTGGAAATAACATGCTTTTTTCATACATAGAGATGCTTTTTTGTTTTCTGTTTTATTAAATTTTGAAAGGTCTGTATGGTAAAAGACAAATATATACAACCATGAAGTAAATGGGTATGATGTTTCTGCCAGCACAATTTTAGTTATTTAGGGAAATTATGGTCAAATGTTCCATTAAATAATTATTTCACTCTTCCAAATCACTGATTTATTCTGGTTGACACCATGGTCAAATGGTTCCTCTTATGGTTTTGTAATAAAGCATGTTCTTTCTCAAAAGGAACACATCTTTCTATAGTCTATATTTATCTCTTGGCAGTTTCACTGCATCATTGTAGATTTTGGGAAGTATTGTATATAGCAAAACCTCAGGTGGCAATTTTTTGTGTTTGCTTCCCTATTTAAGTGTTTCTCTTGAGTTATCTTTAGATAGCACATATTGACAATTAAGTAACGATATCCCTTTGTTGCAAGTGATAACCTTTCCTTTTCAGAAAGGTGGAAAAGTCTGTCTTACCATTGTCTTATGGACAGTATCCCCTGTAGATTGTGGATACTGTAGCATTTATTAGTGCAAATTAACCTGTTTTCATTAGGAATTTTGAGAATACTTGAGTTTGAATTTCATTTAATTTGTTCCTTTAAAAACCAGAGTTATTGATTTCAAATGAAGGTAATATGATTTATAACAACTTTTATTTCTATATGTGAATAAATGAATTATTTTTTTTAATCCCCAACATTCTTCAAGCATTTTGCGCATTTTGCTCATTATTATAGATATATAAAAACACTAAGTTGATAAGAAATACCACTTCCTAGGTTCCTTATTTTTGTTTTTGTTATTGTTTTTATTTCTTTGCTTGTTTTTTTTCCAAAATTCAGTTCAAAGACCACTTTCTCCAAAAAGGGTTTTCTGGTATACTCCCTTCCCCCTCTCCTACTCAGCTACTAATGCCTTTTCCTCTCATATTAACCACATATGCCTTTTTCTAGTTACTTGCATATTAAGGGAAGAGACTTTGTGTACATGTGTGTGTTTTGCCTTTCTTCATATCTCCAGTTCTTAACACAGTTATCACACAGTATAATGTTTAATACATGTGTATTCACTAGTTAATTGACTAAAATAATCTAAGTTTCCTTTTTGGACAGCAATTTGGGTTTTTTTGAAACTTTTGAAACTTTAATTCCTCAAATAGAATGTCAAGTTTCTGGCAGAATATTTTACCATAAATAAATTATTATGTGTCTACTATGTGCCTGGCAATAAAATGACAGAAAAATTCCATAACTTTAAGAAGTTTAAATTTTTTCATTTATAAAATTGTTTTTAGTTTTTCAAACAAAAAATAAATAAACTGGCTACCCAACATGTGAAACATCTATTCAAGTATTTTCTAAGATGTAGTTTGAATGATCAAAGGGTTTGAAATCAAACAGGGACATTTAATGATTCTACAGTCTATGAGGATAGAAGGGAAATCCCAACTTGAGTAGTCCCAGATCCCAAGAATTAAGGAATAAGTTCTTCAGGGAACCTGATTCATCTTATAAAAGAATTACACACCTATGATTCTCTTTGCACTGAGATGCTGTAGGAACTGGGAGAGTTGGCACCTTTTGGGATAAATTAATTCAACAGAAAACTATTCCTGTCTATTTTCACAATGATTTAATAATTTAATCTTTACCCAGAGAAGGCTAAGAGCTTTATAAAGCATCAAAAACATCCATTGGACATTTCTCTTTAGAAAAATGAATCAAAGATTCATTAACTGAACAGAGAGTAATTAGATTTGAATGGCCTCCCAGTTCTCAACTCATTTAAGAAAATTGTTCCTTGGCTGAATGCTATACCTTTGGTTGCATAGTGCCAACAGCCCCAGAAATTTCCCAAATGTTCATGAAAAAAAAATTCCTTGGGAAGATCTCTTAATTACTAAGGAACTTTATATCCTTTGACTCTATCATGGGAAGAAGAAAGGAACATTATAAGTGACATTGCTTTCAAAGTTTATTTTCCCCAAAATGTTACACCATATTTATCACACAAAAAGATTGAAGTTCTATTTCCTTCCATGAAAGATATTGAGAAGCTGAACAGAAAAGGGAACACTAAGAAAGGAGAAAAATATATGAGCTCATCAAGTCATACCCTAGACAAAAGAAAATGGAGTCAGCAACCTCATTTTCTGTAGGGATGATGAGCTCGGCTACCACATAGATCAATAACATTAGCTGCGGTGGCCATCAAATGAAGAAATGCAAAAACTGAGGGGAAAACAGATAAGAACATCAAGAATACCAATCCCTCAGAGCAATGTGCTCTGGCTAAATGAAGGAACCAGCTTTAAAGATGGTTTGCAGCAGGAACAAAAGCATTCAAAAGTGGAATTCCCCAGGCAAAAGAAAACTCAGATTTGGACTGTGCACTCCATCTCTCTCTGAACAAGAACTTGGCAATGATCTATGGTATAACACAGCAAACTAATTGGCTTTAAGTGGAGGAAACCGTTTCTACCTTGAGTGCTAAAAGTTTCCCTTTTTATACTTGCAGCTTCTGAACTCTGCCAGTATGGACATAAGCTCCCTCTTCCTATATCCATTCATTAGAACATTCATTTCTTGAGCAGTGTTTCTGATCTCTGAAACACTCAATGTGTTAATGGATTTCCTTTCTATTTATATGCTTGGCATTATTGGATATTCTACAGTGGGCTTGATAGATAGAAAAATCAGGGGCTAGAGGACATTATGCCCTTCACTGAACAAAGGAGAACAGATTAGTATCTGCTCACTCAGTTGAAATCGTGAAGCCTATGTATAGAACACTTATAGCTGGCTTCTGGTAGAGTAATCCCCTATTAAAAACTAACTTGGCCTTGATCTTTTTCTTTTTATTCTGCTCCAAATTCCCTCATATCACAAACTCCATAGGTAGAGTGAACTCCTCTCTACTTAAAACCTGCTGATGACTGAAACAACACCTAAATAAAACAAGCAATTCTAGCTTCACTGAGATGATCACTCACCAGCTAATCTCTGATCCCCAGGCTCTGCAAAATAAAACTCTTTCTAGTAGATATCTCCTATCTTCTAAGTTCTTTTGAACACAGATAAAAAAAAAAAAAAAACACCCTAAAGACAATGGAATTGAGCTGAATTAACTATGGAAGCATGAGTTTCAGATATAAGCAAATTACTAACATGTGTAATCTCTTGTTTGAATAATAATACAATAATTTAAATCTTTTTAAAATGTTTTGATTAACAAAAATATCTAAAAATGTAAATAAGTAGTACGTGACCCATTGAGTCTTTGGCACATTTAATAAAATCCTTTTTTAAAGTATGAATCATAGCTTTATGTGTTCTTGCTTATATATATACCAGTCTCCTTTCCTTTCTCTAACAGATTCCACCAATGATTTTTATAGGAAATACCCCTCCGCCCCCCCCCAAAAAAAAAAACAAAACCTGGGATTAAAAAAGAAACTGCACTTACCAAGATGTGATAATACTTTTCAATCCATGAACATATGGATGGCAAGTGATTAAATTTACTCTTAAAATTATAAAAATCAAAACTTCTGGAAATTTGTAGCAGGTCTACAGCTTTTAATGTCATTTACACAAATAACTCTGAAGTCTATTGCACCTGATCTAGCATTATATCTAAATTTACATCATGTACTTAAAAGTGCCTCAAAGTTCAATGCATACTATATTTTGTTAAATCATACCAATTGTTATTTGCACTACTCTTAACATCTTTCTCCTTCTCTTCACTCATAAGGCAACTTCACTAGAAAATGGTTCTCTTTTTATCAGTCTGTTGCAATAGCTTCCAAATTCCTTTCCCTTAGTCACATATCTTCCTTCTAAAGACCATTCCTCATATGGATAACATTTGGATAAGTTGAAAAACTGAAGTTTTAATTATATTTGTTTAATGTCAAATTAATTGAGTTAATGTACTCTGTCAAGGTCCTGTCGTCTCTAAGTTATCCTTGGGGACTGCAGTCTCAACTCTGTCCCAGACTCTACTACTCTCCAGACCCAATGCTGCCCTCTTTTATCCTCACAGAGATTGTAGTAAGAACTCAACGAGGCCTCGGAAAATTACTTCAACCAATGAACTTGCTCCTTTTAAAGGTTGTGTAAACTCCTTTTCAGAAGTTCAAAGGTGTAAACTCCCCCTAAAGGCCTGAACTAAAGGTGTGAATTATGAGCTAGAGAATTGCCCAGACAACCTGAGTTCTCACCTTGTAATCCTAACAGTACTCCATCAATAGAGATCAGTAGTTTTTCTGAAATTTATGGTCTTAGAGTGTTGCCTAGAGCTCAACTTCTTAAACTGCATTGTGACCCCATGTGGAGTCTCATAACTAAATGTGGATGTCACAAAATCATGATTTATTATCAATAAATGTTTGTGTTGTTCATCTATTTTTACATACCTATATACCTGAGGCGACATATTTTTTTTTTCTTTTAAAAAAGGATCGAGAGTGAGCACTGAGATGCTAAATGATTTGTCCAAATTAACACAGCCAGTATGAGTTTAGAAAAGATGGCAGATATTCTTGATTTGGAGGTCATCTTTCTCTGATCATTGTTATTTTGCTTTAATAATGTAACTTTCAAAATTATATTCTTCAAGCATAGGTATGACCTGTTATCCACTTGTTCAAAAAGTTTGTTAAGTCCCCTATAACCAAAGAAAGTACAAAATGTTAGTGAATTATATGGCTTAATAAACCCTTTTTCAGCTCTAAATCTGTGATCCTTTCATCCCCTATTTGGCATTTAAAGCCTTCATAGTCTTACTCTATCTTATTACACTTTATTCCCCTGTAACCACTATTTTGCAAATTTAACTGTTTGCTATCCTCTACATACAACATGTTTTCTCTCTTCTCTCTGTTTACCCATAGGCTGTACTCCATGATAAAATGTACTCTTGACTTTCTTCTCCCTTTTTCCTTTTATGATCCCCAGCTCCCTTCAAAATATAGTTTGATTGCTAACCCTCAGAGAAGAATTTATCTAACACTTTTCCTAAGTTGCTGTTGTCCTTTTCAGAAAAAATTTTTTTCATATTTACTTGGTAATAGTATTATAGTAAATCTTCATTTAAATTTATATTAGTTCTCCCCAGCAGCTTTTAAGCTCCTTGAGGGCTGAGGCTATTTAATTGTTGTCTCTATATTTACAGTATCTAATACAGTTTCTTTCATTCAATAGGCAGATAGTACTTATTGACTAAGATGAAAGACTAAACTTAAGATATTTCTCCTGTGACAGATGGAGCCAAGATGGAAAAGTAAAGGCAGGAACTTGCCTGAGATTTTCCCCAAAACCCCTACAAATATCTTTAAATTGTGATTCTAAACATAAATGAGAGCAGAAAAACCTATAAAAAGTTGGAAGGAAATGATTTTCTAGCCCAAGATAACTTGGAAGGTGATCAGTAAAGTGACTAGAGTGAGAATGATGCGCTGTTCAGCACCAAATATGCCAGAATGCATTGAGCCCAGTAAACCAGGAGCAGACCTCAGGGATACTAAATTAGTGGCAGCATTGCTATAAACACACCTCTCAGCCTTTAAACACTAAAGATAACTGAGGTCAAAAGTTTGTTGCAATTGAGAGACAGTGGAGTACAGTCTATCAATGTGCCAGCATAGCCCCAAACCTAGCAAATCAGGAAAAGACATTGAAAACAACTGAATCCACCAAAAATGCAGCTACTTTCAAAAGACTCAGTCCATAGAGAGCAAGGAGGTTGAACAAGTTGTCACAAGATTACAGGATTTCCTTGCTAGCACTGAGGCAGAATTATTTTGCTTTCCCCATACTCAGATTCAGATCACAGTATTTCTATGGGGCTTTTATCTTAAAGATCATAAAGGAGGGAAAGGGACTCTCATTTGGAAAAATGTCTGTGCCAGTTTTTTGTTTTTTTTGTAATGGCAAGAAACTGGAAACTGAGTGGATGCCCATCAGTTGGAGAATCATTGTATAAGTTATGGTATATGAATTTTATGGAATATTATTGTTCCATAAGAAATAATCATAAGGATGCTTTCAGAGAGGCTTGGAGAAGAGCTACATAAATTGATATTAAGTTAAGTGAACAGAACCAGGATAACATTTTATACAGCAACAGCAAGATTATATGATGATCAATTCTCTCACTCTTGGCTCTCATCAACAATGAGATGATTCAGGCCAGTTCCAATAGTTTTGTGATGAAGAAAGCCATATGTACCCAAAGAGAGTACAGTAGGAATAGAATGTGGGCCACAATATCCTATTTTCATTCCTTTTGTGCTTTGATTGTATTTTGTTTTCTTTCTAATTTTTTATCTGATTTTTCTTGTGCAAGACAATATTTGTGTAAATATGTATAGAAGAATTTCACATGTTTAACATATTTTGGATTATATTCCATCTAGGGAAAGGAATCAAGAGAGGGGAGGGAAACAATTAGAACACAAAGTTTTGTACGGGTGAATGTGGAAAATTATCCAGGTATACATTTTGAAAATATAAAGCTTTAATTAAAAAAAAGAAATGAGTGATCACACACAATTATGAAAAATGAATCAACACCACAACATAGTCTTTTCACTCTTTTTTTTGTTGTTTGCCTGCATTTTCTTTTCTTTCTCATTTTTTTAATTTTTGATCTGATTTTTCTTGTGCAGCATGATATTTGTAGTAATATGTATAGAGCAATAGCACATATTTTAAATATATTAGATCACTTTTTGTCTAGGAGAGATGGAGAGAAAAGGAGGGAAAAATTAGAACATAGTGTATTGAGTGAATTTTGAAAAGTGTCCACGTATATATTTTGAAAATGAAAAGCTATAATTAAAGAAAAAGAAAAAATAAATACAAGAAAACAAAAAGAAAAGAAAAGAAAAAGAAAAATAAGTCAACATTTTGGTAAAAAAAAAAAAAAGGCAAACATAAAAATAGTGAAGAAAAAAAAAAACACCACACAAAATAATCAGTCAAATGGCAAAAGATGTGCATAATGCCAAATGAGGCAAAGAATGCATTAAATAGCAAGACTGGCCAAATGAAAAGAGGTACAAAAACTCACTTAAGAAAAAAATATTTTTAAAAATAGCTTAAGTAATGCAAAAGAAGGTATAAAATTATCACATAAGAAAACATTTATTTTAAAAAAGGAGAATTGAACAAAGGGAAACTAACAACTTTATGAGAAACAATAGCATAAGATTAAAAGAATGTAACACAATAGAAGACAATTTGACATGTCTCATTGGAAAGTGAACTGAACTGGAAATATATTCAGGAAATACAATTTTTAAATTATTGGAATAATGAAATACATAATTGAGAGAAAAAGACAGAGACAGAGACTAGACATCATCTTTCAAGAAATGATTATCAAGGAAAAGTGCCCTGATGTTCTGGAACCAAAAATAAAATAGAAATGGAAAGAATTCACCTATCACCACCTGAAACAGATGCAAAACTGAAAACAACTAGGAAGATTAATTCCAAATTAATATTGGAAATTTCCAAATTCCTAAGCTCTATGATTAAGGAAAAAATACTGCAAGCAGCTAGAAAGAAACAATTCATGTATCATATTTCCATAATTAGAAAAGTACAACATTGAGCAGCTTCTACATTAAAGGAGTGTACTGCTTGGAATATGCTATAATAAGAGCACAAAATGTAAGATTATAAACCAAGATCACCTACTCAGCAAAGTTTAATTCTTCAGGGAAAAAGTGGAAATTCAATGAAATAGAGGACTTTCAAGCACTCATGAGGAAAGACTAGAGCTGAATAGAACTTTTGACTCTCAAATACAAGACTCAGAGAAGCAATAAAAGAGAAACAGGAAAGGGAAACTTGAGACTTAACAAGGTTAAACTATTTAATTCATAAGGACTTTTTCATTATTAGGACATTTAAAAGGAGCAAATATAGATAGAAGGCACAGGTGTGAGTTGAATGTGAAAGGATAATATCTAAAAAAATAAAATTAAGGAGTGAGAGAAAAATATACTGCAAGAAAGGGAAAGGAAAATGTACAATGGAATAAATTATCTTGTACAAAAGATATAAGGAAAAATTTTCACCATGAAGGGGAAAATAAGGAAGGTTAGGAGGGTCAATTTATCTTATCCTCATCAGAAATGGCTCAAAGAGGAAACAATATACAGAATCAATTGGGTAAAGAAATCTGTCTTACACTACAGAAAAAATGGGAATAGAAAAGATTTTTAAAAAAGGATGGTAATAGAAGGGAGGGCATATTGGGTCAGGTGTTACTCAAAAGCAAAGTACATTTGAAGAGAGACAGAGTGAAAACAGAATGAATAGAATAAATAGGGAGAAATTAAATGATGGTAAATATATTTAACAAAAGTAACTATGAACATTTTTGAAGCAAGTTTCTTTGTTAAAGGCACACTTCACAGACATAGAGAACTGAGTCAAACTTATAAAAATAAGAGTCATTTCCCAATTGAGAAATTATCAAAAGCTATGAACAGTTTTAACTTGAAGTAATCAAAGGTATATTCATATAAATATTATTTAACTCACTATTCATTGGAGAAATGCAAACGTACAGATATGAGATACTATCTTATAACTATTAGATTGTTAATAAGGCAAAAAAAAGGAAAATGACCAATGCTGAAAATTATATGGGAAAAAAATGAAATGTTAATGCACTGTTGGTGAAGTTCTGAATTGATTCCACCATTCTGTAGAGCAATTTGTAATTATGCCTAAAGAGCTATAAAATTATTCATACCCTTTTTTGTAGGAGGGATATATATTTTTACCATGATTATTATGAAAATATTTTGAATGATTAACCTGTATATCCTATATCAAATTGTTACCCTCTCAATGTGTGACAGAGAGAGCAAGGGAGAGATTAAAAAATTCAAAGTTTTTTAAATGGATGTTAAAAATTGTTTAACTGAAAAAAATAAAATAATATATAGAATAAAAAAAATCATCCTCATAGATGCTCCTCCTTCCAAATTTTGTATTTATATTGATGGTTCTATAATATAAATTGTCACTCAGATGTAAAAACTTAGAAATTTTCTCTCTTTGCTATTACTGGCAGCAATCCTGATAATTATGCCTCCCCATCTTTTTATTGTTGTACTTTTCTTTTTATTAATATCACTAATGTCCTAATTCCTGGACCATCATTATTTCTCATCTGGATTATATTAATAGCCTAATAATTAGTCTCCTCAATGTCCATATCTCCCCTTTACATTATATGCATAATTTTGCATTCACAATAACTTTCCTTATGAGATGATCTGATGATGTTGCATTACTAATCAATGGTCTTCAATATTCCTCTAATACCTATATGCAATGTTCTGCTTTACTTTCTGGAGGTCTCAGACCAGCCTTTGTCTCAGCAGAATAATCACCAGTAGAATAGTCAGGGATAAAGTCCAAAGTCTTTATTGTATCCTTCAGTCTCCCAGTCTTCATCAGCAGTCTCAGCCAATCAGACAGTCAGCAGTCTGCACATCTCAATGTAATGTCCTGCTTTCTAGAGCCTGCATACCAGGGTGGATTAAAATATAGTGCCCAGATGTTCTCTGGAGGATATTAGGACCAGCCTGAGTCTTTGATCTTAGTGGAGAAATGATGAAGCAGGAGAGCCATAATGAAGCTGGCCAAATCTCTCCCTGGCTGAGATTGTCCCCAGTTTATACTCTATTACAATTAAACTAATTCATCATACTGAGTATAAGTATAAGCCAGTTATTATATCACTAGGGAACCATTATTTGTTGTAAGATTAAATCAATCATAGTGAACTAAAGTAATGCTCTTGGTTCAGTTTTCTTGGAGATCTCTGGGGCAGCCTTCTTTTCAGCAGAATAAGCACCCCAAGAATAGCCAGGTGTTACAGTCCAAATCCTTTATTATTTCCTTCAAAGTCTTGTCTCCTTGCCTGGGGCTTCAGCTAGCTTTCTTGAAGGCCTTCCGGAATCTTGGTTTCAGTGGAGAAGCAAAGGAGGAGAGCCCTACCACCAAGGTGGTGTGAGATGGAGTGAATGAATCTGAGTCCAAGGGCTTGTGCTTCAGCCTCCAGTCTGCTTGTCTTCTCTAGCTCTCTGAATCTGAATAAATCTGGCTGATGCTCCCAGCTTATATGCTCTATACTGAGCATATAAACCAATCATTATATCACTAGGAAACCATTATTTTTAGATTAAATCAATCATAATGAATTTAGAGAACTATTAAGCACCATGCTAAAGTAGGTAACCATATTCTCATAATTTCCACTTAGTTAGTACCTTGTAAGGATCTTTTTTTAAGTTAAATGTTCTGGCTCATAACAAACTAGAGAACTATTAATCACTTTGCTAAACTAGATAAACATTGCCTTATCAATTACACTGAGTTAACACCTTTTTGTATGAATTCTTGTTTCAAGTACATTTCTCCATAGTTCTGGCCCATTACACCTATAGTACTAAGTCAAAACACACCCCTCTCATTCTCCCCACATATGCTTGACATTGAAGGCCCTAAACCATTTAGCTCAAAACAAATATTCCAAATTCATTCCCCTCTATTGATGAATTCTGGAATCAAATCTCTGCAATCAGATGACCTCAATTCAAAAGTAACCTCTGATTTTTACTGTTTGACTATGAGCAAGTTACTTTACCAAATGTAACCTCAGTGTTTTCATTTGTAAAATGAATGAAATGGAACAAATGGCTTTAGAAGTCCTTTCCAATTCCAATCCAATTTCTATGATAAAGTAGAATGCTCTGTGTCATAATCTCTTATTCCCTTCTTCCAATTCCATGAATTTTTGAAGTCTCTTATTCATGCATTTCCCTTCATACTCTTATCTACCCATTGAAATCCTGCTTTATTCTAAAACAGCAGAGAAGCCACTTACTGATACCTCCCTAGGTTCTTAATCCATAAAACAGTTGAGCCACATTGTCAGAACCTATCCTTTTAATTTTCACATTTAACTTTTTTTTAGCATCTTTTGCATTTCCAAGCATATTATAAGCTCCGTGAAAAAAAAATGTTTTTTTCACCAGCACTTCAGCATCTAATGAAACATGCAACACATGGTAGATGCTAAATATAGTTGAATAGAAATAAGGATGTATATCAAAATATTGGTGCAGTTGCAATTTACCATGAACATCTATCCTAAGGATTCTACAACTTATTGAGTAAAATGTAATATGTTTACTTCATGAGAAATAGCTGGAAGAAATAGGGGCACTTAGTTTAGAAAAGGAAAGACACAAAACAGCTCTGACAACAGTTTTCAAATACCTAAGGGGTCCTTAAACAAAAGAGGAGAAAGGATTATTTGTTTCAGTTGAAACAGATAGAACAAGAATAAGTAAATGATACTTATAGCCAAGTAAATTGAGTATCAAATTCAGAAAGAGCTCACAACAATTAGTAGGGGATTAGTTGAAATACAATTTAATAAGTATTTATTAAGTGACTTCTATGTGCCAATAACTGTGCTGGCACTGGAGATACAAAGAAAGGTAAAAACAAATAAAAAGAACAACCAAAAAAAAACAAAACAAAAAACTAATATATGGTCCTTTTTGTAATGAATCTCATAATCTAATAGTGAAGACAGCATACAATCAACTATATTTATTTTCATATCTGATCTGCCCCTGTCCTCAGAGAATTCTAGCATCTTTTGCAAAAATCTCAGGTTCATTATATTGTTTTGTGTTTTCATCTATTCAAAGCCCTCCCCCAAATTCTTATGAAGTACTCTATGGTAGACCAAATAAAATATGTCTAGATTTAAAAACAACACAAAGTCAAACAGTTAAAGAAAACAGTGTTATATGGTCAATGGGGGAAAAGACAGGTATTTAGAAATATCATTATGCTTTCATTACTTGTCCCCAGTGTAATGATTTATTTTTACTCCCTCTAACTTGGGAAGTCCCCATGCTAGGAAATTCCATAACCAGATCCAACTCACAATATTTGTATGGTATAAAACTAGATCTGAAGTATCCATTTTCTTCCCTTATATCTTCATCAGGGTTCCGAGTGCTACTCAAGTTTCTTACCATGACACTGGACTCATTGTACCATAACCAGGTCACACCATGTGGCTTCCTAGTATATTTCAGGACTCTACAATTATGGGCTTGTCAAATGAGATGTGCTCGTAACCAAGGACTAAATAAGAGTTGGTAAATAATTGAAAAGGAAAGCCAAGCTCTCAGGCATAATGTAGGGATTTGTGGGTGAGGTGGGAATTAAGATGTATTTTGAAGAAAGGATTTAGGGAAGTGTATAGAGTAGTAAAAATAGTAAAAACAAAACAAACAAAGAAAAACAACAGTTAAATGGCTATGGCTATACACACAAATGCACACACATACCCTCTTTATGTATATTTATGCACATATGCATTAATAAACATTTATGTATTACAATGTACACATGCATATATATATATATATATACATATGCTACAATATTTATGAAATCTGAAAAAACTAAAGAAACAAAAGTATGAGCTTGTAAGAACACATACATTAATACATTAAGCAATGCATACAAAATGTATAACAAAACCTCCTCTGATTACTGGGGGAAACAGATTTTTATGCATTAAAAGAATACAATTAATAATCTATAACCTAAATATGAAATTAGGTAACCTGATTTCTAACTGGAAGGATGATTAAGGGCTTTCCATATTGGGAAGGGAAAGGAGAACAGCTACAATTCCCTGAAATGAATAAATGGTGCCTCACTCTACCACCTTCACAAAGAATAAGGAAACAGTAATGGATAGATTATTAAGACATGGGTTACTTGAGTTTTATATTTGTGAGAAAACTCCTTGCATCAGTCTTTAGATGTGACTGTTTTTCTGGTCAGCATTAGTTTACTAATTATACGTCTCTACATAGTAGTCAGAAGTACACTAGTTTCCTAGTCATATGTGGCTAGGTTCAAGCAATACAATATTTTTTTTCTTACAATTCCCATAGTTAAAGTTTTCTAAAGAAGGCAGAAATTTCACTAATCCCATAATTGAGTAAGAAAGGGAACTGAGAAAGATCCAGAATTGAGTCACATTGATTCTGTGTAGTTTGCACAATTTTCACAATTTAAACACATTTATATGAGAAACAATTATTATTAATGTTGATGATGATAGTAATAATGCACGATTAAGTAGTTCCCTCACTAATACATTAGAATATGTTAGTGTCAGCATCATTATTCATATTATAAAAATTCATATTCATAAAATTCATTATTCATATTATAAAAATAAATTGAGGCTTATAATTTGAGGCCTAATAACTTTAACAGGTTCACACATTTGCACATGATAAGTGCTGGAGGGAATTTCTATTAATTAATTCATTTTTTTGATACACATTACTTTATGAATCATAGTAACAGAGAAAAATCAAGCAAAAGAGAAAAAGCAGGGGAGAGGGGAAAAAAAAGAGAAAAAAAGAAATGAACATAGCATGTGTTTGTCTGGACATGCTCACTAGGGGACTTCAGTAACAGCCCAAGTTCTGATCATGTATTAGGAGGGAAGGGATGGAACTCAAGAGGATGGTCAAACAGGAGTTTGTTTATTTAAAATTTTCTCAGCCTTATATACACTATTACACTTATATAATTGTAGGTCACTATGCATGCATTAACTACAGGATACGGCACATGTGGGACCACATAAACAACTTGATATTGTATGCAGATGTTTCCTTAGCACTGTAGTATAACTCTGCTTTAATTACAACACAGGTTGTCACACCCTCTGACTTCTTAGAAAGGCCAAGATGCCCCTAGAGGGGATGGAGAACCAAACCAGATACATAATCAGGGTCTCTTTTACTGGTCAAAGGATCTTATACCTCTCCCAGGGTTTTCCACTATCTGTGGCTCTAAGTGCATTATGTAACAACTACATGTATTGATTTACATTCAATCTCTAGTTTTTTTGTTTTTGTTTTTTGTTTTTTGGTTTGTTTTTGTTTTTGTTTTTGTTTTGTTTTGTTTTGTTTTGTTTTTTTCTGGATTCAAATGGCATTTTCTGTTCAAAATACATTGGGATTGCTTTGGATCTCAGAACCACTGAGAAGAACCAATTCTCTTACACTTGATCATCACACATTCTTGCTCTTATTGTGGGCAATATGTACCTGATTCTGCTTATTTCACTCAGCATCAGTTCTGTAAATGTTTCCAGACCTTTATAAAATCAACTTGTTTATCATTTTTATTGAACAATAATATTCAATTACCTTCATATAGCACAGCATGTTTGGCTGTTCCCCAATTAATGGGCATCTACTCATTTTCTAATTCTTTGATATCACAAAAAGATCTGCTACAAACATTTTTTTGCACATGTGGGTCCTTTTCCTTTAACATTTCCTAGGGATATAGGCTCAGTAGTGGCACTTAAGAGTTTCATTGTCCTTTGGGCACATTTCCAAATTGCTTTCCAGAATGGTTAGATAATTTCACAACTGCACTATAAACACATTAGTGCCCCAGTTTTCCCACATCCCTTTCAATATTTATCATTATCTTTTCCTGTCATTTTAGCCAGGCTGAGAGGTGTAAGGTGGTACCTCAGACTTGTTTTAGTTTGCACTTCTCTAATCAATAGTGATTTAATGTATGTTTTCATTTGAATATAAATGGCTTCAATTTCATCATCTGAAAGCCATTTATCATTTGGGGAATGAATGATTTCTATTCTCATAAATTTGACACAGTTCTTTTTATATTTTAGAAATGAGAACTTGATCAGAAACACTGGCTGTAAAGATTTATTCCCAGCTTTGTAATCCTTTTATTCTTGTTTCTGTTGGTTTTGTTTGTGCAAAAACTTTTTTTAATTTAATGTAATCAAAGTAGTCATTTTTACCTTTCATGATGCTCCCTCTAATTTTATTTTGTTCATAAATTTATTCCATTTCTAAAGATCTAATAGGTAAATTATCTTCTGCTCTCCTAATCTGTTTATGGTATCATTCTTTATGTCCAAATCATGTACCCATTTTGACCTTATTTTGGCACAGAGGGAGATGTAATTCTGTGCTGATTTTCTGAAATACTATTTTCCAATTTTTGTCAAATAATGAGTTCTTATTTCATAAACTAGATTCTAGAGGTTTATCAAATACAAAATTACTATACGCCTTAATTATTGTGTCATTCCATCTAATCAATTCCATTGATCCATCACTCTATTTTTTAGCCACTTACAACTGGTTTTGTTGACTCAGCTTTATATTAATGTTTTAGTTTTTGTACTATTAAGCAACAATCCTTTGTATGTTTTAAAATTAATCCCTTTGATATTTTTGACCTATTGTTCTTCCAGATAAATTCTGTTATTACTTTTTCTAATTTCATGAATTAATTTTTTGGCAGTTTGATTAGTATATCACTAAACAAGTAAATCAATTAAGGTAGAATTGTCATTTTATCATATTAGCTCAGCTTACCCATAAGCCATTGATGTTTTTCTAATTGTTTAGATATGTTTTCTAATTGTGTTCATATAATTCTTGGGTTTGTCTTGGTATATAGAAACCTGTAGAGTACAGGCTAGCTCCTTGAAGGGCCTCAGGATTAGCAGAGTCAGGATAAATTAAGGTCCTTGGTCTTTAGAGGGAGAAGTGAAGAAGGCAGGCAAACTGCCACGAGGCTTGCCAAAGATGAATCCTGGATTCTGGAGTTCAGATTCACCAGCCTTTCTCCTCCTCATCCTGCCATCAAGTGCTTCTGGCTTCTCTTCCTCCAACCTCCAGTCCTTGCCTATGATTATTTTAATACCAAACATTCAGCAAATACCAATCAATGGTGATAAGAGACATTTATCCAAATATATGCTAATACAGTCATTATCTCATATCATATAGGTAATTAGCCTTTAGTGCTCTTTCTTTGCTTTGGCTCTTCCTGGTTTAGGGATCAGTACCATATTTGTATCACAGAAGAAATTTGGCAGGATTCCTTTACCTATTTTTCCAAATAATTTTTGTTCTTTACATATTTAGTACAATTTACTTGTAAATTCATCTGACCATGGAGATTGTTTCTCAGGGAGTTCATTAATGGCTTGTTCAATTTATTTTTCTAAAATGGGACTAAGTAATTTATTTCCTCTTCTTTTAATCTGAGCAATATATATTTTTGTAAATTTCATCCAGTTTGGTTAAATTTTCATATTTGCTGCCATTTCTTCCTTTTCACTCCAGTGAAACTAACCTTTCTTAAATATTTCCAATCTATTTTGAACTGGAGAGTGGTTTCATTCCATCAAACTCTGGTCAGAAGCTTGGTTTTATATGGTTTTGAGGGAAACTGGGAGACTTTAAGCAAATTTCTGGCTTGGCAATTTTTGCTCCATTACCAAGTTCCTATTTTTTAAAATACCCACTGTGAAAAAAATATCATACTACATACCACAATAAATTCCAAAATAATAAAATTTCTAAATGTAAGAGTTTTCATCATTAAGAAACATATTTTTAAAAAAAGGTCCAAAATAACTGTTAAGTATAACTAGGGGGAGATTTTATTTTAGTTTTTTTTTTTTAATTAAAGCTTTCAAAACATGGATAATTTTTCAACATGGTATGGATAATTTTTCAACATGGATCCTTACAAAACCTTGCATTGCAAATTTTCCATCCTTTCCCCCCAATCCCTCCCCTAGATGGTAAGTAATCCAATATGTATATATATCCACACTCAGTTCCCACAATCCTCTCTCTGGCTGTAGATAGCTCTCTTCATGACAAGATCATTGGAACTGGGCTCAATCATTGGAAAGAATCATGTCCATCAGAACTGATCATCATATAATTTTATTGCAGCTGTGTATCATGATCTTTTGGTTCTGCTCATTTCATTTAGCAGTTCATGTAAATCCAGGCTTCTCTATAACCACCCTGCTGATCATTTCTTATAGAACAATAATATTCCATAACATTCATATACCATAACTTATTCAGCTATTCTCCAACTAATAGGTATCCACTCAGTTTACAGTTTCTTGCCACTGCAAAAAGGGCTGCCACAAGCATTTTTGTACATATTGTTCCCTTTTCTCCCTTTAAAATCTCTTTGGGATACAAACCCAGTAGAACAATTTTTGGATCAAAGGGTATGCATAGCTTGATAATTTTTTGAGCATAGTTCCAAATTGCTCTCCAGAATGGCTGGATCCATTCACAATCCCACCAAAAATGTATATCAGTGTCCCAGTTTTCCCTCATCTCTAAAATTTGTCATTATCTTTTCCTGTCATCTTCACCAATCTGAGAGGTGTATATTGGCATCTGAGTTGTCTTAATTTCCACTTTTCTGATCAATAGATTTAGAGCACCTTTTTCATATGAGTGGAAATAGTTTTAATTTCATCATTGGAAAATTGTCTGTTAATATTCTTTGATCATTTATCAGTTGGAGAATGGCTTGAGTTCTTATAAATCTGAGTCAATTCTTTATATATTTTAGAAATGAGACCTTTATCAGAACCCTGAAATATAAAAATATTTTCATAATTATTGCTTCCCTTCTAATCTTGTCTGTATTAGTTTTATTTTTATAAAAAAAACTTTTTAACTAAATATAATCAAAATTATCTATTTGGTGTTCAATATTGAGTTCCACTTCTTCTTTGGTCACAAATTCTAAAGAGAATTTTTTAAATAAGAATGATTATTTGTTATAACATAATTTCAATTGAATAAAACTAAACAATACTTAAATAAGATTAAGTTATCAAGAATAAAAAAAAATCAGTGAACCTCATAGTAAACATTTCTCATAAAGATAAATTTTCTAATACATTCAGAGATAATATAAAATATGTAGCTACTCATTTGAAGTTCCCTCTCCCAGTTTACATTACTTTTTTTTTTTTGCCATTTCAGAATAACAATTCTGGTTCAATATTCTGTTTTGGTTGAAAACCCAAAACAGTAGTTCACTTGTCCCTCAAATGTGTTTCCTTTCAGTAATCAATCTCAGAACACAGTTATCCCAAAGAAAAATATTTACAAAAATGGCATTACAACAGAAGCAAATGTTATGTTGATCAGGTTCATGGCTAATTTACTTATAATTCCATTATATTAATTTTCAAGATTCATTTTTCACACAAAAAAAGAATAGACACTTCATTCATATTGCCTTTGTATATTTAATAGAAAGACTATCCCCCATATAAAAGATAATTAGGAACTTGAAAAAATATACAAATAAATAATCCATAATTACTATAAAGAATAGTTTCTCTTTAGCATGTCAAAGCACAATATAAAAACAATCAAAATTCTCCGAATATTGCCCACCAAGCAAGTTTTTAAAATACTTCAAATAAAATTTTAGAAAAACAGAGCAAAAAGGTGGAGTGAAACTATTTTTTCAGCCTAAAATAACAGGAGTTTCATTGGAAAGTAATACAACACTAGGGTGGTGCAGGCCTGGCATGGTACAGGAACACCACTGATGTGCCTTGGATGTGGTTACCCCAGCAGCTGCGAACACTTCAGGAGCTCTCAACCCAAAGAGAATAAAATGATCAAAAAAGAGATTATGGAAGACCATCTGAAGTTAGAGAGTACAACTGGAACAAATATCATGCTAAATGGATAAGGCAAAAGTGGATTTCTCTTGTATCCTGTAACTTTGCTAAAGTTGTGAATTGTTCTTAATATTTGTTGTTGTTGTTGTTGTTGTTGTTGTTGATTCTCTAGCATTCTCTATGTATACCATCATATCATCTGCAAAGAGTGATAATGAGATAATTACCTCATACCTACTCTAATTCCTTAAATCTTTTTTATTTGAATTGCCAAAGCTTATATATCTAATACATTATTGAATAGTAGGGGTAATAGTTGGCAACCTTGTTTTATCCTTTAGCTTAGTGGGAATAGTTCTAGTTTATCCCCATTATATATGATGCTTTCTGACACCTTTAAATAGATGCTATTAATTATTTTAAAGAAAATTATATTTGTTCCTATATCCTCTAGTGTTTTTAATAGGAATGTGCTGGAACTCTATCTTTCCAGAAATCAGCAAGAGTCAGGATCACTAAACGTCTTTATTCTAGATCTTTACCTTCGCCTCCAACGCCCGGTCACGAGTGCAAGTGAGCGTGAGTTCCACCACCCAAGTTTCTCTTGCTCCTCCCACACAAGTCACTTCCCTCTCTTTGTCTCACCAATCAAGTCAGCACAGAACAGCTGGGGAGGGTCAACCTTAAACAAGTTAATAGGGAACCGTCCAATTGGCAATTAGTCTCACGTGCTTCATCATCCAAGTGCATTGCTCAGTTCTAGCCCTTTACATCTCCCGCTTTCTTTTGTTTTAGACCACAGGAGGTCGCGCCATCCCTGACCTTTCAGGGAGATGAGAACCCCAAAAAGGACGTGATCACGCCCCCCCTGACTTCTCAGGAGGGGAGATGAAAGCACTAAAAAGGAGATAATCACGCCCTCCCTGACATCTCAGGAAGGGAGATGAGAAGCACCAAAGAGAAGTGGGGATTTGCTAGCGGGTTTCTGGATTGAAGGGCCTTATTAGAGACAAGTATGCACAAACCCATCAGCATGGGAGTTATTACACAAGCACATAGCAATAACGCAGAGGCTATTAGTGGTGACTCTCCCCACAATCAGTGCAGACTCGATGTGGTGTAACAAACAGGAATTGTACATGCAAATAGTGACATAACAAACAATATAAATCAACATGGTATTGTAAGAGATTTCCAGAAGTCCTAGAAGGAGGGTATGTAGACACCAGACACACATACCCCTTCTTCAGCAACCAAGAAATAGTCCAAAACCAATCTATTGTCCATTGCTTCACTGTTAGGGAATCCAATGATCCCCACAATTCCTTTTTGCCTTGGGGCATAAAGCCTACTCCTGTCTTTTGAAATGAAGACACAGGAGTTTTGAATGGATTAATGGGCAGTGCTGATGGTATTATCGCCCTTCCTTTTCCTCCTCCCCCTTCTCCCTTGGCCCAAGAAGGTGAGGCAGAGGGAAGAAGAATTGGAAAATCCCCCAAAGGCTGATTTAAAATCAAACCTGAGCTTTGCACATAAAAAGAACTAAACTTCTTCTCAATGGAAGAGTAATCAATAAATTCCTTAAAACAACAATGCAGGAGGTAAACCAACAAAATGCTAAGAAGAATTTCTACAACTGAAATCCATGTGGTTCGTTTATTTCCTTCCTTAGTTTCAGCCACTGGTTTGAACTCTTCCTGTTCTATCTGTAGTAACCTAGCTTTTTCTTCTTTCTCTAGCTCAATCTGTAGTTTAACCTGCAATTCCAGCAACTCTTGCTGTGGCATTTTATACTCTATACTGTCATACATACGCACTAGCTCTAGGTTGCGTTGTAACGTGCTCTCCTGGCAGTTACAATTACTAGTCTGTCCTAGACCCACCAGAGTACCTTTGACCACTGTCCTTTGCAGTGTGAGCTCTACCCGGCTCGCCTCCTCTGAGGCCTTCTAAGGTCTCTGGCCACAATCTCTTGAATCTATAGCTTAATAACCGGTAGCGCACTCAAGAACAATCACGTGTAATCTTAAAAGCCTTTATTATACCTACTCACATAATGCCCTAACTGATGCCCTGACTTGTTGGTTCCCGAGTGAACACCTGGTCAGAAGACCCATGTGTTCACTACCAAAACCCTTACCTCTTTTGGCTACCCATCTTGGCTTGGCCACCCAGGCTGGGGAGCCAGGGTGAACAGCACGAGGTTAAAGAGGGCGGTTGCTGCCTGCAGTGGGCTTACATAGGGCCTGTGAGGTCACACACACAGCCAATCAGCGAGAGAGTCACCCATTACGAAGCTATCTCAATATGGCCAGGATCCCGCCCAAGGGCAGTCCTAATATCCACAGAAATTACTTCTGGGCCTCAATCTCCCGATGCGCTGTGGCACCCATTTAAAGGCCCCTTACAATTCCCTTTCTCTTGTTTTGCGGGAACCGCACATCTCACCAAGCTAAACTTTTAGCACCAGCTATAGTTCACTTGATCCATGAGATGACAGTGTTATGCCCAAGGAGGTACAAAGCAGCAAATCAGTAAACAGAAGTATGACAATAAGAACCAGGCTCAACAGTGGCCCAAGTGTTCAACCCATTCATCAAAGTCATACTCGAGATAATAGGCCAAAGAGGTTGGATGCCAATGAGGTAGGATGTCAACACTGAGGTGGGAAGTCAACAAGGTAAAACATCACAATTCTAGTTAACAAATATCAGTAGGTAGGTTGTCACAATTCTAGTTACATTTATCACAGTTCTAGACCAATTCTAGTTTCTTACAATTTTCTGTTGCACTTTTCACACTCCTAGAACAATTCTAGCTTATCACAATTCTCAATTGCACTTGTCACAATCCTAGAACAATTCTAGTTTATCACAATTCTCAATTGCACTTTTCACAATTCTAGAACAATTCTAGCTTATCACAATTCTCTATTGCACTTTTCACAATCCTAGAACAATTCTAGTTTATCACAATTCTCTATTGCACTTTTCACAATTCTAGAACAATTCTAGATTCACAGGTGCACATAAGCAAAGTCATGTCCAGTAACATTGTCTCAATAACAATGGCAGGTGGGTGTGTTGGTTTTTCACCCACTAATTTAAAAGCATAGTCCTTCAATAGAAAGCATAGGGCAAAGCCTCTCCCCAGGCCACCATATGGCAAGTAGCCACGGGAGGAGCAAGCAGGCCCACTGTCCATTTATAGTCTTTATATTGCATATCACCCGAAACAGTCCATTTCAGCTGCAACACTGGAACTGTGTCTGCTGTCTCTGGTGTCATGGTCAGGAGGGACATTGCTGCCATCAGCGTCTGAAGGGCTGCGGACATCTGGCTGGTCCCTCTGGCCGGTTGTCTGGTCCTTCTCTTGGATCCCCAGGTTACAAATGTCTCTGGTGGGGATGAACTCTGCTGCTGGATCTGCACCTAGGAAGGAATGTCCCCGGGGCCCAACTTGGGCCTTTCCAAATGCCATCCAGGCCTTTCCACATCACAGTGGAAACAAAGTTGTTGTCAAAAAGATTAACAAGTCAGACAAAAGTCAGTCTGTCACTTAGCTGCACTTTCTGTGTATGCCCGAAGTGCATTGCTAAGGTAAAATGCAAAGAATTTAAAAATGTAAAACCAAAATAATTTAAAAGTGTAAAACCGAAATAGATTAAAAATATAAAACCAAAATAACTTTAAAATGTAAAATCAAAATAATTTGAAGATGTAAAATCAAAAATGTTTTAAAATGTAAAATCAAAATTTAAAAATTGTAAGCAATCACATATCCCAAAATTCCCTTCTCTTGTTTAGAAGAGAAGATCTTGGGGATAGTCTGTGCAGTAATGACTTTACTAGAACACTCGGCTATATCCCTGAATTCTTTTGCCTAAAAATCAAAGTTTGAATTTCTGATACCAAATTGTACTCCAGGAGTGTGAATCAATAAATCTGATATTACTTTTCCTCCTGGGTCAAAGATCACACACTGTCTATTTATTCTAGTGATTAAAACAGCAATTTTCCAACCCATTCTAAACATAAACACTGTTTTATAAGTACCCGTAGGGGGTTGGGAAATCAAGCTCACCTGTGGAAGTGGAAAATCCACGAGGTAAGAAAAGAGGAGTTCCAACTCTCCAAAGACGATCCTAGCAGTTTTACAAGTATAAAACTCCACTCTCTCTAACTGCAAGGTCTTGTCCCTGTAAGGTTTCTTAGAAATTAACTGAACTGTATTTTCAAAACTTTTCTGATTATACTCAATACCCCACAATTCCTTTTTGCCTTGGGGCATAAAGCCTACTCCTGTCTTTTGAAATGAAGACACAGGAGTTTTGAATGGATTAATGGGCAGTGCTGATGGTATTATCGCCCTTCCTTTTCCTCCTCCCCCTTCTCCCTTGGCCCAAGAAGGTGAGGCAGAGGGAAGAAGAATTGGAAAATCCCCCAAAGGCTGATTTAAAATCAAACCTGAGCTTTGCACATAAAAAGAACTAAACTTCTTCTCAATGGAAGAGTAATCAATAAATTCCTTAAAACAACAATGCAGGAGGTAAACCAACAAAATGCTAAGAAGAATTTCTACAACTGAAATCCATGTGGTTCGTTTATTTCCTTCCTTAGTTTCAGCCACTGGTTTGAACTCTTCCTGTTCTATCTGTAGTAACCTAGCTTTTTCTTCTTTCTCTAGCTCAATCTGTAGTTTAACCTGCAATTCCAGCAACTCTTGCTGTGGCATTTTATACTCTATACTGTCATACATACGCACTAGCTCTAGGTTGCTCCCTCTCCGAGCTATATTTAATGGGTGTGGGGATAGCCTTCTTGGAGCTTGATTACAAGCTTCCTGCTGTTCTTCAGTGGTGATCTTTGTTAAAAGATCTTCCATCTGGCTCTTTAACCTCTTTATATAATAAGCATTATGTTCAGCTGTGTCCTTGAGTCTGATCCCAGATTTACCTGGGTCCATATTGCTTCTCTGTCTTCCCTCTTAAGTGGCGTTTCTACCGGATCTTTCAGAATCTTAATTCTGAATATTAAATATTTTCAAAACCTGATAATTTCTGATGCGTCCACCACGTTGGGCGCCATTTGTAACGTGCTCTCCTGGCAGTTACAATTACTAGTCTGTCCTAGACCCACCAGAGTACCTTTGACCACTGTCCTTTGCAGTGTGAGCTCTACCCGGCTCGCCTCCTCTGAGGCCTTCTAAGGTCTCTGGCCACAATCTCTTGAATCTATAGCTTAATAACCGGTAGCGCACTCAAGAACAATCACGTGTAATCTTAAAAGCCTTTATTATACCTACTCACATAATGCCCTAACTGATGCCCTGACTTGTTGGTTCCCGAGTGAACACCTGGTCAGAAGACCCATGTGTTCACTACCAAAACCCTTACCTCTTTTGGCTACCCATCTTGGCTTGGCCACCCAGGCTGGGGAGCCAGGGTGAACAGCACGAGGTTAAAGAGGGCGGTTGCTGCCTGCAGTGGGCTTACATAGGGCCTGTGAGGTCACACACACAGCCAATCAGCGAGAGAGTCACCCATTACGAAGCTATCTCAATATGGCCAGGATCCCGCCCAAGGGCAGTCCTAATATCCACAGAAATTACTTCTGGGCCTCAATCTCCCGATGCGCTGTGGCACCCATTTAAAGGCCCCTTACAGGAATGGGTATTGGATTTTTTCAATTTTTTTTTTTCCATATATATTGAGGTAATCATATGACTTCTTGTAAGGGTCCTTTAAATGGACGGCCACGGTGCAACAGGAGATTGAATGGCCCAGAAGTAATCTCTGTGGATATAGGACTGTCCTGTGGGTGGGATCCTGGCCATATTGAGATAGCTTCATAATGGGTGACGGCTCTCTTGCTGTTTGGCTGTGTATGTGACCTCACAGGTCTTTTGTAAGCCCACTGCAGGCAGCAAGTTGCTCTCTTTAACCTGGCTCCCTAGCCTGGGGTAGCTGAGCCAAGCTGATGGATAGCTGAGAGAGGTAAGGAGTTTGGTAGTGAACACATGGGTTTTCAGATCAAGTCAGGGCATTAAGTCAGGGCATTATGTAAGTAGGTATAATAAAGGCTTTTAAGATTACACATGGCTATTCTTCAGTGTGCTACTAGTTATTAAACTAAATGTTACAAAAGGTGTATGTGGAGATTGCTAGATTTAATCCCCTGACCTTGACCATAAAAAAGACGTTTAGTGATCCTGACTCCAGCTGATTTCTGGGAGGACAGAGTTCTAGCATTTTGGCGCCCAATGTGGGGTGCCATTTGTAACATGCCCTCCTGGCAGTTACTATTACCAGTTTGTCCTAGGTCCAACAGAGTACCTTTTACCACTGACCTTTGCAATGTCAACTCTACCTGGCTTGCCTCCTCTGAGGTTTTCAAAGGTCTCTGGCCACAATTTCTTGAATAGTAGTCTTATAAAGGACCTATGAGGTCACACATACAGCCAACCAGCGAGAGAGCTGTCACCCATTACAAAGCTATCTCAATATGACCAGGATCCCACCCACAAGGCAGTCCTATATCCACAGAGATTACTTCTGGGCCACTCAATCTCCTGTTGCATCGTGGCCGCCCATTTAAAGGACCCTTACAACTTCTGTTTGTTTTTAGATATAGTCAATGATGATAATAGTTTTCCAAATATTGAACCAGCCCTGCATTCATGGTATACATCTTACTTGGTCACGGTGTATTAATCTGGGGTTGAATTTCCGTGATCTTTTTGCTAATATTTTATTTAAGATTTTTGCATCTATATTCATTAGGGAAAATGGTCTATAATGTTCTTTCTCTGTTTTCATCCTACCTGGTTTAGCTTTCAGTACCCTGTCTGCATCATAAAAGGAATTTAGCATAAGTCCTTCTTTCCTTATTTTTTCAAATACTTTAAATAGTATTGGAGTTAATTCTTCTTTAAATGTTTTGCAGAATTCACATGTAAATACATCTAGCCCTGGAATTTTTTTCTTAGAGAGTTGATTAATAGCTTGTTCTATTTCTTTTTACAACATTGGACTATTTACATAAATTTGTTTCCTGTTCTGTTAACGTGGGCAATATATATTTTTAGGTATTCTTTTATTTCACTTAAATTATCAAATTTATTGTCATATAGCTGAGGAAAATAACTACAAATTATAGCTCTAACTTCCTCTTCCTTGGTGGAAAGTTATCCCTTTTTTATTTTTCAGACCTTTTTTCTAATCACCTTAACTAAGTTTTATCTATTTTTTTTCATAAAGCCAACTCATAGTTTTATTTATTGATTCAATAGTTTTTTTTTTTTTTTTTTTCACTTTGAACTTTATTAATCACCCCTTCTATTTTTGAAATACCAAGTTTGGTATTTGATTGGGGAATTTTTTTCTAGCTTTTTAGTGGCAAGCCCAATTCATTGATCTGTTTTTCTATTTTATGCTAATAAGCATCTAGAGATATAAAATTTCCCCCTGTTACCACTCTGGCTGTAAATTCTTGTATGTTGTCTCATTATTGTCATTCTCTTCGATGAAATTAATGCTTGTGTCTATGATTTGTTGTTCCATTCATTCATTCTTTAGGATTAGATGATTTAGTTTCCAATATATTTTTGGTCTATTTTTTCCTGGTCTTTTATCGAATATAATTTTTATTGCTGTGATATGAAAAAATGCATTTATTATTTCTGCCTTTCTATATTTGATTTTGATGTCTTTGTGCCCTAATATATGATCATTTTTCCTATAGGTTCCATGAACTATAGAGAAAAAGGTGTATTATTTTCTGTCTCCATTCAATTTTCTTCAAATATCTAGCATACCTAACTTTTCTAGTATTCTATTTTCCTCCTTAATTTCTTAATTATTTTCTGGTTTGATTTTCCTAGTTCTTAGAGAGCAAGTTTTTATGATCCCACACTAGTAGAGTTTTGTTATTTATTTCATCTCATGACTCTCTTAACTTCTCCTTTAAGAAATTAGATTCTGTACCACTTGATACACACACACACACACACACACACACACACACATATCTATATCTATATATATATCTATATATCTATATCTATATCTATATCTATATATATATCTATATATCTATATATATATCTATATCTATATCTATATCTATATATATATATATATATATATATCTGTTTAATATTGATAGTTCTTCATTGTCTATAGTACCCTTTAGCAAAAACTAGTATCCTTCCTTATTTCTTTTAATAGATCTATTTTTGCTTTTGCTTGATCTGAGATCATGATGGCTACTCTGGCTTTTTTTTTTTTTAACTTGACCTGAAGCATAATGGATTCTGCTCCAACTTTTTACCTTTACTCTGTATATATTGCTCTGCTTTAAATGTGTTCCTTGAAAAAACAAAACAAAACAAACAAAAAAAATAACAAAACAAAACAAAAAAACATATTGTAGACTTCTGTCTTAATCCTATCTGCTATCTGCTCTCATGTTATGGGAGAGTTCACCCCATTCACATTTACAGTTAAATATCTAATTCTGTATTCATGTTATCCTCCTTACCTCATATTATACTTTTCTCTTTCCTTTCCCCCCTTTCCCTTCTCCTCAGTATTTTGCTTATGAGATTCCCCCCTTTATATGCATTTTTCTTATATCTTTACCCTACTATTTATCTTTTCCCTTCTATTAGTCTACTCCTTTCCTTTTCATTTTCCCCAGCAACTTCCCTATAAGGTGAGAGAAATTTCTCTGTCAAACCAAATTTTTCTTTGAGCCAAATCTGTTGAGGGTAAGATGTTGGAATACACGGGAGTCACCTGACAGTGGCTGCTGGAGATCCAACCTAGACCTACAGAATTGATCTTCTTATGTGATAATATGATAGAAGGAGACTGAGAGGCAGTTGCTGTTCTCAGACTTCTCTGACCTGAGAGGCCGTTGAGCTGTCTGACCTCTCTCCTCTTCCCTCTGCCTCCAATTTATTTCATTCCCAGTCTGCAACACCTTTGTCAGCAAAGGGTGCCCTGCAACTCATTCAGATGCTATGCTCCACAGATGTGGAGGCTGTTGGAGAATTGATATACTTCTTAACAGTAAGATTTACACAATGTTCATCTCTCTTCTTTCCTGCAATTAAAATAGGTTTTCCCTGTCTCTTTATGAGATGCAATTTTCCTTATTTTATCTTGATTTTCCCCCTTTTCAACTACCATTCCCTTTCCATCTCTAGTTTCTTTTTTATATTATAACAGTAAAATCAAAGTATACATGCAGTCTTTATGTGTACCCATAACAGAGATATAGTTCTCAAGAGTTCTTTTTTTTTTACCTTTTTATGGTTCTCTTGAGTTCTATATTTGAAGGTCGAATTTTTGTTTAGCTCTGGTCTTTCCATTAGAAACAAATTACATCCAACAGTTCTTTGAATGTCCTTCTTCTTCTCTGAAAAAAAAATGCTCAGTGTGGTGAGTTAGTTTATTCTTGTCTGCATTCCAAATTACTTTACCTTTTGCAATATCAGATTTCAGACCCTTCAATCCTTTAAGATAAAAAGTGCTAAGTCCTGGCTAATCCTTATTGTGACTCTTCAATATTTGAATAGTTTCTTGGATGCTTATAATATATATATATATATATATATACACATATTTTTTTTACCTTGGTCTAATAGTTCTGAAATTTAGCCACAACATTTCTTGTAGTTTTCATTTTGGGATCTTTTTCAGGAGGTGACCAGTGAATTCTTTCAATGGCTGATTTATTTTCTGATTCTAAAACTCTGGAGCAGTTTTAGTTCTCTTTGAAGATCTTTGAAGATAATGTCTAGGTTCTTTTTTTTCATCATGATTTTCAAGAAGTCCAATGTTCATTAGATTGTCTGTCCCAGATCTATTTTCCACATCTGTTGTTTTCCCATGTAGGTATTTTAAATTGTCTTCTATATTTTCATTATTTTGGTTTTGCTTGACTGATTCCTGATGTCTCATTGAGTAATTCATTTCCATTTGTTCAGTTCTGATTTTTAGAGAATTATTTTCTCTATTTACCCTTTTTATTTTTTATTTTATTTTATTTTTTTTTTGTATTTGGCCATTTGAATTTTTAGAAGAGTTATTTTGCTCTTTGAATTTTTTTTCCATTTCACCAATTTTGTTTTTCAAGGAGTTGTATTTTTTTTCCCATTTCTATTTTCCAACAGTCAAATATATTTTGTGAAATGTTATATATTTTCTTTTCCATTTGAGTAAATCTGTTTTTGGATATTCCGGGAATATGATATCCTGAAGGACAAAGGAAATTGGATTGCAGCCAAGAATTAACTATCCAGCAAAATTAAACATTATTTTTAAGGGGAAAGATGTACATTGAATGAAACAGGTGAAACTGAATAGAAAATTTGATCTTCAAATACAGAACTCGAGAAGCATAAAAAGGTAAAAAGGAAGAAAAAGATAACTGTTTTTTAAAAGTTAATACGTTTACACACCTATATGATAATATGATATGTTTAAATCTTGAAAACTATATCTCTGATATGTGTATCCTTAGAGGGTTTAGGCATAATTTGATTTTATTGTGGTGACATAAAAAATAAACTAGTTTTGGAAAGGAGAGTTTACTAGGGAAAAGAAAAGGGATGGTAAAATTTGTAAAATTACATCTCATGAAGAGACGAAGAAAATCTATTATAATTGAGGAAAAGAAGGGAGAGGACTGATCACTGCATGAACCTTACTTTCATTTGGCTCAAAGAGAGAATATCAGACTTATTTATCTCATAGAGAAACTGTTCTCACCATATAATGAAGTAGGAGAGGAAAGAGGAAAGGAAAGGAGGAGTTTAACAGAAGGGAGAACAGAAGAAGAAGGGGAAAGGGATAAGAAAGGGGGAGGAACTGTAAAATGGAAGGGCTGTTTGAGGGAGGCGGTGATCAAAAGCAAAATCCTGTGGAGGAGGGAATATGGAAAACAAAAAAGAAAAGTATAATTTGGGGTAAATAAGATAGAGCTAGATACAAAGTTTGTCATTTTAATTGTGAATGTTCTAAAATGAATGTCCTAAAAACATAAGAGGAGAACTGACTGAATTAGTAGCCAGAATTTGACAATAAGTTGTTTATAAGAAACATATTTAAAGCAGACTCATACATACAGAGTAAAGATAAAAGGCTGAAGCATAATCTATTGTGCTTCAAGTGAAGGAAAAAAAAAAAAAAAAAGCTAGGGTAGCAATCCTGACCTCAGATCAAGCAAAAGCAAAAATAGATATAATTAAAAGAGATATAAAGGAAACTGTATTTTACTAAAGGATACTAAAAATAATGAAGTAATATTAATATTAAATATATATACACTAAGTGGTACAAGATCCAAATTCTTAGAAGAGAAATTAAGTGAGATGCAAGAACAAATAGATGGTAAAACTATAATAATAGAGGATCTCAACCTTGCTCTATCAGAACTAGATAAATCAAATAAAGAAGAAAGAAGTTTAGGAGATAGAGAGAATTTCAGAAAAGTTAGGTATGATAGACCATTGGAAGAAATTGAATGGAGACAAAAAAGGATATACATTTTTTTGGCAGTGCATAAAACCTGCATAAAAATTGACCGTGCATTAGGTGATAAAAACCTCAAAGTCAAATGTACAAAGGTAGAAATAGTAAATGTATCTTTTTCATATCATGATGTAATAAAAATTACATGAAATAAGGGGCCAGGGAATAATAGACCAAAAATTAATTAGAAAAATAAATAATCTGATATTAAAGAATGAGTAGGTGAAACAACAAATCATAGACACAATAGATAATTTCATCAAAGTGAATGAAAATTTTGAGACAACATAACCAAATTTGTGGGATACAGCCAAAGCAGTTCTTATAGAAATTTTTATATTTTTAGTTTAGATGCTTACTTGCATAAAATAGGGAAACAAAGATCAATGAATTGGGCTTGCAACAAAAAAAGCTATAAGTTAACCCCTTCAATTAAATACCAAATTCTAAATTCTGAAAATAAATGAGATTATTAAAATTGAAAGTAAGAAAAGTATTGAACTAAAAAGCAAAACTAAGAGTTGGTTTTATGGAGGAAAAATCCCCAACAAAGTAGATAAACCTTTATTTAATTTGATTGGGAAAAAAAAAAGAAAAAAAAAACCTAATAGTATCAAAAATGAAAAAAATGAAATTTCCCCCAATGAAGAGGAAATTAGACTAATAATTAAGAACTATTTTGCTCAAATATATGCCAATAAATATGATAATCTAAGATATTTGAATGAATACTTTAAAAAATGTATTTTACCCAGATTACAAGAGGATATAAATTATTTAAATAGTATCATTTTAGAAAAAAAAAAAAAAAAATCCAAGACATTGAACAAACTATCCATCAACTTCCTATGAAAAAATTTCCTGAGCCAATTTGATTTAGATGTGAATTCTACCAAACATTTAAAGAACAATTAATTTTAATACTATGCAAATTGTTTGAAAAAATAGGCATAGAAGGAGTCCTTGCAAATTCTTTTTATGATACAAATATAGTGCTAACACCTGAACCAATAGGGTCAAAAAAGAGAAAGAAAATATAGACCAATTTCCCTAATGAATTTTGATGCAAAAATCTTAAATATAATATTAGCAAAAATATTATAGAAAGTCATTCCCAGGGAAATACACTATGATAATACACTAAGTAGCATCATTATAAAACCATCAGCAAGCATCAAATGTGATAGGGACAAACTAGAACTATTCCCAATAAGAAGGGGAGTGAAACAGAGTTGTCCACTATCACCATTCAATATTGTATTAGAAATATTAATATTAGCAATGAGAAGAAAAAGAGATTAAATGAATTAGAGTAGATAATGAGGAAACAAAATTATCACTCTTTGGAGATGATATGATGGTATAGTTAGAGAATACTAGAGAATCATCAAAAAAGCTACTAGAAACAATTTTGAACTTTATCAGTGGTGCAATATATAAAAATAAATCCATGTAAATAAATAGCACTTTTATATATTACCAACAAAGTCCAGCAAAAAGTGATAGAAAGAGAAATTACATTTAAAACAATTATAGAAAATATAAAATATGTAGCCGTCTATCTGCCAAGGCAAAATCATGAACTATATGGAAACAACTACAAAACACTTTCCACACAAATAAAGTATGATCTAATCAATTGAAAAAATATCAAGTACTCATAAGTAAACCAAACTAATATAATAAAAATTACAATACTCCCTAAATTTAAGTACTTATTCAGTGCCATACCAATGAATCTTCCATGAAATTATTTTATAAAACTAGAAAAAAAATAAGAAGAAAGTTCATCTGCAAAACAAAAGGTCAAAAATTTCAAGAGAATTAATGAAAAATGCAAATGAAAGTGGCTTAGCTATACCAGACGTAAAACACTATTATAAAGCAGTGGTCATCAAAAGCCTTTGGTACAAGCTAACAAATAAAATGTTTAATCAGTGGAATAGGTTAGGTTCTGAGGTCAAAATAGCCAATGATTACAGTAATTTAGTCTTTAGAAGATTCCAGCTTCTGGAATAAGAACTCACCTTTTGATAAAAATTGTTGGGAAAATTGAAAATTTATATGGCAGAAACTAGGGGTTAATTCCCATCTAACACTCTACACCAAGATAAGATTGAAATGGGTTCATGATGTATACACAAAGAGTGATATTATAAGCAAATTACAAGAACAAAGTATAGTCTTCCTTTCAGATCTGTGGAGAAGGAAGAAATTAGTGGCCAAAGAAGTACTAGAGTACATTTTGTAATGTAAAATGAATAATTTTGATTATATTAAGTTAAATAGATTTTGAACAATTAAAACTAATGCAGACAAGATTAGAAGGGAGGCATTGAATTGGGAGAAAATATTACATCCTTAGATTCTGATAAAAGCCTCATTTTAAAAATATATAGAGAATTGACTCAAATTTATAAGAATTCAAGCTATACTCCAATCAATAAATGGTCAAAGAAAATGAACACATAATTTTCAGATGAAGAAATTAAACCCATTTAAAGTCATATGAAAAAATGCTCTAAATCATTATTGTTCAGATAAACGCAAATTAAAACAACACTGATGTACCATCACCTTTCAGATTGGTTAAGATAACAGAAAAAGGTAATGATGCATGTTGGAAGAGACGTGGGAAAACTGGGGCACTAAAACAATGTTGGTGTCTTATGAACTGATCCAACCAACCCCAGGGATCAATTTGGAATTTTCTCAAAGAGTTATCAAATTATTGATTCAGCATCAAACTATGATTCAGCAGTGTGTTTACTAGGCCTGTATCCCAACGAGATCATAAAAAGTGGAAAGGACCTATGTATGCAAAAATATTTGTAGCAACCATTTTTGTAGAGGCAAGAAACTTGAAAATGGTTGTGGGGCAGCTAGGTGATACAGTGGATAGAGCACCAGCCCTGGAGTCAAAGGGATCTGAGTTCAAATGTGATCTCAGGCACTTAACACTTCTTAGCTGTGTAACCCCAGGCAAGTCACTTAATCCCAATAGCCTCAGAAAAAAAAAAAAAAAAAAAAAAAACAGCTGCCCTTCAGTACCAGAATGGCTAAATAATTTATGGTATATGATTGCTATGGAATATTATTGTTCTATAAGAAATGATAAGTAGGATGATTTCAGAGAGGACTGGAGAGATTTACATGAAATGATGCTATGTGAAATGATTAGAATCAGGAGAACATTGTACATAATAAAAGCAAGATTATACAAACAGCCAATTCTGACATACCTGGCTTTTTCTGAAAGTGAAATGATTCACGGCAGTTCCAAAGATCTTGTGATGAAGGGAGCCATCTGCAGTCAGAGCAAGGACTTTGGGAACTGAGTGTGTATCACAATATAATAGTTTCACCTTCTTAATTTTGCTTACTTGCATTTTTTTCTTTCTCATTTTTTCCCTTTTTGATTTAATTTTTCTTGTGCACCATGATGATTGTGGAAATAAGTACAGAAGAATTGTAAATGTTCAAGATATTGGATTATTTGCCATCTCAGAGAGGCAATGGGGAAAAGGGAAGGAAAAAAAAATTGGAATCCAAGGTTTGGCAAAGGTGAATGTTTTGAAAATAAACACCTTTGATAAAAAAATAAATAAAATTTACAGACTTAGAATATTGCTTAATGTACTTACAGATTATATGACTAGCTCAGGTTCCCATAGCCAGTATCAGAAAGTCAGCTAGAACCCTGATCCTCTTATGTTTGAGCCTGTTCTCTATTTAGTTTTCCCGAGTTTGTTATCTCTCATCTATATGTAATGAAAGTTAGGTGCTAGTTTTTACAAGTTAATTATTTGTAAGTATCAATAGTATTTGTGGAGAAATTTCCTTATAGAACACCATTTTAAGATCAACTTATTAAGATACAATTATGCAGGCTAGAAATCACAGAGATAAAGTGATGTCAAACAGAATATTGCCTAGACACGTATAGACATTTATATGTAATACTTCAGTGATTCTAACTAAGATCATCCCAGTGATTTCTGATGAGACTATATTTTCTGGCTCTCCCTATTTCTGCCTTTTGGTTTCTGTCTCTCTGATTTTATATGTATTTATCTCTGTCTCATTCTGTCTGTCTCTCTGTCTTACTGTTTTTGTCTTTTTCTCTTTCTGTGTCTCTTTTTCATTCTTTGCCTCTGTATCTCTGTAAGACATTTTCTGTGTATCAGTCTCAATTTCTATCTCTTTCTGTCTTTCTCAGTAAGAAAGGGAATATGGAAGCAACAGATTCATGAATTTATTGGTGTACAGAATCCAGGGGGTGAAAATAACCTCTATTGGCAAGATCTCTCTTACTAACTCAGAGATTTTTGTAAGGTTTTGAGAACTTAAATGAGCTTCTGGAGTCACACATCTAATACCCAACAGAAATAGAATATAGTCTGCTATTTACTTATCTCCCAAGTTACTATTCAATCAAGTATTTAACAATTCTCCTAAAGACTAAAATTCCACATTTTATAAAATATGCTAGTGTTATGTTAAATTATTTAACCTTGTTACAATAATGTAGCTATGGACAACGTGTCTTATGAATCAAGTATTTTGAGTCATTTTGTTGTTATTTTTATTCAAAACACTTCTAATTGTAATGAAAAATAGACAAATTTAAATCACTTCTTGGACTTATTCTATGGTTGATACCTACCTATAAGAATTGTGCTAAATTTAGAAGCAGAAGATACAAGTTTACACTTTGGATCTGTCCCATTACTAATTATATAACTTGGAGTAAATCATTTCAGTCCTTTGGCAAGCATTTTAATCAAATTTAAAATAAGTTTTGGACTATATAACTTATAAGATTCATTCCAGTTGTAAATCAATAACATTACAATCCAGGACTATTTCCATTTACCCATGTAGAAACAAGTAATTTATTCAAAAATGTCAACAAAAAAAAGTTTAAAATGTAAGAGCATAATACTACCAAAGCTACAATTAAGGCCAAGAATCGTGGAATCTCTGATTTGGAAGAGATTCAAAAACTCTAATCATACCTGAAAAAAATACATATGTCTACAATATCTCCAACAAGTAGTCTTCCTACTTTTGATTGAAAGCTCTCAGAGGCAAGAAATGTCTCTCCTATCAACCCTTCCAATTTTATCTAATTTTTTTCTCTATATCTCATCTAAACTTTAAAATTAGCTACTAGATCAACTTGCAAATGAAGGAAAAGGCAATATTTTTATTGAAAATAGTAATGGTAAGTGGCATTTTCATTGTGTTTTGTGGATATCTCATTTAAATCTCACACTAAGCATGTGATGTAGTTGCTTTAATGTGCTAATCCCATTTTAAAAGTTCTCCTCTGTCTATCATAGAGAAAAGGAAATCACATAAACTTCTTTATTCCTTCTGGCAGCTTATTATAAAGCTAGAAAGAAATTGTTTGTGGCCCCCAAAATAGATTGAGCCATATTTTTTTTGGAAGATTAACCCATTTACATACCAAAAAAACCTACATACAAAAAAAAAAAAAAAAGTGGTCAGCTGCTATTTGTTTTTGTTTTTAGTATGGCAATCCATATAGTAGTTTGTTTTTCTTTAATTGATCTTCCATACTTCAGTTCTATGGGTTACTGCTCTGTATCAGTAATGATGGTGACTGTGATAGATAAAGGGGTTGATGCACCTAAGGCTCCAACAAGTTTTAGATTGTCAATAAAAGTTAACTTGAGTGTTGTTACTCTAAATGAAAAACCTTTGTCCACATACCAAGTGGTCATATTTTTGATGAAACTTAATCACTTTTGTTTTGACATTCTTCTATAAATGAAACCAGAAAAAAAAGAAGGAATTTGTAACTAAATGGAAAATATACTTAAAGAAATAAAAAATATATTATTGAATATTTGGTTCTAACATACTGTGGTGCTATTATGACTGTTACTATTACCAGCTACCATTCCATAGAGCTTTAAAATTTACAAAGTACCCCAAATATTTTAATCTCCTTTGGTTTTTACAATTACCCTGCTAGATGGCTATTAATATTATCCCATTTTTCAAAAAATGAGACTGAGAGAATTTAGTTAAATAATTAGCCCTATATCAGAGATAATTCCAAATCTATCACATTAGGCAAAACCTTCTCAGACTGCCCTCATTAATACTAATCTTAAATATTGGGGGAAGGGGGAAGCACCACGAAAATGCAGCATATATATCAACATAGAGTGCTGAAGAAAGAGGGGTTAAAATTCCGTGAAGTTATTGGTAAGACTTCAAAAGTCAAATCAATGTGCACTTTGATGATTGTTGGCTTTAATGCAGTAATAGAACTTGATGAAGATGGAAATCATGATACAAAAAAGGGAAATAAAAGAAGTCAAAGACTTTTAGACTCTATGAAATCCAAGATCAATATCATGCTTATGTTTACTGGGAGAGGGGGAGATACATACCAAACATGGAAACCTTTAAACAATACCTAAAGAAATGAAATAGATTATTTTGCAACACACAGGAAAAACTGATTATAGCTAAGAAAATGATCACTGTTTATAGTCCTACTATGCATTCAAAATATTTTCTGAGAATGATCTATATGTCAATAAATTGATCAATAAACACTAATTTAAACTGACAATTATATGTCAAGCACAGGCTCATCAGAATATTATTTTCATACTGGTATTCAACAACAATTGACCATATCTTTACCAACACATAATTCAATAAAATTTATATGTCAAGTCAATAATTATTTGCTAAATATTTTATTTATTTATTATATTTATTTATTGTTTGTCAGGTATTATGCATTTAATAAACACTTTGGATATCAATATAAACAAAAAATAATAGTTTCATTTTAAGGAAATTATATTTTAATGGTGAAAACAATAAACAAATGAGCTGGCAAAAGGGAGGAAGTTATTTCTTTTTTAAATAGCCAATTTTCATTGACTCTGCCTCTTGCTTGATTACAAAAAAAAGTATTTGATTTTTAGAGACTCTTTTTCAACTAGTATTTTTTATCCATACATAGAATTCATGTAAGTTTCTTTAGAAAAAAAAAAACAACAGCAGAAAGAAGCTCATTCAATGACTATGATTATAAATAGACTGGACAAGTCAATAGTAAGATGGACCCAGAATTTATAAGATCTCAGTTGCTTCTATTCATGGCTTTGGGGAAATTGCAAAACTCCTTTACTAGCCTCAAGCTTCCAATGAAAGTACAGACCATTCATTCTAATATTACCATTCTACTAATATTGTGATATGGAAATGAGACATCAGATATACTATCTCAGAAGAATTCAAAATGAATGCCCTAGTGAGCAAAGGATAAACAAAGGATGATTGTGAGAAGGTTGTTATATATAATCCAATTAGTGTACAAAGAAAACCAGGTATAGAAAGAATCATCAAGGATGGATGACTATCACAAAGAAAATAATGCAGATAGACTAAATGCCTATTATTTATTTAAAAGAGAATATGGACTGGCCCTATGACAGGCAAATAGTTAAAATGTTCTCTACATGTACAAATTGAAAAAAGAAATTTAAAAAAGGACTCAGGGATATTTTGTGGATCCCTTATGTTCAGCTTAAGGGAAGAGGCAGAAAAAAAATGTGAATGGAATGAATGGGTTATAATTAGCACTTTTTTTCTTTCTTTTTTCTTTTTTTAATTAAAGCTTTTTATTTACAAAACATATGTATGGGTAATTTTTCAACAATTAACCTTACAAAACCTTGTGTTTCAAATTTTCCACTCTTTCTTTCTACTCACTCCTAGATAGCAGATAATCCAATATATGTTAAACATGTTATAATATATGTTAAATCCAATATATGGGTACATATTTATACAGTTATCTTGTTATGCAAGGAAAATCAGATAAAGAAAGATAAAAAAAACTGAGAAAGAAAACAAAATGCAAGCAAACAAAAACAGAAAGAGTAAAAATGCTATGTTGAGGTCCAAAGTTCTCTCTCTGAGTGTAGATGGCTCTCTTCATCACAAGATTAATGGAACAGATCTGACTCATCTCATTGTTGGAAAGAGCCACATCCATCAGAAGTGATTATTATATAATATTGCTGTTGCTATATACAATGACCTGCTTCTACTCATTTTATTTAGTCTCAATTCATGTAAGTCTCTCCAGGACTCTCTAAAATTATCCTGCTTATTGTATATTATAGAACATTAATATTCCATGATATTCATATACCATACTTTTATTCATCCATTCTCCATCTGATGGGCATCCACTCAGTCTCAAGCTTCTTGTAACTACAAAAAAGGGTTACCACAATTTTACACCTGTGGGTCCTTTTCCCTCCTTTAAGATATCTCTGAGATATAAGCCAAGTATAAACACTGCTATATATAAATATAAGCAAATTTTGATAGGTCTGTAGGTATAGTTCCAAATTGCTCTTCAGAATAACTGAATCATTGGCTAAGGTGACAGAAAAATATAACACATATTGGAGGGAATGTGGAGAAACTGAGACACTGATACATTGCTGGTGGAGTTGTGAACGGATCCAATCATTCTGGAGAGCAATTTGGTATTATACTCAAAAAGTTATCAAACTGTGCATATCCTTTGATCCAGAAGTATTAATACTGGCTTATATCCCAAAGAATTATTAAAGAAGGGAAAGGGACCTGTATGTGAAAAAATGTTTGTGGCAGACCTTTTTGTAGTGGGCAGAAACTGGAAATTGAATGAATGCCCATCAATAGGAGAATGGCTGAGTAAATTGTGGTATATGAATGTTATGGAATATTACTGGTTGTATAAAAAAATGACCAGTAGGATGAATACAGAGAGGTTTGGAGAAACTTATATATATAAATAATGCTAAGTAAAATGTGTAGAACCAGGAGATAATTATAAACTTCAACAACAATACTATGATGGAAGTGGCTATCTTTGGCAATGAGAGGATTCAAATCACTTCCAATTGATAGGTGATGAAGAGAACCAGCTACACTCAGCGAAAGAACACTGGGAAATGAATGTGGACCATAACATAGCATTTACTTTTTTTTTTTTCTGTTGTTGTTTGTTTGCATTTTTGTTTTTCTACATAGATTATTTTTACCTTCTTTCTAAATCATATTTTTCTTGTGCAACATGATAACTGTATGAATGTGTATAACAAATTGTATTTAACATATACATTAACATGTTTAACATGTATGGGACTGCCTGCCATTTAAGGGAAGAGGTGGAGGGAAGAAGGGGAAAAGTTGAAACAGAAGTTTTTGCAAGGGCCAATGTTGAAAAATTGCCTATCCATATGTTTTGTCAATAAAAAGCTATGATAACCAAAAAAAAAAAAAAAAAAAAAAAAAAAAAGGAATAGTTGAACCACTTCACAATTCCACCAACAATGTATAATGTCCCAGTTTTCCCATATCCTCCCCAACATTCATTATTATCTTTTCCTGTCATTTTAGCCAATCTGAGAGATATATAGTGGTATCTCAGAGTTGTCATAACTTACTTTTATCTGATCAATAATGATTTATAGCACCTTTTCATATAATTAGAATTTCATTTGAAAATTGTCTGTTCATATCCTTTTATCATTTACCAATTGGGGAATGACTTGAATTCTTATAAATTTGAGTAAGTTCTCTATATATTTTAGAAATGAGGCCTTTATCAGTACCCCTAATGTAAAAATGTTTTTCCTATTTATTGCTTCCCTTCTAATCTTTTCTGCATTAGTTTTATGGTACAAAAAATTTAGATTAATATAATCAAAATTATCTATTTCATGTTCAATTATGAGTTCTAGTTCTTTGATAACAAATCCCTTCTTTATCTTAGAATTAAACTAGCCAATGTTCTGCTAATTTGGTTATAATATCACTCTTTATGTCAAAAATATGGACCAATTTTGACCTTTTCTTGGTATATTTTATTAGGTGTGGCTAAATGCCCTATTTCTGTCATATTAGTTTCCAATTTTCCCAGCAGTTTTTGTCAAAGAGTGAGTTCCTATTCCAAAAGCTGGGGTCTTTGGGTTTGTTAAACACTAAATTGTTATGATTATTGACTATTTTGTTCTGTGCACCTAATCTATTCCACTGATCAACTACTCTATTTCTTAGCCAATACCAAATAGTTTTAATGCCCACTGCTTTATAATATTGTTGTAGGTCTGGCAGAGCTAGCCCACATTCATTGACTTTTTTTTTTTGTCAATTTCCTTAAAATTCTTGACCTTTTATTTTTCAGGATGAATTTTGTTATTATTTTTCCAGAACTGTAAAATAATTTCTTAGAAATTTGATTGGTATGGCACTAAATAAGTAGATTAATTTGGGTAGTATTGCCATTTTTAGTATATTTATTCAATCCACCCTGAGCATTTGGCATTTTCCAATTGTTTAAATCTGGCTTGATTTGTGTAGAAAATGTTATGTAGTTGTGTTCATATGGTTCCTGACTTTTCCCTGGCAGGGACACTCCCCAATATTTTACATTATCAACAATTAATTTAAATGGAATTTATCTTTGGATTTCTTGCCACTGGACATTGTTTGTAATATATGAAAATGCTGATGATTTCTGTAGTTTTATTTTGTATCCTGAAACTTTACTAAAATTGTGGATTGTTTCTAGTAATTTTAAAATTGATTCTCTAGGGTTATCTAATTGTACCATACTATCAGCTGCATGCCATTTTTAGTATATTTATTCAATCCACCCTGAGCATTTGGCATTTTCCAATTGTTTAAATCTGGCTTGATTTGTGTAGAAAATGTTATGTAGTTGTGTTCATATGGTTCCTGACTTTTCCCTGGCAGGGACACTCCCCAATATTTTACATTATCAACAATTAATTTAAATGGAATTTATCTTTGGATTTCTTGCCACTGGACATTGTTTGTAATATATGAAAATGCTGATGATTTCTGTAGTTTTATTTTGTATCCTGAAACTTTACTAAAATTGTGGATTGTTTCTAGTAATTTTAAAATTGATTCTCTAGGGTTATCTAATTGTACCATACTATCAGCTGCAAAGACTGGTTTCCCCATTACCTTCTGTAATTCCTTTAATCTCCTTTTCTTCTCTTATTGCTAAAGCTAACATCTCTAATATAATATTGAATTGTAATTGTGACAGTGGGCAATCTTGTTTCACCTGATCTTATTGGAATTGTTTCTAGTTTGTCCCCATTACATATGATGCTTGCTGATAATTCTAAAGAGATACTACTACTCATTTTAAGGAAAACTCCATTTATTCCTATAATCTCTAGTGTTTTTAATAGGGATGGTTGTTGGATATTATCAAATTCTTTTTCTGCATCTATTGAGATGATTAGCATGATATAGTTTCCTTCCTTATCTCTTTTAAGTAGATCTATTTTTGATCTGAGATTAGCATTTCTACCCCTGCTTTTTTTTTTTTTTTTTTTTTTTTTTTTTACTTCACCTAAGATGTAATAAATTCTACTCCAGCCTTTTACTTTTACTCTGCATATATCACTCTGTTTTAAATGTGTTTCTTGTGAACACCATATTATGGGTTTCTGTCTTTTAATCTAGACTGCTATTCACTTCTGTTTTATGGGAGAGTTCAAACCATTCACATTCACAGTTAAAATGATTAATTCTGTATTTTCTGCCATCTCACTTACCCCAGGTTATGTTTTTTCTCTTTCCCTTCTCTCTTCCTTCCTTCCCAGTATTTTACTTCTGACCACCACCTCCCTGAGATAGCCCAATCCATTTTAGAGCCCTCCCCCTTTTACACCTTTTCTCTACTACTTCTGTTTTTCCTTCTATTAGGTTCCACTTTCCTTTCCTCTTTCCTCTCCCATTTCCCCATAAGGTGAGAGAAGTTTCTCTAAAAAACCAAATATGTCTGATATTTTCTCTTTGAGCCAAATCTGATGAGAGTAAGATTCACACAATGCTCACTCCTCTCCCTTTTTCCCTAGATTATAATAGGTCTTCTTTGCCTCCTCAGAAGATGCAAGATCCCTGATTTTGCCTCCATTGTCTTTTTTTTTTTCCCAGTATAATCCCCTTTCTATCTCTTGTTCCTTTTTCATATTATAATAATAAAATCAAACTATAACCACATTATCTAAGTATATCCATAACAGAAATATAGTTCTCAAGAGTTCTTTCCTACTTGTCTTTTTATGATTTTCTTGAATTTTCTACTAGGAGATCAACATTTTTGTTCATCAGAAATAACTGAAATTCATCTGTATCATTGAATGCCCATCTTATTCCCTGAAAGATAATGCTCATTTTAGCTGGATAGCTTATTCTTGTCTGTAGTCCAAGTTCCTTTGTTTTCAGATTATCTGATTCCAGGCCTGTTGATCCTTTAAAGAGGAAGCTGCAAGATCCTGGATAATCCTGATTGTGATCACTTAGTATTTGATTTTTTTTTCTTTTTGGATGCTTGCAATATTTTTCCTTGATCCAATAGTTCTGAAATTTAGTCATAATATTCCTTGGAGTTTTTAATTTGGGGTCTCTTTCAGGAGGTTTTCAGTGAATTCTTTCAATAGCTATTTTCCCTTCTGATTTTAGGATATCAGGGCAGTTTTCCTTTATGATTTCCTGTAAGATAATACCTAGTGTTTTGTTGTTTTTGTTGTTGTTTTTTTCTTGAATGGCTTTCGGGAAGTTCAATAATTCTTAGATTGTCTCTCCTAGATCTATTTTCCATGTCAGTTGTTTTTCCTAGGAGGTAGGAATTTTCATATTTTTGGTTCCATTTGACTGATTCCTGAAGTCTTATTGAGTTTTTCACTTCTATTTGTTTAATTCTAATTTTTAGTGAATTATTTTCTTCAATTACCTTTTGCATTTGGCCAAATGACATGTCTTGTTTATTGAATTTTTTTCCATTTAGCATATTCTGTTTTTCAATGAATTGGTATCTTGTACATATCTCTTTTGTAAGGAATTATATGCTTTTTCCACTTCATCAAATCTATTTTGTTGGGAGATATATGCTTTTCCCATTTCATTGATTTATTTTTAAGGAGTTTTCTTCAGATAATTTATGTTTTTCCTTTTCCAAACTCTCTTGCAAATATTTTATTTTCTTTCCCCATTTTTCTTCTAACTCTCTTTTAAGGTCCTTTTTGAAAGCCTTGTAAAATGGGGACCATCTTCCTTTAGGGCTTCATCTGGAGTTGATTTGCCCTTCGGAGTTTAAGGTCTGTTCTCTTTCACCATAAAAGTTGCCTATGATCAGAGTTCTTTTTACTTGTTTGCTCATTTTAAGGATTGAGATCTAATTTTAAGGTAAAGGAGTGATAGTTGCTTTACTTTGCTCTGGGGCTTATGTTTGTTACTGACTTCTGGTGCTGGGTAATAGTGGTCAGGTGCTAAGTTCTTCTAGGGCTCAGTGGCTTAAAATTTGCTTTTTGTATTAGCTTTTGCATGTCTTGCAACAAGTCTAATAAGCCATCCAACTGTGACCAGGGGAGAGTAGCCTAAGAGACTCATAGGTTCCCCTATCCTTGGCAGCAGCACTTTGGCTCCCCACCCCAGCTCCTTTGCCCTGGGCTCCATATGTTGCACTCTGGGCTCAGCATTCTGTCCCTGGTTGATTAAAACAGATCTATTCTCAAGTTCTTCCAAGGTTATCTTCTTCTAGAAATGTGTTGTACTCCAAATATGTGTGGATTCTGTTATTTTAAAACCAGGTCAGAGGCTTAATCTGCTGCTGGTTTGAGAGAAAGTTCAGAGGAGGTAACAGAAATTAATTTCTGCTATCTACTATCTTGGCTCTACCCCTAATTGGCAATGTTGTAGGGAATTTCACATTAAAGGAAATAATGGATATATCTGAATATTTTAAAATAACAAACTGATTTCAGAGAAATGTCTTTAGGTAATTTAAGTAGTGAGAATCATATGTAGGATATAAATATGTGCCTTGCTGACTTCAACTCATTGTCGTGCTTGCCTTTCTGTAAAGAAAATGGTCTAAAATGCACATTTAATTGATTTCTATTCTTAAAATCAATGCATTTTTGTACCATAAATTCGAAATTTAGATATAGATCTGGAATTAAAGACTTTCTTCAATTATGATCATCAAAATAAAATGCCACCTTTAAAATGGGCATTTTACTTTTTAAAAGTCAGTATAGTAGGAAATATAATAAGATAGATATTCTCTAATGACCTTGATTAAAATAAATAAGAAAAATTAGTTTGGAAAATTAAATAAAAACATTACAATTATTCTCTCCAACATTTCAAATTCTAAAACCATTAGCTCAAAATTGTTTTGAGCTTTAGAAAAAAAAATTGATTTTTTTTCTTATTTTTCTTAATTAAAAAAAATTGTTCTTAATTTTGAGATTAAAATTGGGCTGAAGATAACTGGTTACAATTGTGACCTGTCATTTATAGATTATTTTTCCTAGGCCTGAATATTTTTTTCAATAGTATATTAACATCACTTTAAAGATCATTTTATCTCTTAAGAAAGTAGAAAATGGGGCCCCTGAAATATTAAAAAGTGGAAAAGAAGAGGAGGCTGGCATCTCAAACTACACTCTGAAGAATTCATTCTTTTAAAAGTTTGGCATTGGTTAAAAATAGATATTTTGAATAGAATAATTCCATAATATATAGAAGAAAATATATCTATTTTCTTAGTATTATATAATAAACACAAATAACCCAGCTACTGAGACAAGGATTTTAAATTTGATAAAAAAAAAAAAAAAACTACCAGAAAAATTGGGCAGCAGTATAAGAGAAACTGGATTTTTACAAACAATCTCAGACTTTACACAAATAAGTTATAGATTATTACATGATCTAGATACAAAATGTTGCACCATAAGTAAATTAGAGAAATATGACTACAACAAAACATTTTTACCCTTTCTGTTGTTGTTAGCTTTTATTTTGTTTTCTTTCCCAGATTTTATTTTTCCTTCTTGATCCAATTTTTCTTGTGCAGCAAGATAACTGTATAAATATGTATACATATACTGGATTTAACATATATTTTAACATATTTAACATGTATGAGACTACCTGCCAGCTAGAGGAGGGGGTGGGGGAAGGAGGGGCATGTTTGGAACAGTAGATTTTGCAAGGGTCAATGTTGAAAAATTACCCATGCATATGTTTTGTAAGTAAAAAAGCTTTAATTTCCAATTAAGATGAAACTAGAGCAAAAACTAGAAATTATTTTGCTGAACTTAATCTAAATGAAATGGAGGTATACCTACAAAAATATAGATTTACCTGATTAACAAAAGCGAACATAAATTACTTAAATAATCAGCTTTTATAAAAAGAAATATAACAAACTATTAATCAGGTCCCTAAGAAAAAAAATCTTCAGGTAAATTCTAGCAAATATTTAAAGAATGATTGTAAAGTCCATGTTAGCTCCTTGGAGGCCTCAAGAATAGCTGGAGTCAGGATAAGTAAAAGTCCTTGGTCTTTAGAGGGAGAAATGAAGGAAACAGACAAACTGGCACAAGGCTCCTGGATTCTCGAGTCCAAAGTCACCAACTTCTTTCCTCCTCATCCTGCGGCCAAGTGAAGTCTGGCTTGTTTTATACAACCCTCTAATCCTTGCTTATGATTATCTATATACACCAAACATTGAGTAAGCACCAATCCTGAGAAGGGCCATTTTTCCAAAATATGCTAGCAGAGTCATTGTCAAATAAATAATTAGCCTTAAGTGCTTGGCTGTCTGATTCAAGCACACCTTTTAAGAGTGTCAGCCCTTTACATGTCCCTCTTTCTTTTGTTTTAGAACACAGGTGGTCACACCATCCCTGTCTTCTTGGGGAGGTTAGAACCCCAAAAAAGAGATGATCACGTCTTCCCTGACTTCTCAGGAAAGGAGGTGAGAACCCCAAAAAGAAGGTGATCAATGCCCCCTGACTTTTCAAGAAGGGAGATGAAAGCACTAAAAAAGAGATGAAAAGGAGATAATCACCCCCTCCATGACTTCTCAGGAAGAGAGATAAAGAACACCAAAGGGAAGTGGGGAGTCAAGCCAGATATTGCTAGCAGGTTTCTGTATTGAAGGGTCTTAATAGAAACAGGTATGCATAAATCCATCAGCATGGGAGGTATTAGAGCACATAGCAATAAAGCACAGCTATTAGTGATGACTCTCCCCACAGGAGATGCAGGTTCAATGTGGTGTAACAAATATGAAGTGAACATGCAAGTAGTGGTATAAAAACAATATGAATCAACATGGTATTGTAAAAGATTTCCAGTCCTAGACAGAGTCCTAGACAGAGGTTATGTAAATAACAATTGCGCATATGCCTCTTCAGCAGCCAAGAGATAGTCCAATGATCCCTGCAAGTTTTTGAATTCCTCCAACAGTCTTTATATGTGTTAGGGCATCCAGTGATTCCCGAGGGTTTTCAAATCCTACAACAGTATTATGTCTCAGAGAATCCAATCCTGAGTGTTGTCAAGTCCTACAACAATCTTTTCATGTCTCAGGGATTTTACTGATTCCTGAGGGTTTTGAAGTCCAACAATTTTTGATGTCCATGAGTCAATTGCCATAACTGCCAGGCTCTTTCATTGGTAGGCACAATCAGCAATGGAACCATGCAATATTTCTTGGGTCTTCTCTTTCATTCCAAGGGTCTTGTCTGTCTCTCTCTGATGGACAAGGCAAATATGGCTCGTTGGCACCCATCTAATCCCTTCTCCATCTGTAGAGATACAAGCAAACCCTCTCCCCCAAGCAGTTAACCTATCTTGTCCCTTCCATTCACCACTTTCTGGATCTCTCCACATCACCTGGCAATTATCTAAAGATAGTGGAGCTGCTCGCCCTGGACACTGCCTTTCTGGTGGGTTATAAAACCTGTCTGCTGGAGATAGTGCATCTTTGTCAAAAATCAAGAAGTTAATCACTCTTTGCAGATGACATGATGGTATACTTAGAGAACCCCAAAGACTCTGCTAAAAAGCTATTAGAAATAATTCAGAATTTTAGCAAAGTGACAGGATACAAAATAAATCCACATAAATCCTCAACATTCTTATATATCACCAACAAAATGCAACAGCAAGAGATACAAAGAGAAATTCCATTCCAAACAAATGTCGAGAGTATAAAGTATTTGGGAATCCATCTACCAAAGAATAGTCAGGAATTATATGAGAAAAATTACAAAACACTTGCCACAAAAATAAAGTCAGATTTAAATAATTGGAAAGACATTCAGTGCTCTTGGATAGGCCGAGTGAATATAATAAAGATGACAATACTCCCCAAACTAATCTATTTATTTAGTGCTATACCAAAGAGACTCCCAAGAAATTATTTTAATGACCTAGAAAAAATAACTACAAAATTCATATGGAAGAATAAAAGGTAGAGAATTTCAAGGGAACTAATGAAAAAAAAGTCAGAGGAAAGTGGTCTAAGTGTACCTGATCTAAAGCTATATTATATAGCAGCAGTCACCAAAACCATTTGGTACTGGCTAAGAAATAGAACGGTAGATCAGTAGAACAGATTAGATACAAAGGACAAAAAAGGGGTACATCTATAGCAATCTAATCTTTGACAAACCCAAAGATACCAACATTAGGGACAAAAATTCATTATTCGGAAGAAACTGTTGGGAAAACTGGAAATTAATATGGCAGAAATTAGATATGGACCCACACTTAACACCATATACCAAGATAAGATCAAAATGGGTCCATGATTTATGCATAAAAAATGAGATCATAAATAGATTAGAGGAACAGAGAATAGTCTACCTCTCAGACCTGTGGAGGAGGAAGGAATTTATGACCAGAGGAGAATTAGAGATCATTATTGATCAAAAAATAGAAGAGTTTGATTACATCAAACTAAAAAGTTTCTGTACAAACAATACTAATGCAAACAAGATTAGAAGGGAAGTAACAAATTGGGAAAATATTTTTAAAAGCAAAGGTTCTGACAAAGGTCTCATTTCCAAAATATATAGAGAACTGACCCTGATTTATAGGAAGAAATAATGATGAATGTTGGAGGGGATGTGGGAAAACTGGGACACTGATACATTGTTGGTGGAGTTGTGAAAGAATCCAGCCATTCTGGAGAGCAATTTGGAACTATGCCCAAAACGTTGTCAAACTGTGCATACCCTTTGACCCAGCATTGCTGTTATTGGGATTATATCCCAAAGAAATACTAAAGAGTGGAAAGGGACCTGTATGTGCCAAAATATTTGTGGCAGCTCTTTTTGTTGTAGCTAGAAGCTGGAAGATGAATGGATGTCCATCAGTTGGAGAATGGTTGGGTAAATTGTGGTATATGAAGGTTATGGAATATTATTGCTCTGTAAGAAATGACCAGCAGGAGGAATACAGAGAGGCTTGGAGAGACTTAAATCAACTGTTGCTGAGTGAAATGAGCAGAACCAGAAGATCACTATACACTTCAACAACAATACTGTATGAAGATGTATTCTGATGGAAGTGGAAATCTTCAACATAAAAAATATCCAACTCACTTCCAGTTGATCAATGATGGACAGAAATAACTATACCCAGAGAAGGAACACTGGGAAGCGAATGTAAATTGTTAGCACTACTGTCTATGTACCCAGGTTACTTATACCTTTGGAAGCTAATAATTAATGTGCAACAAGAAAATGGTATTTACACACATATATTGTATCTAGGTTATATTGTAACACATGTAAAATGTATGGGATTAGCTGCCATCAGGGGGAGGGAGTGGAGGAAGGGAGGGGATAATTTGGAAAAATGAATAAAAAAAAAAAATCAAGAAGTTAATAGTATAAAGAGCTAAATTTAGAAGTTCTCTAGGGTTACTTGTGGCTCCCCCTTTATTTTGTTTTTGGAGTGTCTTAATGTCTCTGTTTCACCTCTCTACTATTGCCTGTCCTTGAGTATTAATGGTATGCCAGTGGTGTGTAAAATCTTATACTGTGCACAAAAGTATGCAAAGTATTGAGTAGTAATTACAGGTCCATTATCTGTTTTTATTGCTTGTGGCACACCCATAATTGCAAATGCTTGCATAAGGAATTTAGTGACCACTTGGGCTGTCTCTTTTGCTGCTGGTATTGCAAAAGTAAATACTAAAAAGGTGTCTATCACAACATGGATAAAAGACAGAAGACCAAAAAATTTATAATGGGTCACATCCATTTGCCAAATTTCACTGGATCTCAAAACACAAGGGTTCTTCCCTGGAGAGAGTGTAGGAGCATGGAAAAGAAGGCAAGCTGAACAGGCTTTTACTATGATCCTATCTCCCTCTCCTGTTATTCAAATTATAAGCATAAAGCTCCAGCAGCCTAATGATATTTAGAATGAGGTTCTTGGGCTTCCTGAAATAAAGGAGTATTGGCCAACATGGTTAGAAGGCTATCTGCCTTTGAATTACCATCAAAAAATAGGCCTGGATGTCCACCATGAGAGTGGATATTCCGGGTATAAATCTTACCTGGATGTTTTCTCACTTGCTGTTGAAGTTCCTTAAAGAGCTGGTATATATTGGAAGCTACAGATTTTATTTGGGCTGTGGCAATTCTTTTTATCACACCTACTGAGTAGGCTGAATCATATTATGTTTATATCTCTTGGATAATAAGTAAGAGCTAGAAAGATTACATACAGTTCATTCTGCTGAGTGGACTGAAAAGGAGTTCTAACTACTCTCTTTATAGTTAAATCATGAGAGTATACAGCACAAATGTTATGTTTGGTTGTATCTGTAAATACAGTTGGTCTTTAAGAGAACCTTAAAAATCTTTTCTTCAAGAATCTGTAATAGTCTGGTTATCTTTATTGGAGACCCATGTGTAAAATTTGGAGTTGTGGCTCATAAAATTTGTCACTCTGGGATGATTTCATAGCTTACATTAATTTGTGCACTAGTATAAAAGGTGTAATCTTGTCAGGTCTTATCCCAGATAATTGTACTGCTTGCTTAATGGTCTTTAATAAAATTTTAGCCACAAGCATTGGGTAAGGAGTAAGGCTTTGTTCTGGTTGTGCTGGGAGGTTCACCCTCTCTATCACATTGTCTCCTTGATGAAGGACTGCTGTGGGTACCTCTTGTGTAGCAAAAACTGATATTTCCAAGAGTTTTTGAGTCATGCTTTCAAACACATTGGATAAAGCCAGTTCAACTTCTCTCAAAGCCTCTAGAGCTTCTTTTGTTGGGTGCCAAAATGTAAAGTGCAGGTTAGCTCCTTGGAGACTTCAGGAATAGCCAGAGTCAACATAACTTTTTTCCTTAGTCTTTAGAAAGAGAAGTGAAGGAGACAGACAAACTGGTAGGAGGCTCCTGGATTCTCAAGTCCAAAGTCATTAACTCTTTTCCTCATTATCCTGTGGCCAAGGAAAGTCTGGCTTGTTTCACTCCGCCCTCTAATCCTTGCCTATGATTATCTGTATACACCAAACACTGAGTAAGTACCAATGCTGAGATCAGGGTTGCAAGAAGGTTGTGCACTATCATCATTACAATTCAATAGTATATTAGAAATGTTATTGGCAATAAGAGAAGAAAAGGAGATAAAAGGAATTGAAATAGGTAATGAGGAAACCAAACTATCACTTGGATGATATGGTTGTAGACTTAGAGAACCCTAGAGTATCAACTAAAAAACTACTCTGAAATAATTCACAACTTTACCAAATAAACAATAATTTAATAAATAAGTAAAATTTAGCACATACACTAGCAAGGGATACAAAGAAAAATTCAATTCAAAATGACTATCAATTGTTTTATGATCCTTAAAATTTTTTAGTGTTTTAATTCTCTTGGCTTGTCTTTGGTATCATTTTTTATATTTAATTTTCTCATATAAGCACTTTTTTCCCCCTTTAGTAGAATACTTATTCTTTCAGGGAAAGGGATATCTTGACTTTATGATTATGTCATTAATATCTTCAAGATCAGAAGTTTAAATTCATAGTCATAAAAATCTTAAATTTAAAGCTAATTAAAAATAAATTTTATGTGAAATCTATTCAAAATAATCATCACCCAATAAATGTTTGATGAATAGACAAGAATCTCACTTGATTTGTAGATTATTTCAACTAAAATATTTAACAAGTGTTTCCCAAAACACATATTTTTTCTTTTTTTTTCCAGTGTCAACAATCATGTATTTATTAATTTATTTTAATAAAGCTTTTTATTTTCAAAATAAATGCAAAGAAAGTTTTCAACATTCACCTTTGTAAAATCTTGTGTTCCAAATTTGTCTCCTTCCCTTCCCTCAATCCCCTCTCCCAGACAGCAAGGAATCCAACACATGTTAAACATGTGCAGCTCTTCCATGCATATTTTCACAATTATCATGCTGCACAAGAAAAATCAGATCAAAGAGAAAAAAAAAAAAACAAAAAACAAGCAAACAACAATAACAAGATGAAAAAAAAAACTATGTTTTGATCAACATTGAGTTCTAACAGTCATCTTTCTGGATATGGATGGATCTCTCCGTCACAAATCTACTGGAATTGGCCTGATTCATCTAATTGTTGAAAAGAGTTATGTCCATTACAGTTGCTGAACAAGATCACATAATCGTGTTCCTCTATAAACATTTATCCAACAATTTTCATATACTTGCACTGTGCTTGAGATGGATTTTTAAATATAATCTAAGCCCTGGAGGAGCCTGCATTTTAATTGGAGCACATCAATAAGGAAAAGGAAGTTGAAAAAAACCATGAAAGTGAGAGATCTACAAAATGAATAAATCAGAAATAACTTGACAATGAGAGAAGGGGACACATAATCAGCTCTGCCCAAATCATTGGGTGATTGATATTATGAGCTCTTCTTTTATCATAAGCTTCTCTTGGGTCTAAGAAGAAAACACATTTGTGCTTTTGTATATACTTCCACATTCCAAAAATAAAACTGATACTGAAATATGTAATTCTGATGATTAAATAACTTCTTGGGCCTTTTTCTTGTCTTTTGCTTGATTTTTCAACTTTTCCTCTGATTATTTTAGATTTCCCTTTCAGATTAACTGACAATAATTCAATTGTGTCACTATATGATACTATATCATAAAAACTCTAGATTAAGTGAATAAGTATTTCAGCCTTTAAAGAGGATTTATGTAGTAATTGCTCTCAGATTCTTTAATATAGTAATCCTAATAGAAATTGCTAAAATCAGGTGATGATGTTAATTTAGAAAGGGAATATTACTCACATCTTCAACTTGATTGATGACATTTTTCTCTAATATAGAATTTCTGCATTGTGTCAGCACTGGGAATGTGTCCAATATTCAAAATAGCACTTCACATCCAACCTCATGGTTCAATGTAGGTGAAGGTACTTGAAAAGCTGCCAAATAAACCTCAGATTTGCAAGCTAATACCTAAGGTTTCAAATATAATATCCTATCTAATTTATGTAAAGTCAACTCATTGAAGATCCTAAGACTTTTTTTTCTCCAATGATTAAATTTTAGTCAATAAATAATGATTGAATCCCAACTCCCCCCATTGCTTTGAGAGGAATTTTGGTAGATCCATGAACTATTACACGCAAAAATTGCTCTCAAAAAGTGTATGATCAGGATATAAGCCAAGATGGTAGAGTAGAGAAAGCATTTCACTGAACTCTCCTCAAATTCCCCTCTAAGCAATTTTAAAATAATGCTTTAGATCAAATTCTGAAAAGGCAATGCAAAAAAGGTCAGACTGAGTCAGTTTTCCATCCCAAGACAATTTAGAAGGTTGGGAAGAGAAATTTGCAAAATAAAATTGGGTCAGTGGGGAATAGAACTAACTTAAACTCAGCATGGATGAAACACCTTGGAGGGATTAGGTGGTAATGACAGAGGCAACAACAGCTTTGGGAGATCTCAAGTAAGAAAAAAGTATCTGGCAAAGGGTCAGAAAGATATTATAAGAGACTCTGAATTAGCTTTGGATGAAGGACGCTTTTTGGTATCCTCTTTGTCTGTATTCATGTTTACATCATAGTTCAATGGTATAAAGGAACAGTTTTGATTAAAAGTTATCAAAAGCCCCAAGGGGTATTATAGTTTTTTTTTTTGTTTGTTTTTGTTTTGGTCACAAGGAATCTATTTGCAAAAAATCAGGGGTTCTTTCTGGGTAAGGAGCAGAATTTCACCTTGTTGCATAGTTCTATTAATTTATCAGAACTATATGCAAAAATTAGTTAAAAGAATGATCAATATATTATAAAGCAGCAGTTACCAAAAACATGTGGTATTGCCTAAGAAATAGACTAGTCGATCAGTGGAACAGATTAGGTACACAGGACAAAATAGGGTGCAACTATAGCAATCTAGTGTTTGACAAACCCAAAGATACCAACATTTGGGATAAGAATTCATTATTTGAAAAAAAAAAAAAACTGTTGTGAAAACTGGAAATTAGTATGGCAGAAATTAGATATGGACTCACACTTAACACCATATACCAAGATAAGATCAAAGTGGGTACATGATTTAGGAATAAAGAATGAGATCATAAATAGATTAGAGGAACAGAGGATAGTCTACCTCTCAGACCTGTGGAGGAGGAAGGAATTTAAGACCAAAGGAGAACTAGAGATCATTATTGATCACAAAATAGAAGATTTTGATTACATCAAATTAAAAAGATTTTGTACAAACAAAACTAATGCAAACAGGATTAGAAGGGAAGTGACAAATTGGGAAAATATTTTTATAGTTACAGGTTTTGATAAAGGCTTCATTTCCAAAATATATAGAGAACTGACCCTAATTTATAAGAAATCAAACCATTATCCAATTGATAAATGGTCAAAGGATATGAACAGACAATTTTCAGATAATGGAATTGAAACATATCCACTCATATGAAAGAGTGTTCCAAATCACTACTGATCAGAGAAATGCAAATTAAGAAAACTCTGAGATACCATTACACACCTGTCAGATTGGCTAAAATGACAGGTACAAATAATGATGAATGTTGGAAGGGATGTGGGAAAACTGGGACACTGATGCATTGTTGGTAGAGTTGTGAAAGAATCCAGCCATTCTGGAGAGCAATTTGGAACTATGCCCAAAAAGTTATCAAACTGTGCACATCCTTTGATTCAGCTACTACTGGGCTTATATCCGAAAGAAATACTAAAGTTGAGAAAGGGACCTGTATGTGCCAAAATGTTTGTGGCAGCTCTTTTTGTAGTAGCTAGAAACTGGAAGTGAATGGATGTCCATCAATTGGAGAATGGTTGGGTAAACTATGGTATATGAATGTTATGGAATATTATTGCTCTGTAAGAAATGACCAGCAGGAGGCATACAGAGAGGCCTGGAGACACTTACATCAACTGATGCTGAGTGAAATGAGCAGAACCAGAAGATCACTGTACACTTCAACAACAATACTGTATGAGGATGTATTCTGATGGAAGTGAATATCTTCAACATAAAGAAGATCCAACTCACTTCCAGTTGATCAATGATGGACAGAAACAACTATATCCAGAGAAGGAACACTGGGAATTGAATGTAAACTGTTAGCACTACTGTCTTTCTACCCAGGTTACTTATACCTTCGGAATACAATTCTTAACGTGCAACAAGAAAATTGGATTTACACACATATATTGTATCTAGGTTATACTGTAACACATTTAATATGTATGGTATTGCCTGTCATCTAGGGAAGGGAGTAGAGGGAGGGAGGGGAAAAATTTGGAAAAAATTGAATACAAGGGATAATGTAATTTAAAAAAAAAACTATAAATTTGTTAAAATGGTTCAAAAAAAGAATGATCAAGAAAAATAGGACTAAGGACTCCAATTCAAGTAATTATTTATGGACAGAGGAGGTTTACAGTTATTTTCAGAGAGTTTGCTTTGCTCACTATTGGTTAAAACTTATTTATAAACAAAATTTAATGTAATGTCTATTCTAGAAAAGAAATTGAAGAAACTACAGAAACACATTTTTAAAAATTTTATTTGTTATCAAGGTTATAAAAAAAAAAGAATTTTAAAAATCCTTGAAGAAGCAAAAAAATAAAATAAATAACTGGTAAAGAGGCAATGCATTTGCCTAATTGATGGCCCCAAGAGTGGGGGACAGAAAAACATAATTGATATGGAAGAAGAAAAGGGCCAATTTGTGGGGGGAGGAGAAGGAACTGCTCCTAAATAGTAGATATAATATAATTCCTGTATAAAAGTCAATGGGAAATACTTGGAATAAATCAATTTCATATGATCCAAAGAATAATAAGGTTGAACAACAGGTTTCATTAGGTCAAAGGTTATTTACAAGACAAAAAGATGAGTAGTCATATGTGGTTTTCCCCTGCTAATGGGTATAAATACAACAGTTTGGTAAACTGACAAGGAATAGAAAGCTCTATTGTATTCTGAGAGTTAATATCTTCGAGATAATGGAGAAACTACTGAGACTTGATCAACTTTCAGCAACTATTTGCACCTTTTGATTTGTATGATGATACAGGTCAAAGCCAGAAGGAATGAAGAAACCCCTGATAAAAATCATAGCATCATCAAATAATGTATGTAGGAATGGAAGTGATCTCAGAGTAAATCCAGCCAAGTTCACTTTCATTTTACAGATCAGAAAATGAAAGTCAAGTAGATAGTGAAATATATTTAAAATATATTTAAAATAATTGAACATATTAACCAGTGCCAGGTTTATTGTCTCAGGGTGTAAGAGAAGAAGAAAAAAATGGAACTCAACTTACAAAAATGAATGTTGAAAACTATTTTACACATAATTGGAAAAATAAAATACTACTATGAAGTAAAAAATCTTTGTTGATAGATTTATATAAGCATGCTTCAAAGAATTGCTAAGTCTTATTTTTAACGAAATTTAGCAGGAAGCAAAGTAACATTTTACATTCCCATTTTAAAAACTTACTTTCACAAGTATTTGATAGGTGTAATGTGATTGGGCAAAAATTACTCTGAAAAAAATACCAGAAGTTGATTATCATCAGCAAATTTAATTGGAGTCAATAGTATAAAATTGTTGACAGTAAAGATAACATTTTCCTAAGCTGTTTTGAATTAGAGAATGTTTAATGGAAGGGAAATTATATTTTCTCTCCATTCAAGTCTCTTGGTTCACTTGACATCTACAGTGTTGATCTAGGGTGTGATCACCATATTTTAATAACACTCTTGACAAAATTGGGTAAGGTCAGAGAAAGTTACTTAGAATTGTAAATTAACTGAAGAAAAATTTCATGTGGACAGCTTGAGAGGAAGGGTAGCTGTTTTGCCAGGAGAAGAAGAGGTTGTAAAGCAATATGACAAAATTGTCAAGTATTTGAATAATAAATAAAGAGGGAGATATGTAATTTTACCACCCAAAGGAGCAATGGGGCAATTATGTAGAAGATATAGAGAAGCTTTATTCAAAGAAAACTGCTCAACAATACAGTAACACAAGTTTATACTCTAACCACTGATGATGAAGAGATGAAAGCTGATCAGTTCTACAAAGACTTATACATCTTTTAGAACTATCTTCAAAAAAATGTTAGTGTTCTGGAGATAGAGACAAGATAGTGGAATAGTCAGGAAGCTGCTTTATCTCTCCCAGTTTCCCTTAAAAACCACAGAAAACCAAGCCTCTGAATAGAGTCAAGACAGGTCATTTTCACTGGGATGTAAAGGGTGTTCAGACCAGGACAGATATACTCTGGGAAAGCCCATGGAGAGAGTATTAATCAGAGCAAATGAACAAATAAGGCTTGGCTCACTAGTGTTAAATCAGTGGGGCAGTTTCCAGTCCCAACTCAGAAGGCAAACTCTGGGAAACCAGACTGTTTCCTGCACAGAGCAGGCAAAGTAACACCCTACAAACACAAGGGGCCCCTGTGTTCAAAGCCATGGCTCAGAGCTTCACAGGAAGCCGGAGACACCTTTACCACAGGAACAGAGCTCCGCCTTAAAAGTGGGAAAAAAAAAAAAAAAAGAAATACAATGAACAAAAAATGAAAATAAACAACCATAGAAAACTATTATGGTGACAGACCATATGTATTCTGACCAGATGAGGTCAGAATGGCCACCGAAGATATTTCAAAGACTGAGACAATTTAGGCTCAAGCTCTAAGAGGCTTTTTAGAAATACTTATAAAAAACTTCAAAAGGCAAATAAGGTAGTTAGAAGAACAAATGAGAAATGAAATGAGAGGAATGCATGGGAGACTCAACAGCTTGGAAAAAGAAAGAAAAAAAAATGAAGAAAACAACTACTTAAACAATAGAATAATCCAAACAGAAAAAGAGATACAAAAATTAATTGAAGAAAATCACACATTAAAAATTTAGAAAAGAGCAAATGGAAGCTAATGACTGTGTGAGAGAGCGAGAATCAGAGAAACAAACTAAAAAGAATGAAAAAAATGGGAAAAATGGGAAATACCTCTTTGGCAAAATAACTGACCTGTAAAATAGATGCAGAAGAGACAATTGAAAAATTATTGGCCTACCTGAATGCCATGAAAAAATAGCGCCTGGGTAGTATTCTACTAGAGGTCATTAAGGAAAACTGAGCCCAAATTCTTTAAACAGAGGGGGAAAAACTCATTGAAAAAATCCACATCAATCTCCTTTAGAAAGAGATTATACAGGAAAATCCCAAGGAATATTGTTGTGAAACTTTAAATCTATAATCTCAAGGAAAAAATACTTGAAGTTCCTAGGAAAAAAAAAAATTCAAAAATCAAGGAGCAATAATCAGGATTACCCAGAATTGGTCAGCTTCAACAATAAAGTTTCAGAGGACTTAGAATGTCATATTGTGGAAGGCAAAGAACCTGGGGTTACAACCAAGAATAAATTTCCCAGCAAAATCCAGCATCATCTTTCAGTGTAGGAGATCTATTTTCAATGAAGAGGCTTTCAATCATTTCTATTGAAAGAAACCAAAATTAAACAAAAAAATGTAATCTTCAAACACAGATGTTAAAGTACCATAGAATTATAAACAGTGGAATAGATTAGGTACACAAGAGAAAATAGTCAATTATATAGTAATCTAAGATTTGACAAACACTAAGAACCCAGCTTCTGGGATAACTCATTATTTGACCAAAACTACTGGGAAAATTGGAAAATAGTATGGCAGAAACTAGGTATTTACCAACACCTAACACCAAAGTAAGATAAGGTCAAAATATTTTCATGATTTAGACATGTATAAGTAAAAGTATAAGCAAATTAAAAAAAAAAAGGTGGTCTATCTCTCAGATCTGTGGGAAAGAAGGAATTTGTTACCAAAGAAAAACTATACTAAATTATGAAGTGTAAAATAGATACATTTTATTATGTTAAGTTAAAAAACTTTTTTGTACAGTGTTTTGTGCAAATAAACCCAATTCAGACAAGATTAGAAGGGAAGCAGTAAACTGGGAAAAATTTTATATACAAAGGTCCTGATAAAGTCCTTCTTTATAAAATATATAGAAAATTGTCTCAAATTTATAAGAATTACGTTCACTCTCCAAATTATAAATAATCAAAGGATATGAATAGACAATTTTAAGATGAAGAACTTAAAACCATTTCTAGTCATGTGAAAAATATGCTCTAAATCACTATTGATCAGAGAAATGCAACTCTCAGCTACCTCTACATACCTCTCAGATAGGCTAATATGACAGGAAAAAGACAATGACAAATATTGGAGGGGATGTGGGAAAACTGGAATACTAATACACAACACAAAGTTGTGAGCAGATCCAAACATTCTGGAGAGAAATATGGAACTATGTTCAAAATGCTATTAACTACGTATGGCCTTTGATCTGCCAGTTTCTCTACTGGGCCTGTATCTCAAAGAGATCATAAAAAAGAAAAAAAGGAATCACATATGCAAAACTGTTTGTAGCACCCCTTATTGTCCTAGAAAAAAATTGAAAACTGAGTGGATACCCATCATTTGGGGAATGGCTGAATGCATTATGGCATAAGAATATTATGGAATGTTATTGTTTATAAGAAATGATCAGCAGGGAGATTTCAGAGAGATCTGGAGAGACTTATATGAATTGACACTAAGTGAGTAGAACCAAGTGAATATTTTCTACAGAAACAACAAGATTATGCCTTGATTAATTCTGATGGACAAGGCTCTTTTTCACAATGAAGTGACACAATAGTAAGGAAAGATGAGATTTTCTTAAACATGTAATGCAAAGAAATAGAAGAAAATAATAGAATGGGGAAAAAAACAAAACAAGAGAGCTCTCCAAGACAATTAGAGATATCAAAAAAATTTTTTTTATTAAAAATGGGCACAGTAAAATATAAAACTGGTAGGAACTTAATAGAAGCAGAATGTATTAAAAAAAAAAAGAAGTAACAAGAATATGCAAAAGAATTAAGTAAATATATCTTAAGATAAGCAATAATGACAAGGATGCAGTTACTGCTCTAGAGCATGAATCCAAATGGACCTTGGGAATTGTTACTAACAATAAGACTAGTGAAGGTAATGGAATTCTCCTAGAGTCATTTAAAATAGCAAAAGATGACATTGTTAAGTGTTGCACTCAATATGCCAGTAAATTTGGAAGACATAACAGTGAACAAAAGTGGAAAAGACAAAATTATATTCCAATCCTAAAGAAAAGCAATGCCCCCCCAACCAAAAATTAAACTCGAAATACAAAAATTAAAAGGAGAAATCAATAAAATTGAAAGTAAAAAAACTATTGAATTAATAAATAAAACCAAGAGTTGGTTTTATGAAAAAGCCAATAAAATAGATAAACCTTTGGTAAATTTGATCAAAAAAAAGAAAGAGGAAAATCAAATTGATAGTCTTACAAATGAAAAGGGGGATCTTTCTACCAATGAAGAGGAAATTAGAGAAATAATAAGGAGTTACTTTGCCCAACTTTATGCCAATAAATTTGATAACTTAAGTGAAATGGATGACTTCCTCCAAAAATATAGGCTCCCTAGATTAACAGAGGAGGAGATAAATTGCTTAAATAGTCCCATTTCAGAAAAAGAAATAGAACAAGCTATTAATCAACTCCCCAGGAAAAAATCCCCAGGGCCAGATGGATTCACATGTGAATTCTACCAAACATTTAAAGAACAATTAGCCCCAATGTTATATAAATTATTTGAAAAAATAGGGGATGAAGGAGTCCTACCAAACTCCTTTTATGACACAGACATGGTACTGATACCTAAACCTGGTAGATCGAAAACTGAGAAAGAAAATTATAGACCAATCTCCTTAATGAATATTGATGCTAAAATCTTAAATAAGATATTAGCAAAAAGACTTCAGAAAATCATCTCCAAGATAATACACTATGATCAAGTAGGATTTATTCCAGGAATGCAGGGCTGGTTTAATATTAGGAAAACTATTAATATAATTGACCATATTAATAATCAAATTAATAAGAACCATATGATCATCTCAATAGATGCAGAAAAAGCATTTGACAAAATCCAACATCCATTCCTACTAAAAACTCTTGAGAGTATAGGAATAAATGGATTATTCCTTAGAATAATCAGGAGTATATATTTAAGACCGTCAGTAAGCATAATATGCAATAGAAATAAACTGCAACCTTTCCCAGTAAGATCAGGAGTGAAACAAGGTTGCCCACTATCACCATTACTATTCAATATAGTACTAGAAACGCTAGCCTCGGCAATAAGAGCCGAGAAAGAGATTCAAGGAATTAGAGTAGGAAATGAGGAAATCAGACTATCACTTTTTGCAGATGACATGATGGTATACTTAGAGAACCCCAAAGACTCTGCTAAAAAGCTACTAGAAATAATTCAAAATTTCAGCAAAGTGGCAGGATACAAAATAAATCCACATAAATCCTCGGCATTTTTATATATCACTAACAAAATGCAACAGCAAGAGATACAAAGAGAAATTCCATTCCAAACAAATGTTGAGAGTATAAAATATTTGGGAATCCATCTACCAAAGAAAAGTCAGGAATTATATGAGAAAAATTACAAAACACTTGCCACAAAAATAAAGTCAGATTTAAATAATTGGAAAGACATTCAGTGCTCTTGGATAGGCCGAGCGAATATAATAAAGATGACAATACTCCCCAAACTAATCTATTTATTTAGTGCTATACCAATCAGACTCCCAAGAAACTATTTTAATGACCTAGAAAAAATAACAACAAAATTCATATGGAAGAATAAAAGGTCAAGAATTGCAAGGGAACTAATGAAAAAAAACTCAGAGGAAGGTGGTCTAAGTGTACCTGATCTAAAGCTATATTATATAGCAGCAGTCACCAAAACCATTTGGTATTGGCTACGAAATAGACCGGTAGATCAGTGGAACAGATTAGATACAAAGGACAAAAAAGGATACATCTATAGCAATCTAATCTTTGACAAACCCAAAGATTCCAACATTAGGGATAAAAATTCATTATTCGGAAAAAACTGTTGGGAAAACTGGAAATTAGTATGGCAGAAATTAGATATGGATCCACACTTAACACCATATACCAAGATAAGATCAAAATGGGTCCATGATTTAGGCATAAAGAGGGAGATAATAAATAGATTAGAGGAACAGAGGATAATCTACCTCTCAGACTTGTGGAGGAGGAAGGAATTTATGACCAGAGGAGAACTAGAGATCATTATTGATCACAAAATAGAAGATTTTGATTACATCAAACTAAAAAGTTTCTGTACAAATAATACTAATGCAAACAAGATTAGAAGGGAAGTAACAAATTGGGAAAATATTTTTAAAAACAAAGGTTCTGACAAAGGTCTCATTTCCAAAATATATAGAGAACTGACCCAAATTTATAAGAAACCGAACCATTCTCCAATTGATAAATGGTCAAAGGATATGAACAGACAATTCTCAGAGGAAGAAATTGAAACTATATCCACTCACATGAAAGAGTGTTCCAAATCACTACTGATCAGAGAAATGCAAATTAAGACCACTCTGAGATACCACTACACACCTGTCAGATTGGCTAAGATGACAGGAACAAATAATGACAAATGTTGGAGGGGATGTGGGAAAACTGGGACACTAATACATTGCTGGTGGAGTTGTGAAAGAATCCAGCCATTCTGGAGAGCAATCTGGAATTATGCCCAAAAAGTTATCAAACTGTGCATACCCTTTGACCCAGCAGCGCTACTACTGGGATTATATCCCAAAGAAATACTAAAGAGCGGAAAGAGACATATATGTGCCAAAATGTTTGTGGCAGCTCTTTTTGTTGTAGCTAGAAACTGGAGGATGAATGGATGTCCATCAGTTGGAGAATGGTTGGGTAAATTGTGGTATATGAAGGTTATGGAATATTATTGCTCGGTAAGAAATGACCAGCAGGAGGAATATAGAGAGGCCTGGAGAGACTTAAATCAACTGATGCTGAGTGAAATGAGCAGAACCAGAAGATCACTATACACTTCAACAACGATACTGTATGAGGATGTATTCTGATGGAAGTGGAAATCTTCAACATAAAGAAGATCCAACTCACTTCCAGTTGATCAATGATGGACAGAGGTAGCTGCACCCAGAGAAGAAACACTGGGAGAGGAATGAAAATTGTTAGCACTAATATCTGTCTGCCCAGGTTGCATGTACCTTCGGATTCTAATGTTTATTGTGCAACAAGAAAGTGATATTCGCACACATGTATTGTACCTAGACTATATTGCAACACATGTAAAATGTATGGTATTGCCTGTCGTCGGGGGGAGGGAATAGAGGGAGGGGGGATAAATTGGAAAAATGAATACAAGGGATAATATTATAAAATATATATATATATATATAATAAAAAAAAAAAAAGTTTAAAAAAAAAAAAAAAAAAAAAAAAAAAAAAAAAGAAAAGCAATGCCAAGGAATGTTCAAAATTCCCAAAAAATTGCACTCATTTCTCACACCAGAAAAATTTTGCTTAAGATTCTGCAGAACAGACCAGCAATATATGAACTGAGAATTACCAGCAAAGCAGAAAATTATCAAAAGGTAGAGGAACTGGAGCCAAACAACTAATAATCTCTGAATTATGGAGAAAGGAAGGGAATTCCAATTTTTTTTTCTGTTTCATTGCTTATACAAAAAACTTTATTTGTGTGGATCATCTATTATCAAAGACGTGGGACTGCCAGATCAATTTAATTGTGTCCTTAGGAACCTGTATGTGGACTAAGAAGCATATATAAAGTAAATCATGTAATATGCCTGGCAGGACAGAATTAAGGTTGCCAACAACTTATAAACAATCTCAGATATCCAAATGATACCATTCTGATGGCATAAAGTGAAGCATTAAGAAGCCTCTTGATGAAGGTGGAAGATGAGTGTATAAAAAGTGTCTTGAAGCTTAACATAAAAAACTAAGCTCTTGATATCTGCTCCCACCACTTCCTAGCAAATGAAGGGAAAAGAAAGGACAGAGCAACAAAATGTATCTTCTTTGACTTAAAAATAATTTTAGATGACAACTTCAGCCATGAAATTAAAGGTGCTTAACTCCTTGGAAAGAAAGCTTTGCTATATTGGTACAACCTATTATTAATGAACACAGTCATCACCATTCTCACAAAGGCCCATATGGCCAACACTGGGTTTTTTTGTGTTTTTTCCCCCAAGTAACAATATATGGCTCTGAAAATTGGGTTAAAAGAAAAGGTGAGCACCACAGAATTGACATTTTTAAATTAGGATGATGAAGAAGACTTTTGAGAGTCCTTTGAACATGAAGAAAGTTAATTAAGCCAATAATAAAGAAATTAAGTCAGGAAGGTAAACAACTGAAGCTGAAATTTAAATCCTTTGGCTACATAGCAAGGTGAGACTTATTGGAAAAGATCTTGATGTTGGGAAATACTGAAGGCAAAAGGAAAATGATAGATGGATGGAGAGTATTATGGAAGTGATGAACAGGAATTTGGACAGACTTTGAGAGAGAGTGGAGGATAGAAGGGCCTGGAGCATTATATCTCATGGGATCATGGTGTGTTGGACATGACTGAAGGAATAAAAAATAACAAACAAAAAGTATCACAAGAGCTATATAAATTTAAATATTAAGTGTATTACCATGGAAGGTATTGGGCATCACCTTCCTTGGACATGTTCCAGAACTTACTTGAAAGCCAATTATTGCTGGTATTGTAGAGGAGATTTATTTTAAATCAGTGGATAGACTTAGATCTATTCTTATATGTCTTAGACTCAGACTATGATTATTTCATTCTGAGACAATAAATATTTTCGATGCTATAGTAAACTATTTATACTTTTTTATTTTTTTACATTTTCCTCAAAAATGCTTTTTGTATTCATATACCATTCTTAAAGGTTTCCTAAAAAAAATGAGAAAGCAAAAACAGGAATAAGTATAGACCAACTGTTAAATCAAGATGCTTTATAAGACATCCATGACATAATTAAAAGATGTTTTAAAACAGTAGCTATAAGTCAAACAGTCAATAAACATTAATTAAGGGTCGACTATGTGTCAGGCACTATGCTAAGTACTTTAAAGAACTATTGTACCGCTTACATAACTAATTTTGAATCACTAGTTGATGATAGCAAGAGTGAATAAAAATACAAATTGACTTTGTGATTTCATTGGTATAAATAATTCCCAAGAGAAGACATTTTAACAATGAAGTCTGTAAATTAATAGTTGTAAAGATTTGCCTAGAGGTATCAAGGGTTAAGTTACTTACCAGTTGTTACACCACATGTTTGTGTCAGATATTGGATTTGAACACATCTTCCAAGAAATAGAGTGCTGGATGTGTGGAACAGATTAGATACACACAACACAATAAGCAAAATGTATATTAACGAAGTATTTGATAAACCTCTAAACACCAACCTCTAAAATAATAACTTATTATTTTAAAAAAATGCTGGGAAAATTGGAACATGGTATGTCAGAAACTCAGCTTAGACCTATATCCCACACATCATACCAAAATAAGATTAAAATGCATACATGATTTGGGGATAAAGCATAATATGACACTTTGCAACAGTGAGGCAATTCAGATGAGTTCCAGTGTTGTTGTAGTGAAAAAAAGCCATCTGCACCCAGAGAAAGAACTGTGGAGACTGACTGTGGATCACAATGTAGCATTTTTATTTTTTATTTTGTTTGCTTGAATTTTGTTTTCTTTCTTTTTTTTATTTTTATCTGATTTTTCTTATGTAGCATAATTTTGGAAATATATGTAGAATTAATGCACATGTTTACTATATATTGTATTACTAGAGGAAGGGATAGGGGAAGGGGAAGAAATTGGAAAACAAGGTTTTGCATAGGTAAATGTTAAAAATTATCTATACATAGGTTTTGAAAATAAAAAGTTTTAATTAAAAAAGAATATCATCAATAAATTAGGATAGCAAAGGATAATTTAACTATCTTTGAAGAAGGGAGGAATTTATGACCAAAGAATAACAAGAGAATATTATGAAAGGCAAAATGGACAATTTTAATTACATTAAATTAAAAAAAATTGCACAAACAAACCCAACTGAAACAAGATTAAAAAGGAAGTACAAAAGTAGGAAAAATATTTATATCCAGTGTTTCTGATAAAGGTCTCATTTCTAAAATATGTAAAGAACTGTGTTAAATTTATAAGAATGCAAATCATTCCCCAATTATAAATTGTCAAAGTAAATGAACAGACAATTTTCAGATGATGAAATTAAAGTCATCTATAGTTATATGAAAAAATGCACTAAATAACTCTTAATTAGAGAAATTTAAATTAAAACAACTTTGAGGTACCACCTTACACTTCTCAGTTTGGCTACCATAACAGGAAAAGATAATGATTAATGTTGGAGGGTATGTGGGAAAATTAGGACATTAATTCAATTTTTGGTGGAATTGTAAAATGATCTAACCATCCTGCAGATTAATCTGTAACTATGTCCAAAGGATCATCAAACTGTGAATGACTTTTGACCCAACAGTACCATTATTAGTTCTGTATCCCAAAGAAGTCTTAAAAGAAGGAACAAGAACCCACATGTGCAAAACTTTGTAGCAGCTCTTTTTGTGGCAGGAAATATATTTGGAAAATGAGAAGATCCCCCTCACTTGGGGAATGGCTGAACAAGTTGTGGTATATGAAGATAATGGAATATTATTGTTCTATCAAAAATGATGAACAAGATGATTTTAGAAAAGCCTGGAAAGATTTACATGAATTGAGGCTGAGCAAAACCAGCAAAACTAGATATATATTGTACCCAACAGCAAGTATGTGTGATGATTAACTATGAAAGACTTGGTTCTTTTCAGTGATTCAGTAATCCAAAGCAATCCCAATAGACTTTGGACACATGTCTTTTTTTATTTTCAGTTGTAAGCAACTATTCATTATATCATGCTTGTTCTCATAACAGTCACATAAAATATATCTCACTAATTTTACAATGTTCTTTCCTCATAATACCTTCATGAAGTAAATAATAAAAATAATTTTACATTATGTTTTCATCTCAGGAAATTTAGTTTAATAAGGACCAAGTTTCCACAATTTATTTAATGTATTACATTGTATTTGTGGGAGTGGAAAAGGACAGACATTTTGTATCATGATAGTAAACTACACCATTTTAGGACAAAGCACAATAAATAGAAGTTGTAAAACAGAACTCTTCCAAGATTTCTATTAGAAATGGAAATATAAAGTCAATGAAAAAGAAAATCCAAAGAGAGTAATAGTATCTAGATATATTTTACCCATTCAGACAAAATCCTGGAAATTTCAACCCATTCCTAATTCAGTCTAAATGTTCTCCTGGAAAAATTCACCTATGCTCTATTTCTTTATTTATCACCTGGAAAATCTTAATGTATGGCCTCAGTGGATACAATCAATGCATTCAATATTGAAATATGAAATAGTTCAATGAAAAAAATCATACAATGAAAATTTCTCTAAAATTTTCTTCACATTGGAAAATCTAATTTAAAATTAGTGTGTATATATATATATGTGTGTGTGTGTGTGTGTGTGTGTGTGTATATATATACATCTTCTCTTCCATTTAGATATGTACAAACAAGTTTAATGTTCATTGATGAAGAACTGCATAGTGATTGGACCTACCAGTTACATAAATTCATAAATTTATTTTTCTGTATTATTTTTCTTCTTTCCTTTAGTTATCAATAAGTGAATAACAGACAATTTATTAAGTATAAAGAAGGATTTCTTAAACATTCAAACATTGTTCTGTGATATTAGAGCACAGTTTTCTTTTGCCTTTTTGACCATTACTTAAAATTAAAGTACCATTTCTATTATTAATTGCTTACTCCATGAGTACAGGAAAACCTTCACTTGATTAATTGGAAAAAAAATTTTTAATATTGTTAGAAACTATTTATCTCTACATAATGAATCCTGTATTCCTTAGAAATGTAATTTTCCAATGCTATAATCATGGGCTGAAAGGTTTACTAAACTAATGAGTTTCTCTCACTTGGGTCTTCTACTACAAAGCTAGTAGTTCAATTTTTGATTTTGTTTCCTCAGGAAACTGCACAGTTCCTAGCAGAAAGCAGACACTTAATAAATGTTTGGTAATAGAAACTGCCTCTGAGGAAGACAAATTGTGTGGAATTTGTACTTGTAACTGAATGTTTATCCATGAGTCTCCTAAATAATATTTAATATATCTCCATTCCTCAAAGCATCCTACACTAAAATGGGCAAAATAATCCTACATATGCAATAATGGCTGGACAATGGGCATATATTATATCTGAAGTCTTGTTGATTTTTATACTACAAATTCATTTTTTGTTGTTTTGTTTAGTTTCAATCATGTCTGACTTCATGATCCCATATGAGTTTTCCTGCAAAGATACTGAAATAGTTTGCCATTTTCTCCAGTAAATTTTTCCAATAAGGATGAGACAAATAGAATTAAATTATTTGATCAGAATCATATACATATTAAGATTTAAATTTGGGTCTTCCTGATTACAAGCCTTGCACTCTATCCATTGTACCACCTGATTGCCCCATATAAAATTATCTAATGTCACTTGAGCCCTCACTGTTAGGTAGCAAACTTTTTATCCCTTTCTGACTGGCTTCATCACCTTTTTCAGATGGATATTCCAAACTCCTCTGCTCATGGTTCTGTTTTTTCACAACTTCTTTTTGAGCAGATAATATTAATAATGTGTACTATTTATGTAGTGCTTAAAATTTTGCTATTTATTTGACATATATGCTTTCATTTGAAACTCCTAATAATCCTGTAAGGCAGGGGGTTATTATTATCCTCATTTCCTCAGAGGAGGAAACTAAATGTGTGAAAAAACTATTTGTCCAGGGTCATACAATTACTAAGTGTCAGAGGGAAGATTTTAATTGATCGTCCCAATGCTGAGATCATTTTATCTTGTGTTTTGCCAAAAAAAAAAAAAAAAAAAAAAAAAAAAAAAAACCTCATAGTTAACTAGTTTTCTCTCCATTAAATTTTCCTAAATTTAAAGACGTTATAAAAATGCTCCCATATTCAAAACTATTTAATGGATTACAAATATTTCCTCTTGAATACAAGGATACATAATTTGATGGGTTTCAAATAAAGACAGTGTTTTATAATAGATACAAAATGGATACAGAGGTAAACCAGGAGGTAAGAAAACCAAGATTCACATGTTATCTTTGACAGACACTGGATGTGTGGCCATGGGAAAATAATGTAATGTTTGAGTGGTCAAGGCAACTCTTTATTATATATGTATGTGTATACACACACATATACACACACACACACACACACACACACACACACACACACACATATATATAATTTTATTTATTTTTTAGTTTATTTTTGACAAGGCAATTGGTATTAAGTGTCAACCATCTAGTAAGTCTTAAGTGTCAGAGGTCATATTTGGACTCAGGTTCTCCTCACATTTGGGCCAGTGCTCTATCCTTTACACCATTTAGCTGCCCTATAACTATAAGACCATAAGTACTAAACAAAATGCCCAGGATGATTACTCCACTTGTTATTCCCTATAATGACAAATATCTTAATTTACCCTATCCTTCTTGTATTTGTTGTACTTTGTTATTGCTTGTCCTTCATTTTTGAAGAAAACTAATGATATCATGGGATATTATCTACTCCTGAATAAATTAGATTTAAGTGAATCTGAGTTGCATAAAGTCCTTAAGCTCATTTTCTCTTTCAGAGTTATCAAAGTTTATTAGGAAAACAAAGTTGGAATTGGTGATAATGGCCCTTAATGCAGTAGATGACCTTGGCATTTTCTATCTCTCATCAAGTCTAAGTGCTCCACTGTAGTTTGGAATATCCATCTGAAAAAGGTGATGAAGTCAATCAGAAAGGGATAAAAGGTTTGCTGCCTAACAGTGAGGGCTCAACTGAAATTAGATAAGATAAATTCAAATCCTTAAAGACCATTAGAACATTCTCATGTTCTCACCATTCATTCTACCACAGGAAGCCTTCATATGTATGTTATATGGATGGTGTAAAATGTAGGATAAATGGTCTATTTTTCTCTCTGATACTGAATGAAAGTTTTATTTGTTTTCAAAAGATGTCCATGCCAGTTAATAATTAAGCCAATATCATTAGGAAGGTTTTTGACAGTAGAGAGTTTTTTTTTTTTTTTAATTACTTGAAGTGGTAACAACCTTTATGAATATTTTAATGATTTTTCCATAGAGACAAAGATGGAATGAATCAACCAGAGTCCATGTTGATTTCTTAATAGAGTCAGCCAGGTAAGAGAAATCAAAGTAACAATAATTTCACTGGGGTCTACTATATTCAAGACATTGTTTTTTAAAAAAGAAGAAGAAAAAATAGCCTCTTTTCTCAAAGTTATCACAAGATAATAGAGCATCCCCAAGAAATTATAAAAAAGAGGAAAAGACCTATATGTGCAAAAATCTTTGTAGTAACCATTTTGTAATGGCAAGAAACTAGAAACTAAGTGGATGTCCATCAATTGGGTAATGGCTGAATAGTTTATGATATATGAATGTTATGGTATATTATTGTCCTGTAAGAAATGACTAGCAGGATAATTTCAGAAAGGCTTGGAAGACTTACATGAATTGATGTTAAGTGAAGTGAGTGGAACTATTTAAGAGAACATTATTCACAGCAACAACACGTTTATGTGATGAGCAATTCTGATTGATGTGGCTCTTTTCAACAATGAAGTGATTCAAGGCAATTTCAAAAGACTTGTGATGGAGAGAACTATCTGCATCAAGAAAAAGGGTTATTGGGACTGAATGTGGATCAAAATATTTTTGTTTACCTTTTTTGTTGTTTGCTTGGTTTCTCATGTTTTTCTTTTTTATCAGATTTTTCTTGTGCAGTATGATAAAATGTGAAAATATGTATAGGAAAATCTTACATGTTTAACATATCCTGAATTACTTCCTATCTCGGGCAGGAGGTGAGGAAAGGGAGGGAGGAAAATTTGGAATCCAAGATTTTGCAAGGGTGACTGTTGAAAACTATCTTGTATATATTTTGGAAAAAAGTTATTATTTAAAAAAATTTAAAACACATCAAACATCAAAACTCCAAAGTATACAATAGAGAAAACAACATGGAAACAGCTCTGTTCATATATATATATATATAATTGTAAATTTTAAATTATAATCAAAGTGCTAAATATCTTCTTGTACATACTAAATCAGTAAAGCAAAGTGCTAAATAAATATTAGCATTAGTGATATTAAGGTAATGATTTTAAAGTTTAGAATGTCTAGAGAAAAGAAGATGGATTTAAGAAATACTGCAAAGATTAAAACAAATATGGATTTGTACCTGCCCATATAACAGAGCAGAAATTTATGATTGGTTCTAAATATTTGAGTGAGTAAAAGGTAATGAAATATTTTAAATAGGAATACTTTAAGGAAGTGATTATTTGAGGGAAAAAAAGTTTTATGTTGCATATATTGAATTTGAGGCATCCGTGGAATATCTAGGAGAGGGATTAGAGTTGAACATATAGTTTATGGAATCACTTGCACTGAAATAATGTTGAATCCATGGAAGTTGTAGAGAAAACAGAGAGGAAGGAAGAGAGAGAGAGAATATGAGTATAGAGAATTAAAATGTGAAAAGATGAAAAAATTTTAAATGATATATTAGCACAATGATTACAGAAACTTATCAGTAGGGCAATAAACTATGAACAAATGGGATTTATACCAGGAATGCAATATCAGAAAAATTATTACTATAATCAACCTTATCAATAACAAAACAAACAGAAATTACATGACAATCTCAATGGATGTAGAAAAGGAAAACAAAATATAGCACCTATTCCTATTAAAAACATTAGAGAAAATAGGTATAAATGCAGCTTTCCTTAAAATAATAAGCAGTATTTATCTACATCCAACAACAAGCATTATTTTTAATGGGCAGAAGCTAGACACATTCCCAATAAGATCAAGCATAAAACACGTATACCCATTATCACCACTATTATTCAACATTGTTCCAGAATTGTGAGCTTTAACAATAAGAAAAGAAAAAGAAATTAAAATAATTAGAATAGGCAATGAAAAAAATAAAGCTATCACTCTTTGCAAATGATATGATGATATAAATATAGAGAGAGAATCCTAGAAAGTCATCTAAAAACTTACAGGAAACAATTCACAGCTTTATCAAAATTGTAGGATATAAAACCAACTCATACAAATCATCAATATTTCTATATATTACTGACAAAGATCAGTAACAAGGGATAGAAAAACAACTAGACAAAAAAAATGTGGGTATCTAACTGCCAAAACAAACTGAAGAGCTATATAAACACAATTACAAAACACTTCTTACACAAATGAAGTGAAATGTAAAAAAAAATAGGAAAATATCAATTGCTTATGAGTATGCCAAGTTAATGTTCCTGTAAATCCTGAGTGAAACAAGTAGAACTAGGAATGATCTGTACACAATAATAGCATGAATGTCTGATGATCAACTATGAAAGACTTGATTCTTGGCAATGTTTCAGTTATTCAAAGCAATCCCAATAGACTTCATACAAAAAATTCCACTTGCATACAGAAAAAGAACGATGGAGATTGAATGTAAATTAACACATGCTATGTTCACTTCTTTTTTTTTTGTTATCTCCCATGTTTTTTTTTCCTTTTGCATGGTTCATAAAGTAATGTATATTTAAATTAATTTTTTTAAGAAAAAAAATGTGAAAGTATGAGAGTTGAGCTTTTAAACTTGTGGAACATCTATGCACAGGAGACTGAGGATGGTAGAAGAAAATGAGATAAGATTATATTTCAGGATAATGCATCAAAAATGTTCAGAACATAATAAAATAAGAATTGAAGAAAGTAATTTTATTTAGTACTTGATAAATCATTGGTGATCTTGTAAAAGAAATTTCTACTATATGGTAGGGTATGGTAGGGTCAAAATTGTGAAGTGAGTTGACAGTAAGAATATGGAAACAATGGATATAAACAATTTTTTTTCTAAAATTTTCAGTGATATCATAGTAATTTAAATGGTTGTCAGCCTTTTTTTTTCCTTTCCAGGTGAAACCTCAGAATGTTTGTAACATGGAAAAATCTGATGGACATGAAGAGACCAAAGATCAATGACTGAATGAGAAAATATTTATTAAGTATTTAGTATTTACCAAGGCTTATAGTGATCACTGGGAAAAAAAAATATACAAGAAAACAATTTCTATTCTAAAAAAGAGTTTACAGTTGATAAATGTTTGTAGAGTGATTGTGACCAGATTGGAATATTTTTATTTGAAATTTACAATCATAATGAGCATATGTCACAAGGGATTTTCCTAACCTATGCCAGTTTTGGCATTGATAAGATTATAGTTTCAAAACTAGAAAGTGGGGAGCAAATGGTCAAGAAAGAAGAAACTGACAGATATATATGTTTGTCACCCATACTGATGGTGAATATATAACTGGAAAATAAAATGGAGCATGGATTCAGCCAAAGTAGATTTAATGGATGACTTGAGGCAATCATAAGACGGATAGATGTAAGAGCCCTTTAAATGGACACCACAGTGCATCAGGAAATTGAGGTGCCCGGAAGTAATTTCTGTGGATATTAAGACTGCCTTGTAGGTGGGATCCTGTCCATTTTGAGATAGCTTCGTAATGGGTGACTCTCTTGCTGATTGGCTGTGTGTGTGATCTCACAGGCCCTATGTAAGCCCACTGCAGGCAGCAGTCGTTCTCTTTAACCTGGAGCTCTTCACCCTGGCTCCCTAGCCTGGGTGGCCAAGCCAAGATGGATAGCCAAAAGAGGTAAGGATTTTGGTAGTGAACACGTGGGTCTTCTGACCAGGTGTTCACTCGGGAACCAACAACTCAGGGCATCAGTTAGGGCATTATGTGAGTAGATATAATAAAGGCTTTTAAGATTACACGTGGCTGTTCTTGAGTGTGCTACCGGTTATTAAGCTATAGATTCAAGAGATTGTGGCCAGAGACCTTTGAAGGCCTCAGAGGAGGCGAGCCGGGTGGAGTTCACACTGCAAAGGACAGTGGTCAAAGGTACTCTAGTGTGTCTAGGACAGACTAGTAATTGTAACTGCCAGGAGAGCATGTTACAGATAGATGATGCAGTGTTTAGAGCATCAGCCCCAAAGTAAAAAGTGACTCATCTTGGTAAGTTCAGATCTTACCTCTGACACTAACTGTGTGACCCTGGACAAATTAATGTGGGTTAAGATTTCTTTCAGATTCCCAACCCCCATGATTTCCAATGGAACATATCCAGGCTCTCCCAGCTCCCATCAGATCTGAGCCAAGTTGGGCTCTTCCAGCCCCCATTCTAATTATCTGCTTAGGTTTCCTAAGCCCTACCCCAAGCACAACAGTTCCTTATTTAAAAACCCATTGAATTCTATTCAAATTCTAGCCCTGGCTGAAACCCAGCCAGGAGCCAACCTGGGATTCTATTCATGAGCCCCTTCAAGATTACCAAAAGTCCCCATTATAAAAGGGGGAAATCAGAGCTGACTCTTTGCAGGAATCCAAAACATGGCATCCTTATGCCAGACATGTCAATGGTTTCTGCCCACCGGGTTCCAGCCCTGGCCCTGGTGTCTTTCTACTTTTCAACCTTACTTCCAAACCCCATAATAAACCTCTTTTATCAATTTAGGTTTTTGGGCCTGTAAATTCCTTTACAGGGGAGGCTATGCCACCACTAGAAATCATTTAACTCTGTATCCTTGTGCCGAATCCAAAGGGGTTGTAGGGGAGCTCCATTTGACTTCCTGTACCCTGAACCTGTCACTAGACCTCAAATAACCCTAATTTCATTTAGTAACCCCTTATATAATTCTCATCAAAATCACTTAGCCATATTTGCCTCAGTTTCCTAATATATAAATTGAGATATGGAAGAAAATAAATTCTATCCAATATCTTTATCAAATAAACCCTAAATGGAGGGTCACAAAGAGTCAGTCATGGCTGAACTCTAAAACAACAATAAGGGATACAATCAATTGATATTAGAACATCACAGCAGAGATAGAGTAATGGATGGATGAAAAAATCATATATTAAGCACATGTGTTTGTTTCGATTAGTCTTTACATTGGAACACAAACAATTCCTTCAACTCCTTAAAGTGATAATGTACCCTAAACCTCCTTAGTCTTCGGCAAGGAGTTAAGACATACTTATCTATAATTCACATACTTTTTCTTTAAGAAACACATTTGCTATATGTCTGTTTAGAAATAGAAATATCTCACTTGACTTTTATAACAAGTTTTGATCCTATTAATTTCCCAGGATTTACTAGGAAATATTTCTTTAAATGGCTATGTGGTAACTCTGCCATCATAATAAAGAATTGGGAAAAAATCCCATAAGCAGCATTTTCATAAAATCATCATCATCATCATCATCATCATCATCATCATCATCATCATCATCAATCATTATTACTGTTACTACTGATGCTGTTATTGCTATTGTCTTTAATAACCAATCAATTGTATCAATAGTGAGTCAAGTCCCAATGATACCTTTTTTATTCCAGATATTTCTGAAAATAATAATATACCTTTTTATAGGCTGAATTTCACATCAAAATCTATTTTACATAAACATTATCATCCTGAAATCAAATTAGGAGATGTAAAAGTGTATTAGTAATTAGGAGATGTAAAAGATGTAAAACCAATGAAATTTAAATAAATGTTTCCCAGCTTTCTTTTTATATATGGGAATGTATTTCATTGATGTTGTTTCAGTATGTTTCTTACTTGGAGAAATTCTAAGGCATGGGTTAGTGAAAAAAAAAAAAAAATGTTATCTGTTGTCATCTCCAAAACCTGCATTTTAGGGACGAAGTTAGATAATGGGTTACCAAGAAATAGTCTTGTGGCTTAGATATAATTTTGTTTGCCTTTTTCTATTTCTTTGTGCAAAAAGTAGTCCTTAGACCCATTGGGATCCAGTATACATAGAAACTATGCTTAGCAGTGAACAGATCTAATTTGATTTGTCACAGTAGTCCTCAAACTTTTTAAATAGGGTGACAGTTCACTGTCCCTCAGACCATTGGAGGGCTGGACTATAGTAAAAATAAAAACTCACACTCTGTCTCCACCCCTCAGCCCATTTGCCATAACCCGCCATATTTTGAAAACCCCTGGTATAAGAGTAACTCTTCTGAATCAGTCTCCAAAAGTTTCTTAAGGAAAAAGATGTGAAATTATAGATAAGGAGATTTAAGGTACATTATGATTTTAAGGAGTTGAAGGAATTGTTTGTATTATTTCAACTTTAAGTGTTCTATTGTAAAGACTAATCTGATATGAAGTGGTTAAAAGAGTTGTGTTACATTGTAAAGACAAATGTAATATGAAATGATTAAAAGGAACTGGAATTCAATTTACTTGCTCCTATAATGGGAGAAAATTCTTATTAAAGATTAAAATTCAATGGAAAAAGAAGAGGGTTCCCCATCCCAGTCCTATCAGGATACAGGAGAACAGAGTGAGAATAGAAGGGAGAAAATAACATAGTTAATCGATGTTACAGTTAATTGATAGTTAATCTGTTACAGATTTAATTTGTTTTGTCTATAACATGAGTTTTTCAAACTTTCATTGTTCTAAGTCAGTCATTGAAAATCTACATATGTTCTTTAGACATATAAAGTAAGGTGAGGGAAAAGTAGCAGAAAAAGAGTTAGATTAGTTGCCAGATGATTGGTGTTAAAAATCCTCTCATTTTTACCTATATGATTTGGGAAAATCACTTATTCTTTTGGACAATGAGTTTATCTTTAAAATGTAGTCTCTGGGCTACATGACATTAAAGGTTTCTTCTCATTTGAAACTTATGATGCTATAACTAACTTTGTGATTTCATTAGAAATGAAACTCCATATAGATTGCCTGTGTTAGGAAACCCTCTCAATAAATTAAAATGAACACCTTCTCTGTAATGCATATCTTAGAAAATTTCTTAGAGTACTGATAGAATGATTGACTTGCAGGGTCCCATAACTAATATCTGTATTTGTGTTTTGAACCAAGGTCTTTTTTATTTCAAATCTTTCTTTAAACTACACACTCTAAATCCTTTTAAATTTACAAAGGACTATTGTTCAGTACTTCACATATTGGGCTTTTGTATAACTCTAAACTTCAGCAGCAGTCAAGAGAGGGGCTGAAAAAATAATTTCAATTGTAAGAACAGCAATAGGTAAAATACCTTATGAAGGAAAAAATGTTCTCTTGGACATATCTTCCCCTTGAAAATAAATCTGAATCATAAGGATAACATTGAAATTGTTATCGAGTATTTTGCACTGATATTACAATCATTTTTCAAATGTCTTCTCTTTTCATACCCATTAGGCCTCCATACATATGAATTATGTGTACATTTTTTAGGTTGAACTTTAAATATGCACAGATTATTCTTCAAAATTATTGATTATGAATATCTACTGAAGCAATACAGGCAAAAGAAGAATATTTCATGGTACCTTCAACTAATGAGATCAAAATAGATTATTTATTGTTGGTAAATCATCAGTTTAAGTAAAATAGAAACTGGGACTGAATTTTGGGGAAGCCAAATTTTAAATTTATGTTTTCATAGAGTAGGAAGGCTTAAACTATTTATGAAAATGATAATTTTAATGAAAATTATGAAAATGAATTTATTTTCTGGGCAGAGCCAAGATGGCGGAGAGGATAAACGTGAATTTGTAAGCTCCCTTCTTATCTCATTACCAATTAGTTAAATCAGCCTCATAAATAATGCTGGACTTATAAAAACCACAAGGATTAGAAGCACAAATTACCAGCTGAAGAGAATCTTGAATTTCAACAGAAAAGGTCAGTTCCCAAGGGAGGAAAAAAAAAAAAAAAAAAAAAAAAAAAGGCCAGCACAGACAAGGTTAGGTGCAAGCACACTGCTCCGATCTGGCTCGGGAGAACTCTGGGATCAGAGTTGATAGAGGAATCTGACCCAGGCTGTTAGCTCTTCTCTGCTTATAAAATAGCAGTTCAGAAGAGAAATCAAGCCACTTTAAAATATAAAGCTAGATCCTTAATCCACTCCAATCCTGAAGTGACCTAATAGATCTCAGGACTGCTGTGAAGCCGGCCTTCTGCTGCCTGGGGCTTCTCCTTGGAGTAGTTAAGAGCCTGAACAGCAGGAACACAGCCTTAGGCAACATCTAATCCACATAGTGCTGGACTCAGCCTGAGGCAGTGGAACTCTAGCAGCAGCAGAATTCCCAGAAAAGCAAAACTCCCAGAGAAGCAGAACCTTTGAAATAGGGACCTCCGTTTCTGGGCAGACACTTCCAGTTTGAGCACAGGAGCTTTTCACTTCACCTGCTGATATCCATGCCCCACTGGACACATTGGCTGGGGTTAGTGACTTCACTGTTCAGCCTTAAACCTCAGTGCAGTCACTAGGCCACACAGGAGGGTCCTTCCCTAGGCACTCCTTCTGGGCACTCTTCACTAGAAACTGCAGCCATGCTAACCACGTCTGAGGCATTTTTGGGGAGGGAGGAAGGGAACTCTCTCTCAGAGCTCTCTCTCAGCATAGGCACAGGACCTCCTGAATACATCTGGGCTGGGAGGAAGCTGGTAAACAAATAAATAAATAAATTTCTTACCCCAAGGGCAGACCCCAACAGATTTTTAACAATGAGTAAGTAGCTGAAGAGAATGATTATTACCTTCTACATAGAAAAAGAGTGGGTAACTTGCCCGAGGAAGTTAACAGCAGAGAGTCAGCAGATAACAGCCTAAAGGAAACCGATACCTAGCTCCCATCACATAACTCTCGCATAGAAGAGACCATTAAAAAGGTAAGAGAGTTTGAAGAAAAATGGGGAAAGGAAAGAGAAGTTGTGATAGAGAATAACAATATTCTGAAATTGGAGTTGGAAAAAATAAAGAATTCACAGGAGGTGCAGGGAAACAAAATTTGTGAATTAGAAAAGGTTAAAAAAATCACAGGAAAGTAGGATTTCTGAATTGGAAAACAAAAAATTCTCAAGAAAGTAGGATTTCTGAATTGGAAAAGATAAAAAAGTCTCAAGAAAGTAGAATTTCTGAATTGGAAAAGATAAAAAAGTCTCAAGAAAGTGGGATTTCTGAATTGGAAAAAGAAAATAACTCTCTAAAAAAATTAGGGAAATGCAGAAAAAATTGAATAGAGCAAAATAATTAATTTAAAACCTCAATTGGGCATATACAAAAAGAACTAAAAAATGTGAATGAAGAAAACAACTCATTAAAAATCAGGATGGAACAAATAGAAATGAATGATTCATTAAGAACCCAAGAATCAGTTAAACAAAACAAAAACAAAAAAACAAAACAAACAAAAAAAAAAAAACAAAAAAAAAAGCTGGAGAATAATGTCAAATACTTACTGGGAAAATCTATAGAACTGGAAAATAGATCTAGGAGAGATAATCTGAGGATCAATGAACTTCCTGAAAACTATGAAAAAAGAGCCTAGATTCTATTTTACAGGAAATCATCAAAGAGAACTGTCCAGAGATAATAGAAACAGAAAGGAAAATAGCTGTTGAAAGAATTCATTGAACACCTTCGGAAAAAGACCCTAAAAAAAGAACTCCATGGAACATTGTGGCTAAGCTGCAGAACTACCAAACACAGGAAATAATATTGCAAGCAGCTGAGAAAAAAAGAATTCAAATATCAAGGTACCAAAATAAGGGTCACTCAAGATCTGGCTGCCTCCACATTAAAAGATTGAAGGGCCTGGAAACTGATATTCCGAAGGCAAAAGATTAAGGATTGCAACCAAGAATAAACAACCCAGCTAAGTTTAGCATTTTCTTCCATGGAAGAAGACAGTCATTTAATGAAACAGAGGAATTCCATTTGTTTCTAAGAAAAAACCAGACTTAAACAAAAAATGTGATCTACATCCACAAGACTGAAGAGAAACAGAAAAAGGTCAAAAGAAGTCTTGAGAACTGTATCTCTGTTGTGGATATACAGAAAGTCCACATGGATAATTTGATTTTACTAATATAAAAAAGGGGAGTAGTAAAGGGAAGGGGGTAGTATCAGAAAAAGGGGAAGAAGTAATAAAAAGAAGGAAACTACATCACAGGAAGAGGCATAGAAAATCTACCACATCTGAGGGAATTTAGAGAGGGGGAGAAACATTGTGTGAATCTTACTCTCATGAGAGTAGGCTCAAAGAGTAAATAATTGACATTTGTTTTTCAGAGAATTATCTCTCACCTCATTAAAAGGGGGGAGAGGAAAATGGAAAAGGAAAAAGGGAATAAAGGAAGGGTACAAGAAAAGGGAAGGGACTTAAAAGGAGGGGGCAGGAATACTAATAATTGAGGGCTGCACGTCACAAGTGGAATTTATAAATTAAATATTGGGGAAGGGGTTCAGGGGGGTCAAGGGAAAAAAGCATAATCTGGGGATAATATGATGGCAGGAAATACAGAATTAGTAATTTTAACTGTAAATGTGAATGGGATGAACGCTCCTATCAAATGGAGACGGATAGCAGACTGGATCAAAAATCAGAACCCTACAATATGTTGTTTAGAGGAAACACACTTATGGCAAGGAGACACATATAGAGTAAAGGTAAAAGGTTGGAGCAGAATCTATTGTGCTTCAGGTAAAGCCAAAAAAAGCAGGGTTGTCATCATTATCTCAGATCAAGCAAGAGCAGAAATTAATCTAATTAAAAGAGATAAGGAAAGAATCTATATCCTGATAAAAGGTAGCATAGACAATGAAGCCACATTAATACTAAACATATATGCACCAAGTGGTATAGCATCTAACTTCCTAAAGAAAAAGTTAAGAGAGTTGCAAGAAGAAATAGAGAGCAAAAGTATAATAGTGTGAGATCTCAACCTTGCACACTCAGAATTAGATAAATGAAACCACAAAAAAATAAGAAAGAAATTAAAAAGGTAAATAGAACTTTAGAAAAACTAGGTATGATAGACCTCTGGAGAAAACTGAATGGTGATAGAAAGGAGTATACTTTCTTCTCAGCAGTTCATGGAACCTATACAAAAATTGACCATATATTAGGACATAAAAATTTCAAAATTAAATGCAGTAAGGCATAAATAGTAAATGTCTTCTTCTCAGATCACAATACAATAAAAACTACATTCAATAAGAAGTTATGGATAAATAGACCAAAAAGTAATTGGAAACTAAATAATCTCATCTTAAAGAATGACTGGGTGAAACAGGAAATTATAGAAACAATTAATAATTTCACCAAGATAATGACGATGAGACATCATACCAAAATCTGTCGGATGCAGCTAAAGCGGTAATAAGGGAAAATTTTATATCTTTAGAGGCTTATTTGAACAAAATAGAGAAAGACAACATTAATGAATTGGGCCTGCAAGTTAAAAAGCTAGGAAAAGCCCAAATTAAAAACCCCCAACCAAAAATCAAACTTAAAAAACTAAAATTAAAAGGAGAAATCCATAATATTGAAAGTAAAAAAAAAAAAAAAAAAAAAAAAAAACTATTGAATTATAGTTTTAATATAAATAAAGCCAAGACTTTGTTCTATGAAAAAGCCAATAAATTAGATAAACCTTTGGTACATCTAATCAGAAAAAGGAAAAAGGAAAATCAAATTGTTATTTTTACAAATGAAAAGGAGGATCTTTCCACCAATGAAGAGGAAATTAAAGAAATAATAAGGAGTTACTTTGCCCAACTTTATGCCAATAAGTTTAATAACTTAAATGAAATGGATGACTACCTCCAAAAATATAGGGTCCCTAGATTAAGAGAGGAGGAGATAAATTGCTTAAATAGTCCCATTTCAGAAAAAGAAATAGAACAAGCTATTAATCAACTCCTCAGGAAAAAATCCCCTGGACCAGATGGATTTACATGTGAATTCTACCCAACATTTAAAGAACAATTAGCCTCAATGTTATATAAACTATTTGAAAAAAAATAGGGGATGAAGGAGTCCTACCAAACTCCTTTTATGACACAGACATGGTACTGATACCTAAACCAGGTAGGTTGAAAATGGAGAAAGAAAACTATAGACAAATTTCCTTAATGAATATTGATGCTAAAATCTTAAATAAGATATTAGCAAAAAGACTTCAGAAAATCATCCCCAGGATAATACACTATGATCAAGTAGGATTTATACTAGGAATGCAGTGCTGGTTTAATATTAGGAAACTATTAGTATAATTGACCATATTAATAATCAAATTAATAAAAACCATATGATCATCTCAATAGATGCAGAAAAAGCATTTGATAAAATCCAACATCCATTCCTACTAAACAGTCTAGAGAAGATAGGAATAAATGGACTATTCCTTAGAATAGTCAGGAGCATATATATAAGACCATCAGTAAGCATAATGTAATGGAGATAAATTGGAACCTTTCCCAGTAAGATCAGGAGTGAAACAAGTTTGCCCACTATCACCATTACTATTTAATATTGTATTACAAATGCTAGCCTTGGCAATAAGAGTCAAGAAAGAGATTAAAGGAATAAGAGTAGGTAATGAGGAAATCAAACTGTCACTATTTGCAGATGATATGATAGTATACTTAGAAACCCCAGAGAATCTGCTAAGAAGCTATTAGAAATAATTCACAACTTTAGCAAAGTTGCTGGATTCAAAATAAATCCACATAAATCCTCAGCATTTTTATACATCACCAACAAAAATGCAACAGCAAGAGATACAAAGAGAAATTCCACTCCAAACAAATTTTGAGAATATAAAATATTTGGGAAGCCATCTACCAAAGAAAAGTCAGGAATTATATGAACAAAATTACAAAACTCTTGCCACAAAAACAAAGTCAGATTTAAATAATTGGAAAGACATTCAGTGCTCTTGGATAGGCCAAGCGAATATAATAAAGATGAAAATACTCCCCAAACTAATCTATTTATTTAGTGCTATACCAATCAGTCTCCCAAGAAACTATTTTAATGACCTAGAAAAAATAACAACAAAATTAATATGGAAGAATAAAAGGTAGAGAATTTCAAGGGAACCAATGAAAAAAAAAGTCAGAGTAAGGTGGTCTAGGTGTACCTGTTCTAAAGCTATATTATATAGCAACAGTCACCAAAACCATTTGGTATTGGCTAAGAAATAGACCAGTCGATCAGTAGAACAGATTAGGTACAAAGGCCAAAAAAGGGTACATCTATAGCAATATAGTCTTTGACAAATGCAAAGATATCAACATTTGGGATAAAAATTCATTATTTGAAAAAAATTGTTGGGAAAACTGGAAATTGGTATTGCAGAAATTAGATATGGATCCACACTTAACACCATATACCAAGATAAGATCAAAATGGGTCCATGATTTAGGTATAAAGAATGAGATCATAAATAGATTAGAGGAACAGAGAATAGTCTACCTTTCAGACCTGTGAAGGAGGAAGGAATTTATGATCAGAGGGGAACTAGAGATTATTATCAATCACAAAATAATAGATTTTGATTACATCAAACTAAAAAGTTTCTGTACAAACAATACTAATGCAAACAAGATTAGAAGGGAAGTAACAAATTGGGAAAATATTTTTACAGTTAAAGTTTCTGATAAAGGTCTCATTTCCAAAATATATAGAGATCTGAACCTAATTTATAAGAAATCAAACCATTCTCCAATTGATAAATGGTCAAAGGTTATGAACAGACAATTCTCAAACAATGAAATTGAAATTATATCCACTCATATGAAAGAGTATTCCAAATAACTACTGATCAGAGAAATGCAAATTAAGACAACTCTGAAATACTACTATATACCTGTCAGATTGGCTAAGATGACAGGAACAAATAATGATGAATGTTGGAGGAGATGTGGGAAAAGTGGGACACTAATACATTGTTGGTGGACCTGTGAAAGGATCTGGCCATTCTGGAGAGCAATTTGGAACTATTCCCAAAAAGTTATCAAACTGTGCATACCCTTTGATCTAGCAGTGCTACTATTGGGCTTATATGAAAGGGACCTGTATATGCCAAAATGTTTGTGGAAGCTCTTTTTGTAGTGGCTAGAAATTGGAAGATGAATGTATGTCCATCAATTGGAGAATGGTTGGGTAAATTATGGTAAATGAAGGTTATGGAATATTATTGCTCTATATGAAATGACCAGCAGGATGAATTAAGAAAGGTTTGGAGAGACTTACCTCACCTGATGCTGAGTGAAATGAACAGAACCAGAAGATCGCTGTACACTTCAACAACAATGATGTCTTAAGATGTATTCTGATGGAAGTGGATATCTTCAACATAAAGGAGATCCAACTCACTTCCAGTTGATCAGTGATGGACAGAAACAACTACACCCAGAGAAGGAACACTGGGAAGTGAATGTAAATTGTTAGCACTACTGTCTATCTACCCAGGTTACTTATACTTCAGAATCTAATACTTAACGTGCAACAAGAAAATTGGATTTATACACATATATTGTATCTAGGTTATTCTGTAACATATGTAAAATGTATAGGATTGCCTGTCATCTGGGGGAGTGAGTAAAGGGAGGGAGGGAAAATTTTTCAAAAATGAATACAAGGGATAATGTTATTTAAAAAAAATTTACTCAAGCATATATACTGCCAAAAATTTTATAATTATAAAATTTAAAAAAAAAAGAAAAAAAGAAAAAAAAGAAAATGAATTTGTTTTTATAATTAGTGTTTTTCATAGAATTAATTATAATATAATTTTTATTGTTTTCTCTAGAGTAATTCTATTTAAGGAGTTACTTGCCTAATTAATTTCAAAAGCTCATTTTACTTAAGAGGTAGAATTGCTTAACACTATATTAAGAAAAAATTATAACTGCATAGAGGATAGAAGATAATACTTAGAATCCAGAAAATATATAAAAAAAAAACATTCTTCCTCTTACAGATGCTAATTGTAGCTAAATCACTGCATATTCTAGTGCTCAATGCAACTTTCTTAGCTAATATTCCACCCCAAAAGACTAACATTAAATGTTCACTTGCATAAAAGGAATTCATAAAAGAAATTGTAAAAGATTTTAACATAAAATGAGAAAGGTTAAGGAAAAACTAAAAATAAATTTAAAAATTAAAAAGAACAATCCAAGAAAAAATTATATATATTTTTAATTAATTTTATAATTATAACATTTTTTGACAGTACATATGCATAGATAATTTTTTACAACATTATCCCTTGTACTCCCTTCTGTTCCGAATTTCCCCCTCCTTCCCTCTACCCCCTCCCCTAGATGGCAGTCATTCCCTATACATATTAAATATGTTATAGTATATCCTAGGTACAATATATATGTGTAGAACCAAATTTTGTTGTTGTTGTTGTTGCAAAGGAAGAATTGGATTTGGAAAGTAAAAATAACCTGAGGAGATAAACAAAAAATGCTTACAGTTTACACTCATTTCCCAGTGTTTCTTATTTGGATGTAGCTATTATTGACAAATTGGAACTGAATTAGTTCTTCTCTTTGTCAAAGATATCCACTTCCATCAGAATACATCCTCATACAGTATTATTGTTGAAGTGTATAATGATCTCTTGGTTCTGCTCATTTCACTTAGCTTCACTTCATGTAAGTCTCTCCAAGCCTCTCTGTATTCATACTAAGGGTCATTTCTTACAAAACAATAATATTCCATAACATTCATATACCACAATTTACCCAACTATTCGTCAATTGATGGGCATTTTCCAATTCCTACCCATTACAAAAAGGGCTGCCACAAACATTTTGGCATATACAGGTCCCTTTCCCTTCTTTACTATTTCTTTGGGATATAAGCCCAGTCATAGCACTGTTGGATAAAAGGGTATGCACAATTTGATGCACAACTTTTTGGGCATAATTCCAAATTGCTCTCCAGAATGGCTGGATTCTTTCACAACTCCACCAACAATGTATCAGTGTCCCAGTTTTCCCACATCCCCTCCAACAGTCATCATTATTTATTTGTTCCTGTCATCTTAGCCAATCTGACAGGTGTATAATGGTATCTCAGAGTTGTCTTAATTTGCATTTCTCTGATCAGTAGTGATTTGGAGCACTCTTTCATATGAGTGGAAATAGTTTCAATTTCATCATCTGAGAATTGTCTGTTCATATCCCTTGACCATTTATCAATTGGAGAATGGTTTGGTTTCCTATAAATCAGGGTCAGTTCTCTATATATTTTGGAAATGCCACCTTTGTCAGAACTTTTCCTTTTAAAAATATTTTCCCAATTTGTTACTTCCCTTCTAATCTTGTTTGCATTAGTATTGTTTGTACAGAAACTTTTTAGTTTGATGTAATCAAAATCTATTATTTTGTGATTGATAATAATCTCTAATTCTCCTCTGGTCATAAATTCCTTCCTCCTCCACAGGTCTGAGAGGTAGACTATTCTCTGTTCCTCTAATCTATTTATGATCTCATTCTTTATGCCTAAATCATGGACCCATTTTGATCTTATCTTGGTATATAGTGTTAAGTGTGGGTCCATGTCTAATTTCTGCCATACTAATTTCCAGTTTTCCCAACAGTTTCTTCCAAATAATGATTTTTGTCCCTAATATTGGTATCTTTGGGTTTGTCAAAGATTAGATTGCTATAGATGTACCCTTTTTTTGGCCTTTGTACCTAATCTGTTCTACTGATCGACTGGTCTATTTCTTAGCCAATACCAAATGGTTTTGGTGACTGCTGCTATATAATATAGCTTTAGATCAGGTACACTTAGACCACCTTCCTCTGACTTTTTTTTCATTAGTTCCCTTGCAATTCTCGACCTATTATTCTTCCATATGAATTTTGTTGTTATTTTTTCTAGGTCATTAAAATAGTTTCTTGGGAGTCTGATTGGTATAGCACTAAATAAATAGATTAGTTTGGGAAGTATTGTCATCTTTATTATATTCGCTCAGCCTATGCAAGAGCACTGAATGTCTTTCCAATTATTTAAATCTGACTTTATTTTTGTGGCAAGTGTTTTGTAATTTTTCTCATATAATTCCTGACTATTCTTTGGTAGATGGATTCCCAAATACTTTATACTCTCAACATTTGTTTGGAATGGATTTCTCTTTGTATCTCTTGCTGTTGCATTTTGTTGGAGATATATAAGAATGCTGAGGATTTATGTGGATTTATCTTGTATCCTGCCACTTTGCTAAAATTCTGAATTATTTCTAATAGCTTTTTAGCAGAGTATTTGGGGTTCTCTAAGTATACCATCATGTCATCTGCAAAGAGTGATAGTTTGATTTCCTCATTTTCTACTCTAATTCCTTGATTCTCTTTCTCGGCTCTTATTGCCGAGGGTAGAGTTTCTAGTACTATATTGAATAGTAATGGTGATAGTGGGCAACCTTGTTTCACTTACTGGGAAAGGTTGCAGTTTATTTCTATTGCATCTTATGCTTACTGACGGTCTTAAATATATGCTCCTGATTATTCTAAGGAATAATCCATTTATTCCTATACTCTCAAGAGTTTTTAGTAGGAATGGATGTTGGATTTTGTCAAATGCTTTTTCTGCATCTATTGAGATAATCATATGGTTTTTATTAATTTTATTATTAATATGGTCAATTATACTAATAGTTTTCCTAATATTAAACCAGCCCTGCATTCCTGGTATGAATCCTACTTGATCAAAATATATTATCCTGGGGATGATTTTCTGAAGTCTTTTTGCTAATATCTTATTTAAGATTTTAGCATCAATATTCATTAAGGAAATTGGTCTATAATTTTCTTTCTCAGTTTTCGATCGACCTGGTTTAGGTATCAGTACCATGTCTGTGTCATAAAAGGAGTTTGGTAGGACTCCTTCATTCCCTATTTTTTCAAATAGTTTATATAGCATTGGGGCTAATTGTTCTTTAAATGTTTGGTAGAATTCACATGTAAATCCATCTGTTCCAGGGGATTTTTTCCTGAGGAGTTGATTAATAGCTTGTTCTATTTCTTTTTCTGAATTGGGACTATTTAAGCAATTTATTTCCTCCTCTGTTAATCTAGGAAGCCTATATTTTTGGAGGAAGTCATCCATTTCACTTAAGTTATCAAATTTATTGGCATAAAGTTGGGCAAAGTAACTCCTTATTATTTCTCTAATTTCCTCTTCATTGGTGGAAAGATCCCCCTTTTCATTTGGAAGACTAACAATTTGATTTTCCTCTTTCTTTTTTCTGATCAGATTTACCAAAGGTTTATCTATTTTATTGGCTTTTTCACAAAACCAACTCTTGGTTTTATTTATTAATTCAATAGTTTTTTTTACTTTCAATATTATTGATTTCTCCTTTTAATTTTTGTATTTCAAGTTTAATTTTTGGTTGGGGGTTTTTAATTTGGTCTTTTTCTAGCCTTTTAAGTTGCAAGCCCAATTCATTAATCTTCTCTTTCTCTATTTTCTTCAAATAAGCCTCTTAAGATATAAAATTTCCCCTTATTACTGCTTTAGGTGCATCCCACAGATTTTGGTATGATGTCTCATCATTGTCATTATCTTGGGTGAAATTGTTAATTGTTTCTATAATTTGCTCTTTCACCCAGTCATTCTTTAAGATGAGATTATTCAGTTTCCTATTACTTTTTGGTCTATTTATCCCTAACTTTTTACTGAATGTAGCTTTTATTGCATTGTGGTCTGAGAAGAAGGCATTTATTATTTCTGCCTTCCTACATTTAATTATGTCCTAATATATGGTCAATTTTTGTATAGGATCCATGAACTGCTGAGAAGAAAGTATATTCCTTTCTATTGCCATTCATTTTTCTCCAAAGGTCTATCATACCTAGTTTTTCTAATGTTCTATTTACTTTTTTAATTTCTTTCTTGTTAGTTTTGTGGTTTGATTTGTCTAAATCTGAGAGTGCAAGGTTGAGATCTCACACTATTATACTTTTGCTGTCTATTTCTTCTTGCAACTCTCTTAACTTTTTCTTTAGGAAGTTAGATGCTATACCACTTGGTCCATATATGTTTAGTATCGATATGGCTTCATTATTTATGCTACCTTTCAGCAGGATATAGTTTCCTTCCTTATCTCTTTTAATTAGATCAACTTCTACTTTAGCTTGATCTGAGATAAGGATAGCTACCCCTGCTTTTTTGGCTTTACCTGAAGCATAATATATTCTGCTCCAAGCTTTTACCTTTACTCTATATGTATCTCCCTGCTTTAAGTGTGTTTCATGTAAACAACATATTGTAGGGTTCTGATTTTTGATCCAGTCTGCTATCCATCTCCATTTGATAGGAGCGTTCATCCCATTCACATTTACAGTTAAAATTACTAATTCTGTATTTCCTGCCATCATATTATCCCCAGATTATGCTTTTTCCCTTGACCCCCCTGAACCCCTTCCCCAATATTCAATTTATAAACCCCCCTTGTGATGTGCAGCCCTCCTTTTTTTTTTTTTTAGTATCCCTCCCCCCTCCCTCCACTCCCCTTCCCTTATTCTCCTTTTCCTTTTCCCTTTTCCTCTCCCCCCTTTTAATGAGGTGAGAGAGAATTCTCTGAAAAACAAATATGACAATTATTTACTCTTTGAGCCTCTTCTGATGAGAGTAAGATTTATACAATGATTCTCCCCTTCTCTAAATTCCCTCAGATATGGTGTATTTTCTATGCCTCTTCCTGGGATGTAGTTTCCCCCTTTTTATCACTCCCTCCCCTTTTTCTGATACTACCGCTTCCCTTTACTACACCCCCTCCTTTTTTTTTTTCTTTTATATCAGTAAAATCAAATTATCCATGCGTACTTTCTATATACACACAACAGAGATATGGTTCTCAAGGGTTCTGTGTACCTTTTTCTGTTTCTCTTCAGTCTTGTGGATGTAGATCAAATTTTTTGTTTAAGTCTGGTTTTTTTTCTTAGAAACATATGGAATTCCTCTATTTCATTGAATTACCATCTTCTTCCATGGAAAAAGATCCTAAACTTAGCTGGGTAGTTTATTCTTGGTTGCAATCCTTGATCTTTTGCCTTTCAGAATATCAGGTTCCAGGCCCTTCTATCTTTTAATGTGGAGGCAGCCAGATCTTATGTGACCCTTATTGTGGCACCTTGGTATTTAAATTGTTTTTTTTCTAGCTGCTTGAAGGATTTTCTCCTTTGTGTGGTAATTCTGCAGCTTAGGCACAATATTCCGTGGTGTTCTTTTTTTAGGGTCTATTTCAGAAGGAGCTCGATGAATTCTTTCAACATCTACTTTCCCCTCTGTTTCTATTATCTCTGGACAGTTCTCTTTGATAATTTCCTGTAAAATAGAATCTAGGCTCTTTTTTTGGTCATTCTTTCAACATCTACTTTCCCCTCTGTTTCTATTATCTCTGGACAGTTCTCTTTGATTATTTCCTGTAAAATAGAATCTAGGCTCTTTTTTTGGTCATAGTTTTCAGGAAGTCCAATGATCCACAGATTATCTCTCCTAGATCTATTTTCCAGGTCTATAGATTTTCCCAGTAAGTATTTGACGTTATTCTCCAATTTTTCATTTTTTTTTTGTTTTGTTTTGTTTGACTGATTCTTGGTTTCTAAATGAATCATTCATTTCTATTTGTTCCATCCTGACTTTTAAGGAGTTATTTTCTTCATTCACAGTTTTTAGTTCTTTTTGTAAATGCCCAATTTCATTTTTAAATGAGTTATTTTGCTCTATTGAATTTTTTTCCATTTCCCTAATTTTTTTTTGAGAATTATTTTCTTTTTCCAATTCAGAAATCCTATTTTCTTGGGACATTTTTATCTTCTCCAATTCAGTATTCCTATTTTCTTGAGACTTTTTTATCTTTTCTAATTCAGAAACCCTACTTTCCTGTGTTTTTTTTTTTATCTTTTCTAATTCACTAATTTTGTTTCCCTGCATCTCCTGTGAATTCTTTATTTTTTCCAACTCCAATATAATAGCTTCTCTTTCCTTTCCCCATTTTTCTTCAAACTCTCTTAACTTTTTAATAGTCTCTTCAAGGAGAGAGTTATGTGATGGGGGGCAGGAATCATTCCCCTTTTGGTTCTTATCTGCTGACTCTCTGCTGTTAACTTCCTCGGGGTTGGATACCCGCTCTTTCTCTGTGTAGAAGGAGTCTATGGTTTTTTTGGGCTTCTTGCTCATACTTAAAAAATCTTTTGGGGTCTGTCCCTGGGGTAGGAAATTATTTATTTATTTCTTTACCAGCTTCCTCCCAGACAGGATGGATGCAGTGGCCCCTGCGCCTGAGCTAAGAGAGAGCTCTGGGAGAGAGTTCCCCACCCCCTCCCTGGAAGTGCCTCAGAGGTGACCAGCACTGCTGTGCCCTGAGGGCGCTGTGTTTTAGCTGCTTCCCTGAGGTTGAGACTGAACAGTAAAGGTGACTCAAAGCCCAGCCTATGCATCCCAGTGGGGTGTGGATGTCTGCAGCAGGTGACGTGAAAAGCCCCTGCACTCAAACTGGAAGTGTCTGCCAGAAACCGCGGTCCCTAGTTCAAAGGTTCCGCTTCTCTGGGACTTCTGTTCCACAGCCTCCAGGCAGCCGAGCCAGGCACTATGAGTTACCGCTGCCCACTCTTCAATCTCTTAACTACCCTGAGGCGAAAGTCTGGTTGGCCACACCCCCGGTGCCGAGATCTGCTGAGTCACCCTGGGATCTGGGAAGATCCAATCTAGTTTTAAATTTAAAGTGGCTTACATTTCTTCTCTGAACTGCTGTATTATAAGCAGAGAAGAGCTAACAGCCTGTGTCAGATTCCTCTATCTCCGTGGCTTCTCTGATCCCAGAGCCCTCCCCAGCGCGACCGGCGCAGTGTGCCACTACCCCACAGTCTGCACTGGCCTCTCTTCTTCCTCCCCTGGGAGCTGACCTTTCCTGCTGAAACTCCAGATTCTTTTCAGCTGGTAAGTCGTGCTTCCAGTCCTTGTGGATTCTATCAGTCCAATGCTATTTCTGAGGCTGGTCAAATCTAGTTGGTTGTGAGTGAAGAAAGGAGCTTACACAGTCGTGTGTATCTTCTCCGCCATCTTGGCTCCGCCCCCCCTCCCACTTTTCAATGAAGTGGAAGAAGTTTCACCATAAATCGAATGTCTATTGATACACCTTATGTTCATCCCCCTCCTTTCTTTCTCTGAGATATAATAGGTTACCTTTGCCTCTTCATGAGATGTAGTACCACCACTTTACCCTCTTTATGATATAATTTCCTTTCCACCTCTAGTTTCTAGGACAAATTATACCCATGTTCTTTACATATCTTTATGGCAGGGATATAGTTCTCAAGATTTCTTTTTACCTTTTTATAAAACTCTTGAGTTCTGTATTTGAAGATCAAACATTTTGTGTAGATGTGTTTTTTTCATCAAGAATAGATAGAATTCATTTATTTCATTAAATGTCCATCTTCTTCCCTGGAAAACGATGCTCATTTTTGCTGGGTAAGTTATTCTTGGCTACATACCAAGTTCCTTTGCCTTTCGGAATATCATATTCCATGCCCTTCGTTCCTTTAATGTGGACACTGCTAGATTCTAGGTTATCCTTATTGTGGCTCCTCTCCATATCTGAATTGCTTTTTTCTAGTAGCTTCCAATATTTTTTTCCTTTGTCTGATGGCGCCCGAACTTGGCCACTATATTTCTTGCTGTTTTGATTTTAGGGTCCCTTTCAGTGGGTGATCAATGAATTTTTTCAATGTCTATTTTACCCTCTGTTTCTAAAATGTCTGGGCAGTTCTCTTTGATAATTTCCTGGAAATAGTGTCCAGGCTCTTTTTTTCATCATGTTTTTCAGGGAGTCCTAATATTCTCAAATTGTCTCTCCTGGATCTGTTTTCCAGGTCTGTTGTCTTTCCAATAAGGTACTTGACATTCTTTTCCATTGTTTTGTTTTTCCTGGTTTTGCTTGACTACTTCTTGGTTTCTCCTTGAGTCATTCATTTCTACTTATTTGATTCTAATTTTTGTAGCGAGCTGTTGTCTCCAGAAGCTGCCGGATCGCTCTCTGGGAAGAGATCTGCTGTGTCTAGTCAAATCTCTCAGACAGATTCTTCTTCCTGTAGTGGACTGTTGTCTCCAGGCAGTTGCTGTTAACTCTTGTCCAGAGAAATGACTTCCCTTCCTGCAGAGAGCCGACTTCCCTTCCTGCAGAGAGCTGCGTCAAGCTAGATGTAGTGCAGAGTCTTCTCTTCTTTGACTCTTGTCATTCTCCAGTCCAATCTGCTCTCTGGGCCCAATGTTGTCTCTTTTATCCTCCCAGAGAATGGGCGTGGGATAATGCAAGGGCTTCTGGGAAGAACCACTTCAGCCAATGAGCTTGCTCCTTCTATCAAGTCAACCTGAGTTCTCACCTTGTAATTGTCCAGACAACCTGAATTCTCACCTTGTCACTGTCCAGACAACCTGAGTTCTCAACTAGTAATCCTAACATCTCCCCCTTTCTTTTGATTTAGAACATAGGACAGTCATGACCTTGAAACATAAATCCATCAATATAGGAAGTATTACACATAATTACATAAATTACATAAGCACATAGTAACATAGTAACATAACACATGCTAGAAGTATATAACAAATAACATAATCAAATAATCATAAATTGAAAATGTATAAATGTCCATAAGTCCATTGTCCATTAGTCTCATCTTGTGTGAGGAAGTCCAATGATTCCTGCTGGTTTTTAAAGTTCTTTAACAGTCTTCTTATTATCCATGCTCTTTCAGTGTCAGATGTTTCTTAGATCTTCTCCTTTATTTTGAGGTCTTTCTCTTTTTCTGTCTCTCTCTGATGGACAAGGCGAATATGACTCGTTGGCACCCATCTGATTCCTTCTCCTGCTGAAGAAATACAAGCAAACCCTCTCCCCCAGGCAGTTAACCTATCTGGTCCCTTCCATTCACCACTTTCTGGATCTCTCCACATCACCTGGCGATTATCTAAGGACAGTGGAGATGCTCGCACTGGACACTGCCCTTCTGGTGGGTTATAAAACCTGTCTGCCGGAGCCAGTGCATCTTTGTCAAAAATTAGAAAATTATTGGTATAGAGAACTAAATTTAGAAGTTCCCTAGGGCTACCTGTGGCTCCCCTTTTCTTTTGTTTTTGTAGGAGTGTCTTAATATCTCTGTTTCTTCTCTCTACTATTGCCTACCCTTGAGGATTAAAGGGTATGCCCGTGGTATGTAAAATCTTATACTGTGCACAAAAGTGTGTAAAATGTTTGGACGTATATGCAGGTCCATTGTCTGTTTTTATTGCTTGTGGCACACCCATAATTGCAAAAGCTTGTATAAGGAATTCAGTGACCACTCGGGCTGTCTCTTTTGCTGCTGGCATTGCAAATGTGAATCCTGAAAAGGTGTCTACCACGACATGAATAAAAGATAAACGACCAAAAGATTTATAATGGGTCACATCCATTTTCCAGATTTCATTGGGCCTCAAACCACGAGGATTCTTCCCTGGAGGGAGTGTAGGAGCATGGAAATGAAGACAAGCTGTATAGCTTTTTACTATGCTCCTAGCTTCCTCTCTTGTGATTCCAAATTGTAAACGTAAAGCTTGAGCAGCCTGATGATATTTAGAATGAGATTCTTGTGCTTCCTGAAATAAAGGACTACTGGCTAACATGGTTAGAAGGCTATCTGCCTTTGAATTCCCATCAAAAATGGGACCTGGAAGTCCACTATGTGAGTGGACATGCAAGATATAAATCTTGCCTGGATGTTTTCTCACTTGCTCTTGAAGTTCCTTAAAGAGCTGATAAATATTGGAGGCTGCAAATTTTATTTGGGCTGTGGCAATTCTTTGTACTACACCTACTGAATAGGCTGAATCAGTAATTATATTTACGTCTCCTGGGTAATAAGTAAGAGCTAGCATGATAGCAAATAATTCATTCTGTTGAGTGGACTGAAAAGGAGTCCTGACTACTCTCTTTATGGTTAAATCATGAGAGTATACAGCACAAATATTTTCTTGGAGGCGTCTGTAAAGATTGTTGGTCCTTTAAGAGGAACCTTAGAAACCTTTTCTTCAAAAATCCATCGCCAATTATGTAGTAGCCGGATAATCTTTAATGGAGATCCATGTGCAAAATTTGGAGCAGTGGCCAATAAAATTTGCCATTCTGGGATGGTCTCACAGCATACATTAATTTGTGCATTAGTATAGAATGTGTATATTTTTTCAGGACTTATTCCAGATAATTGTGTTACTCTCTTAATAGCCTTTAATAAAATCCTAGCCACAAGCACTGGGTAAGGTGTAAGGCTTTGCTCTGGTTGTGCTGGGAGGTTCACCCACTCAATCACTCTGTCTCCTTGATGAAGGACTGCTGTGGGTGCCTCTTTTGTAGCAAAAACTGATATTTCCAAGAGTTTTTGAGTGACTCTTTCAACCATATTGGATAAAGCCAGTTCAACTTCTCTCAAAGCCTCTTGTGCTTCTTTTGTAAGCTGGCGTGGTGAATTTAAAGCACTGTCTCCCCTTAAAATGTCATATAGAGGTTGTAGTTGATTGGTAGTTAAGCCTAACACTGGACGCATCCATTGGATATCTCCTATTAATTTTTGAAAGTCATTTAAGGTGTTCAACTTCTCTGTTCTTAAAGAAAGCTTTTGTACTGTGAGTGTCTTAGGATATACTTCATATCCTAAATATTGAAAAGGAGCATGTCTTTGAATTTTTTCTGTAGCTATATGCAGTTTGTAGTACTTTAATGTTTCCATGGTCTTTTGTAGACATGCTTCTAACATTTGTTCCTCAGGTGCACATCCCAAAATATCATCCATATAATGTAACAATATTACTTTTGGAAAGGCTTTTCTTACTGGAGCAAGAGCAGCAGCAACATACATTTGGCACATAGTAGGGCTGTTTTTCATTCCCTGTGGCAAAACTGTCCATTTATATCTTTTATAAGGCTCGGCCAAATTAACACTAGGCACTGAAAAAGCAAATCTTTTCATATCCTCCTTATCTAGAGGAATAGAATAGAAACAATCCTTAATGTCCATAACCCATAGAGGCCATTCTCTTGGCAACTGAGTAGGAGATGGAAGTCCAGGCTGAAGAGTTCCCATAGTTTCCATCTGTTCATTTACTCTTCTTAGATCAGTTATCATCCACCATTTTCCAGATTTCTTTTTCACCACAAATACTGGGGAATTCCAAGGACTTAGAGAAAGCCGCAAGTGTCCTTGGTCAAGTTGTTCTTGCACTATGTCTAATAAGGCCTGAATTTTATCACTTCTTAAGGGCCACTGTTCTACCCACACTGGTGAATCAGTCCTCCACTGAATAGGAACTGGCGAAAGTGCAGGTAGGCCTTCAACAGCAGCCCTGCCTAAAAAGCTGAAGTGCTTATTTGTAATCCTATCTGCTGTAAAATGTCTCTTCCCCACAGATTGATGGGGATTTTTTCAACCACAAAAGGAGTAAAAGCTCCTGTTTCTCCTTCAAATACCCATCTCAAAGGCCTAGCACTGCTGCTATTGATCCTTCCACCCCAGACATATAGGTGTCTGCTTTAATCTTTGGCCAGTGACCGGGCCAATTGGCACCTCTAATAACTGTACGATCTGCACCCGTGTCTACCAATCCTTCAAATAGTATTCCATTTATATAAATAGTAAGCATAGGTCGGTCAGCTGTCACAGCTGCTGTCCAATATATTCCTGGATTTTGTTCATTGGAGTCAAAATCTAGGCAACTATCACGAGGTTGCTTATTAGGGGTACGTAACAATAAGCCTGATGCTACTACTTCTCCTGGTTGATAAATCACACGTTGTCTGCCTGTGTTAGTGACTGGGATATTAGATACACGTTCTCCAGTCTCCCACATCAGTGTATGGATGGACACTGTTTTGTAGGCACTCTCAGAAGGTGAAATGGTCAAGCCTACTGTGCCAGGAGGCAAAGGATCCATAGGCTCAACAGGAACAGATTTCACTTCTCCAGGGAGTATCTCGGTAGTCTCTACTGCACACAACTCTATTTTTCCTAATTTCAATCCCTTTCTTCCATCTGATTGCCTTTTGGCTGATTGATCATGTCTTAAAATTCTCTGGATGTAACCTCGGCTGCCATCATGCCCCACTTGGGGGGCTGAAGCTGGGCCCCACCTGTCATTTCCCTGGGTCAATCTACATTTGGAGGCCCAGTGGAGGCCCTTGTGACATTTTGGACATGGAGTTTTAGGTCTTCTCTCACCCTGTCTTCTCACTGTATCTCCATATCTACACTGAGCTCTTAGATGTCCAATTTTTCCACATTGAAAACATCACCGAGTTTCTCTAGAAGGCCCTTGCCAGGAGGGACCCTGTCTTTCCACATTCATCATTGTCCGGGTGTAAAAAGCATTTGTTCCCACTGTAGCACAGCGTCTTATGATCTCCTCTAAAGGAGCATCTTTGTCTATTCCCCATATAATTCTTTTGCAAATCTCATTGGCATTTTCCTTAGCCAGATGTCTGGTCATTATTTCTGTAGCTGAATTTTCTCCAATAGTTCTTTTGACAGCAGTTTGCAAACGTCCCACAAAATCTGCAAAAGGTTCATTGGGACCTTGCTGTATTTTAGTGAAAGCCTCTCCACGATCTTTCTGTCCAGGAAGGACACCCCAAGCTTTTATTGCAGCCTTAGCAATTTGTTCATATATTGTCATGGTATAATTAATCTGTTCCGAATTCTCTCCATACTGACCTTCACCAGCTAAGTGCTCAAAAGTGAATTGTGTGTTAACTCCTATTTCCAAATTGCATCTGACTTGAATTTTACATAATTCATGAAATTCCGCAAGCCATAATAAATTTTCTCCAGGCAGACATGTCCTTGCTATGGATTTCCAATCATTCGGGGTTAGGACCTCATAAGACAAACCATCTAGTAACATTTTGACATAAGCTGATGTAGCCCCATAAAGGGTACAACCTTTTTTCAAATCCTTAATTTTATTCAAATCTAAAGGTGCATATCTTCTCCTTTTTTTACCTACAGAGTCAATCTCTTCAATCACAGGATATGCATGTATAAAATCACTTATATCCTGTCCTTCTCTCTTAGCTTTAACCAATGCTTTTTTCTAATCTTGTCATAGGATTAGGCTGCTTCACAGGCAATTCTGTTTGTGTTTCTGCCTCTTCCCCTCTTTCTTCCTCCATCTCTGAAGGTGGGGTTGATGTGGGCTTGTCAATAATCTGTTCTCTAGGCAGGGTTGAAGCTTCTTCAAGAGAATCATACCATAATTCCTCATTTAAATCCTCTTGCTCTAGGGAAAGATCTTGATCTTTCCTTTTTTCCTCACACTTCCTCCTCTGTTCATTTTTAGAACTTTTCCTTCTCCTACAACTTGCTTGATAGTTTAAGGCTAATTGAACTATGTTGTAGATATAAAATACTTCTGCAGAAATTGAACGAGGCCCATTTTTTGCCTGAAATTTTTTCATTTCATATCCCACTAGCTTCCATTTATCTACATCTATCTTTTCTTCCTCTAAGAACCAAGGGGATGTGCGTCTTAATGCAGCCAAGAGTTTAGCAATCTGTACCCAGGTTACAAGTAAACTCTGCTCCTCAATTATGTTGATTATACTCTCTATAGTACCACTCCTGAATGGGGGTGGAGCTGAGGTTGCTTCTGGGGCTGGAATTGAGTCAGCTGAGGTCCAGGGATTGAATTTAGCTAACATCTGCCCCATTTCAGCTATAAGAGATTCCTGGTTTTGCCCTTAACAAGTTAAGTTCCTTATTTATCTATTAGCACGCTCACTTAATCTTTAACAAAGTTTCCTCGTTACTCACGGTTCTGGGTTAGAGAGACTGAGATCTGGATGGGAGGCTTTTCCACTGGAATCAGGACCATGTCCGGGCACCAAATTGCGAAGGTCTGGTCTAGCTCCTCTTGTCAGGATAAGCAAAAGTCCTTGCCCCACGTTGGGCGCCAATTGTAGCGAGCTGTCATCTCCAGAAGATGCCGGATCGCTCTCTGGGAAGAGATCTGCTGTGTCTACTCAAATCTCTCAGACAGATTCTTATTCCTGTAGTGGACTGTTGTCTCCAGGCAGTTGCTGTTAACTCTTGTCCAGAGAAATGACTTCCCTTCCTGCAGAGAGCTGCGTCAAGCTAGATGTAGTGCAGAGTCTTCTCTTCTTTGACTCTTGTCCTTCTCCAGTCCAATCTGCTCTCTGGGCCCAATGTTGTCTCTTTTATCCTCCCAGAGAATGGGTGTGGGATAATGCAAGGGCTTCTGGGAAGAACCACTTCAGCCAATGAGCTTGCTCCTTCTATCAAGTCAACCTGAGTTCTCACCTTGTAATTGTCCAGACAACCTGAATTCTCACCTTGTCACTGTCCAGACAACCTGAGTTCTCAACTAGTAATCCTAACAAATTTTCAATGATGTATTTTCTTCACTGACTTTTTTATATCTTTTTTGTAATTTTCCAATTGAGTTTTTAACTTCTATGGAATTTTTTTCTATTTCATCAATTTTATTTTTTAGAGAGATGTTTTCTTTTTTCTAACTCACTAATCCTGTTTTCCTTGGAGTTGTTTACTTTTTCCAATTCGCTAATTTTGTTTTTCAATGATTTGATTTTTTTCATCCACTCTGTCTTTAAATGTGTAGGACGACATCTCCAGACTCTCTTGCCAAGCTTCCCTTTCCTTTTCCCATTTCTCTTCTAGCTTTCTTGTGAGAGCCTTTTTGATTTCCTCTATGAGAGTTTTGTTTATTGAGGAGCAGTGCATATCCTCCTTAGGGGATTCCCCTGGAGACAGTCTGCTTTTAGTCTCCTCATGGTTTGAAGTCTGCTCTCTATCAATACAAAATCTGTCAATGGTTAGAGCTCTTTTAAATTTTTTGTTCATTTTGCCATAGCGGGAATTGAAGAAAACAAATTGACAAGAGAAACAATTGGTCTGTTTCTTGGTGAGGTGATGTGGCTGCATGGTTATACAGGGCTTCCTCTACAGACTGCGGGAGACAGCAGGGAGGCACTAACTGGACAGGGATGGCTGAGATGAGTCTGTGCTTTGAGGCTCTAAGAATGTGCTGAGTCACTCCAGATGGGGCTGGGGGTATCCAGGTCCTGAGAGATGCTAGCTTTCCAGGGTTTTATTCTTTACCTCCAGTGTTTACACCTTCTCTGCTGCTCCTGGCTTGCTATCCACACTGGGTTAAAGGTCGTTTTGCAGAAATGGAAGAGATTGTACCCTTAACCCCTCTAGTCTGCACAGGGTAATCTGCCTGCCTTGCTCTGGCTGCTTGCCCTCAATCTGTGCCCAGTCTGTTCATCCCCTCCTCCAAACAAACACAAACCCTTTCTGTGAATTTCAAGGATGTCTTCTGTTGGTAGTTATTTGTGTGTGTGTGTGTGTGTGTGTGTGTGTGTGTGTGTGTGTGTGTGTGTGTGTTTTTCTGGTCAAGCATTAATTCCAAGGCTTGTCATGAAGTAAATTCTGAGAGAGAATGTGGATCTCAAGCAGCTGTGTGCCTCCTCTCTGCCATCTTGGCCTGGAAGTAAAATATATATATATATATATATATATATATATATATATATATATATATATATATATATATATATATATAAAGAAAATCAACCAACTAGAAAAGGAAAGAAGAATCTTAAGAAAGAAAAAGACTCCTTGAAAATTTGAATTAATCAAGGGTAATACCATGAGTTAGGAGACCAACAAATAATAAAACAAAATATAAAGAATGAAGAAACAATGGGGAAGATTCTGGGAAGATGGTCAGAATAGGTTGGTAAATTTGAAACTCTACAAATATCCCTCACAAATGGAACAAATTTGCCCCTCAGGATTAACATAGACTGATGAAGGAACAAGAAGACTTGGGGGAGAATAGGGTTTTCGCCTGGAGTAACTCAAGGAGATCTGAAGAAAGACCTTAGACTAGGATTAACTATAGTGAACTGCAAACATCTTTAAACTAGCTCTGCACAAAAATCAATTGGGGATCTTCCCAGCTGGGTTGGGCTGGAACCTCAGGAAGAACATAAATTTTCATTTCCTGGACTCCTTGAGGAGTTGGGGTTTGAATTCAAGAAAACTGAGACAAACTTAACTGATTAGGAACACCAGACCTATCTGTGTTCCAGAAATATCATCCCAGGCAGAAGGTCCAGTACACCTGTGATTGCAGAAGCTAGGGAGCAGAAATGCTAATGGCTATGGGCACTTGCAGGAGGGGGAAACTTTTTATTTGGGATTCCATGTCAGATGGGAGAGCTGAAAGTGAAGCTAAAGGGACATTCCCATGATTAGAGGAGCTTAAACTAATATTTCTCATTGAAAAAAAAAAAAGAATTGGCAAAGAAGTAATACTTTGGGAATAGGGGAAAACAGTGTTCTTCTTCAGAGGACATTGAAGTAAAAAGAGCTTCTTCTACCCCCAAAAAAGAAATGGCAAACAACTCCCTCCACTGAGAAAATAACTGAAAAGATAATTAGAAATCAAATGAGAGACATTTAGGAAAAACTAAACTAAACTAAACTAAATGAAATATCCAAGAAAAACAACAACAACAACAAAAAAAAAATATGAAAAAACTTTTGCACCTAGAAAAGAAGTTACAGAATCTTAAAGAGGAAAATAACTATGAAAATTTGAATTGGGCAAGGGGAAGTCAGTAAAGGTATAAGAGATCAATAAAAAACAAAATGACATTAAAATGAACACTAAAACTGAATAGTAAATGTTATGAGAAAAACAAGATATTTAGAGAAGAAATAAATAAAAGAAAATATAAGAATTGGACTACCTGAAAGTTGTGACAAAGAGAGAGGCAGAGACAGAGGCAGACAGACAGGCAGAAACTTTGACACAGTAATACAAGAAATTATCCAAGAAAATTTTGTAGAGTGATAGATACGGAGGGAAAAATAGAAATAGAAACTTACCCACCAATATGTATCTCAGAGAAATCCTTTGTGGAAAATATTTGGGAATATTATTGCCAAATTTCAAAATGCCCAGATCAAAGAGAATATTTTGCAGAAACAAGAAAATGAGTCAAATATGTTGGAGATACAAAAAAAAAAAATGGTTTATTAGCAGCCATAATAAAACATTGCAGATCCTGGAATCATATATACTGTGAATCAAAAGAAGTAGTTCTGTGGCCACAAATACAATATTTAGCAAAATTATCCATTATATTCAATGAAAAAATGTGTATTAAATTAACTTTCAGATTTCAGGATTTTCTATGAACCAAACCAGAACTTGGTAGAAAAATTAACATATAAGAACCAATATCCAAGATTAATTTTACACAAATTGTTTGTTTTGTACATTGAAATGTATACCATATGTTTACAATTGATATCAGGAATTGTGGACCTCAAAGGAAAGATTTATACAAATGAGTTGGAGTCTAAGAATATGCACAAAGACATTAGAGGGGGAAGGAGGGCTCAGGGTTCTGAAAACCTACTCACATTGGAAATGGGTTTAACAGGCTATATTATATATATATACCATGAAGAGTATAGGACCCTCCAAAATCTATAAGGAGGGAGGGAAAAGTGGAGCAGGATGTAAGGGCATAGTGAAGAGAAAAAAGATCCATGGGTAGGAGAAGTTAAGTAATAGCAAGGTAAATTAAGGAGCAGAATTAATACAGAAGATAGCAGAGATAGAATAGAAGAGATGTACATAAACACTATGATATAGATCAGAAATCAAATATAATAGAAAAAAGTATGGCTAATAGTTATGGTCTTGGAACACTCAATTTTGAAAACTCAGTTAATAGAGAAATATACATTATATGTCAGCCATACTGATTTTTTTTTCTCCCTGAGGCTGAGGTTAAGTGACTTGCCCAGGGTCACACAGCTAGGAAGAGTTAAGTGTCTGAGATCAAATTTGAAATAGGATCCTTCTGAATTCAAGGCTGGTGCTCTATCCACTGCGCCATCTAGCTGCCCCAATGTCAGCCATACTAATATAATTTTAGATGCATGTTTATATATGGGTAAATGCCTGTGTGTGTATAATATGTGTGTATTTTAGCATATGTAGATATGTATACGTGTTGCTCTATGTATGTATGCATGTATGTGCCTATGTATATGTATATATATATATATATATATATATATATATATATATATATATATATATATATATATATATATATATATATATGCACACACATATATTTGGATCTGTGGATGGGTAGGATTACAAATATATATAAAATATATATATACATATATACATATATGTGTATATATATATATGTATATATGAGAGAGGGAGAGCATTAAAAATAATTAAATATAGCTGTGTTTAACTATAGCCTGGTTAGGGGAGGTGGGGGGTTTGAAAGGGGAAAAAAAGAACAAAGTAAAGAAAGTGCAGGGAACAAAAGAACAATCTACAAAGAAGTAAAGATGAATACTCATGAATATAATTTCTTTTAGTATAATATATCCATATTTCTTGAACCAGAAATTAATTTATATCTACCCTGATATTCTGCTATGCACATGACAACCATTCTGGAGAGCAATCTTGGAATTATGCCCAAAAAGTTATCAAACTGTGCATACCCTTTGATCCAGCAGTGCTATTACTGGGCTTATATCCCAAGGAAATACTAAAAAAGGGAAAGGGACCTGTATGTGCCAAAATGTTTGTGGCAGCCCTTTTCATAGTGGCTAGAAACTGGAAGATGAATGGATGTCCATCAATTGGAGAATGGTGGGTAAATTATGGTATATGAATAAGCTATAAGAATGTGAGACATCTCAGAACAAAAACTACAGATATGGAGAACAGATCAAGAAGAGAAAACATAAAAATAACTGGACTACCTGAAAACTACAAACCAAAAAAAAAAAATCTCAATACAATAATACAAGAAATAATTAAAGAAAAACAGTGAGGCAGAGATCCTTCTAACTGTGGGGTCTTAGAGGAAAATAGATTTCTTGGCTTCAGATTCTAGATCAGAGAGTATAACTGAAGGATGACAAGGCCAGAAGTATGAGCCCCCAAACCTGACAATTAGAGGTGATTATACTCATAGTCTATTGTAACTTTTTTAAATGACCAGGCCAAAAAAAAAAAAAAAAAAAAGAACCCTGCAACAGAAAGATGTTATTTCTAAAAAGCAAATCGATGTAGGGCTAGGAAAATGTAGTAATTACTTTATACAAATGATATGTAAGGGGAAAAAACTGATGCAGAGGAATTAGATGGGGAAGGAGGGTAGTTCTAGAACACTATTCTCATTGGGAATGGATTAAAAAAGAAACTCTGAGTATGTGTCTTTGTGTTTGTGTGTGTGTGTGTGTGTGTGTGTGTGTGTGTGTATGTGTACACAAAGTCTTCAGGGGAGAAAAAGGGGATAAAAAAGAATAAAATAAAAATGCACAAGTGCACAACAGAGAACAAAAGAAAACTGACAAGGAAGCAAAGAAAAGATGGACTGTGTCAAAAATAATGTATATTGTTTATTATATAGGCTTTCCTTAAATGTAAATTTATTGTTTTATATTTTGAATACTACCTGATATTTATTTTCTTATTTTGTATTTGAGTATAAAATTTAAAAAAAAAGAAGATTGGGTAAACCAAGAGTTTTATTTAATTTTATTTTTAATAATAATAAACAATTCTAAATATACTACCAAAGGGAGTAAATAGGCAAATATGTTTTAAAAAGGAAAATTTAAGTAATTTCTAAGTATCAAATTTATTTACTCTAAATTTTAGTCAGCCTATCCTATTTGGGATTTTTTTTTTCTCAATATCAAAAGAGCAATGCCCGTAGCCCATATTTTTTGTCCGTTATTGCCAAATTTCAGTGGCTGTTCCAAATATGTAGCTGCATAAGCCAAAACATAACCCTATTTATTTTTCAGAACTCTGGTCTTATGACAGATCACATCATTATCACTTTTCCCAGATAAAGTGTAGTCCTTAAGTTTGAAATCATGAAAAATGGAGTTTCAAATAGCCTCTTCATCACTGTTGCACAAAGACACAGACAGAGTCCGACAGTATATTGTGAGTTGCAGCTGGGATGGGGATTTACATCATCATAAAAAGCCTGAAAACACCATTTATAAGATTTGATGATCCTAAAACTATATGCTCATCTATCAAAATGCCAGCCATAAAAATATTTGGACATACAATAATAATAGTAATGATTATCATCAATTTGAAATGTTTTTGCACTTTTCTAAACTCATTTTTAGAAGTGCATTTTACCCAACATACATCACCTTCATCATCATCATCATCATCATCATCATCATCATCATCATCATATATCATTATCAACAAGAATAACAATAACAATAATATTAAAATAATTCACAAAACTGACATCTTCTTCTAAGTTTAGCATTACAATAGCCAGGAAATGTAAATTCCTTAAAGAAACAAATAATTTAACTTTCTCAGTCTAGAACAGCATAGGAAAGTGCATTGACCCTGAAGTTAGGAAGCCTAGAATCAGATCTATCTTGGATTTAGCCTTGGACAGGAATTTAACTCCCTGTGTCACAATTTTTTTCTGTCTGAGAAAAATAGGATTTAAAACTATACAGCTTCTAAGATCCCATGAAACTATGTATGTATGATCATAGTAAGGAATAAATGAAAAAGAATGGCATAGGAGAGAACTGGATCTGTAGTATAGGAGACCTAGGTGGAAATTCAACTAGTTCAAACACTTAGTTGCTCTGTGATCCTAGGTAAGTCACTTATCTTTGTGGTTCAGTTTTGTCAGCTGTAAAATTATATATATATATATATATATATACACATATATATACACATATATATATACACATATATATACACATATATATACACATATGATAATATATAAAATATGTATACATATATAACAAATACATATATTGTGTACAGATATATACATATATATATAATTATAACTGTATTTACATGTAAATTGAATAAAATATAATTTCAAGGTAGCAGTAATAAATTATTGTTCAATTCAGTGATATCAGGAATAAGACTATATTGAATTTCTAAAAAAAATGAGAAGTGACGAAAATGACTTCTTCTCCCTTCATCCTCTCATTGCCAATTACAAATTAAACCACAATAACCTAGCATAGTTAAAATGATACTTCTAAGTTCTGGAACAATCTAGTTAGTTCTCTTTGTGTGTGTGTTTTTTTTTTCTTATCCTGATTCCACTTCCTTCTACAATAACTTAAATGTAGGTCTCTTCAAGGGGGAAAGATTTCTGACAGACATCACTGTAAGCTTTTGTATTGCTGAGAAATCAAACTCTGTTTCACTGTATTTGTGACAGTTTATAGTTTGTTGCCAGACCCCAAATGGTTGATAGTATTTCTGAATATATTATTCTTGACAGTTTCTTCTCCCAATTAAGGACCACATAGTACTTTCCATTCACACTGAGGACTCTACAAAATAATATTATTCCAAGTTGATTATTTTTAAAGCTGGAAAAAAAAAAGTGATTTCTGCTACTATATATGACAGAGAACAGGGAAAGGAAAAAAAGTCAGCAGTTCATTCTTTAACATTAGATGGTCACTCAATAGGGGAAGCATTGAGTACCAATTTGCTAGATGTGAAATCACCTTCTCCTACCACCTTCATCATAATTGAATAAACATCCCAAATTCTAAACTTTTTTTTTTTCATTTTACAAAACAAGAAATAGAATCCCTCAAATTTCAAAATTACAACATAACAAGCCCAACTCTTAAAAAAATATTTAGGAATAGAATGTGTATAATCCAATGCTTCAAATTATTTTTTCTATCACTTGAATTCTTCCCAGGATAATAGAAAACTACAAAAATAATTGAGAATATTTAAATCATCTGAAAGGAATATATTATATATTACTATGCCAATTCTATAATAACCCATCCCACATTATTCTCTATTCCATTCTGCAATATTATATTATGAACTGATAAAAATATTTTTGTGATTATATGTACATATGTACATGTGTATATAAGCATATATACATCTGTGTATGAATGTGTGTGTATACAATAACAATTGTAAAGTATGTATTACAGTGTGTGGAACCTAATGAGTGACACATAAATGTTATCTATTATCATCCTTGTGATTTGCACCATGGAGATGACATTGAATTTGTAGTAAGATCTTTTTCCACTTACCACAAATATGCCCTTGGAAAAGTCATTTAACTTCTATAGGCCTAAGGTTTTTATCTGTAAAATTAAGAGATTAATCTTATTGATTTCTGAAACTTCTGCCAGTTAAATATATAATTCTATGTTATGATAATATTTTGTTTTCTTCTTGAATTATGGTTTTACACAAGAAAGTACTTCTAATAATACAAGTTTCTAATAATACAAAACAGTAATTTTTTTTTCCCTGAGGCTGGGGTTAAATGACTTGCCCAGGGTCACACAGCTAGGAAGTGTTCAGTATCTGAGATCAGATTTGAACTCGGGTCCTCCTGAAATCAAGGCTGGTGCTCTATCAATTGCACCTCTTATCTTCCACTACAAAACAGTAATTTGTCTGTGACTTAGAATCTAAGATGATTTTGTGGGCACTGAGAAATTAAGAATCTTGCAATAGTCAGATAGATTGAATGAATTAGAGGAAGAATTTAAATCCATGTTTTCTTGACTTCAGTGACTGCTATCTAAATACTATGTTTTGCTATTTATTTAAATTCAATGTAACGACTGACTTTTCCAGCCATTGGAATTGTCCCATAATGGAATTGACTTTCTTGAAATTTAATATTTTATCATCTCATTGAAAGTCTTAGAGTAGAGGTTGGTCAAGCACTTGATAAAGATATCTTAAAAGGAATTATCTTTCAAGCAAGGTTTGGTTGGATTTCAAGGTTGCTTCCAACTCTGAAATTCAGGGATTCTCAGATGACAACTACACTTATTGAGAACACTTTAGGAAAAAAGTAAGTGCTTTTCAAAGCACACTTTCAAACTATTCAATAAAGATAGATCCTTTTTAAAATGTACCCCTTTTTGAAAATATATTTAAGAAGCCTATCAACCACATAAATAATACAATGAATAGCTGAACATTAAAATATGTCATTATTCCTTTCATCTTTGCTATTGGCTCATTTTTCCAGGTTTATATCACCTGTATTTTCTAATTGTAGTAAGTTTATTTATTTTTAATAGACATTGCAGGAGGGTGGAGCCAAGGTGGCAGAACTTAGATATGTCTCTATCTGAGCTCATCCTAATCTCGCTCAGATGAACACCAGATTAAGTCTCTGACCTGGTTTTGGAGTGACAGAACCCACAAATAATCAGAGTATAACAAATTTCTAAAAGAAGATAATTTGGGAGAATTTCAGAAAGGTCTGTTTCAATCAGGCAGGAAGAAGGGTTGTCAAGCACAGAAGCTGCACAGGGAGCCAGTGCAGAGACCCAGGGCATTGCTGTTCATTATTGGGGAATCTGTAAGGAGGCTTTTAAGCTATTCTATTCTATTTGCAAGCCAGTGGATCACCAGATTAGCTGTGAGACACCCAAAGTAAATACCAAAGTTAAATAGTGAGCCTCTAAATCCCAGAAAAATTTGGTACCTGGCCATGTCTATACAACACAAAAAGTTGGTTAGCAGCAGGCCCCAGGGCAACTTAAAGCAGCTGTAGCCCCTTTGTCTTAAGAGCAGATAACGACTTTTACAGAAAGAAGCAAAAAAAGGGGGAAAAATACTCTGACCATAGATAACTTTCTTTTTTTTTTTTTTTCTTTTTTTTTTATTATATATATATATATATATATATATATATATATATATATATATATATATATATATATTTTTTTTTTTATAATATTATCCCTTGTATTCATTTTTCCAAATTACCCCCCCTCCCTCTATTCCCTCCCCCCGACGACAGGCAATACCATACATTTTACATGTGTTACAATATAGTCTAGGTACAATACATGTGTGCGAATATCATTTTCTTGTTGCACAATAAACATTAGAATCCGAAGGTACATGCAACCTGGGCAGACAGATATTAGTGCTAACAATTTTCATTCCCCTCCCAGTGTTTCTTCTCTGGGTGCAGCTACCCCTGTCCATCATTGATCAACTGGAAGTGAGTTGGATCTTCTTTATGTTGAAGATTTCCACTTCCATCAGAATACATCCCCATACAGTATTGTTGTTGAAGTGTACAGTGATCTTCTGGTTCTGCTCATTTCACTCAGCATCAGTTGATTTAAGTCTCTCCAGGCCTCTCTATATTCCTCCTGCTGGTCATTTCTTACCGAGCAATAATATTCCATAACCTTCATATACCACAATTTACCCAACCATTCTCCAACCGATGGACATCCATTCATCTTCCAGTTTCTAGCTACAACAAAAAGAGCTGCCACAAACATTTTGGCACATATATGTCTCTTTCCGCTCTTTAGTATTTCTTTGGGATATAATCCCAGTAGTAGCGCTGCTGGGTCAAAGGGTATGCACAGTTTGATAACTTTTTGGGCATAATTCCAGATTGCTCTCCAGAATGGCTGGATTCTTTCACAACTCCACCAGCAATGTATTAGTGTCCCAATTTCCCCACATCCCCTCCAACATTTGTCATTATTTGTTCCTGTCATCTTAGCCAATCTGACAGGTGTGTAGTGGTATCTCAGAGTGGTCTTAATTTGCATTTCTCTGATCAGTAGTGATTTGGAACACTCTTTCATGTGAGTGGATATAGTTTCAATTTCTTCCTCTGAGAATTGTCTGTTCATATCCTTTGACCATTTATCAATTGGAGAATGGTTTGGTTTCTTATAAATTAGGGTCAGTTCTCTATATATTTTGGAAATGAGACCTTTGTAAGAACCTTTGTTTTTAAAAATATTTTCCCAATTTGTTACTTCCCTTCTAATCTTGTTTGCATTAGTATTATTTGTACAGAAACTTTTTAGTTTGATGTAATCAAAATCTTCTATTTTGTGATCAATAATGATCTCTAGTTCTCCTCTGGTCATAAATTCCTTCCTCCTCCACAAGTCTGAGAGGTAGATTATCCTCTGTTCCTCTAATCTATTTATTATCTCCCTCTTTATGCCTAAATCATGGACCCATTTTGATCTTATCTTGGTATATGGTGTTAAGTGTGGATCCATATCTAATTTCTGCCATACTAATTTCCAGTTTTCCCAACAGTTTTTTCTGAATAATGAATTTTTATCCCTAATGTTGGAATCTTTGGGTTTGTCAAAGATTAGATTGCTATAGATGTACCCTTTTTTGTCCTTTGTATCTAATCTGTTCCACTGATCTACCGGTCTATTTCGTAGCCAATACCAAATGGTTTTGGTGACTGCTGCTATATAATATAGCTTTAGATCAGGTACACTTAGACCACCTTCCTCTGAGTTTTTTTTCATTAGTTCCCTTGCAATTCTTGACCTTTTATTCTTCCATATGAATTTTGTTGTTATTTTTTCTAGGTCATTAAAATAGTTTCTTGGGAGTCTGATTGGTATAGCACTAAATAAATAGATTAGTTTGGGGAGTATTGTCATCTTTATTATATTCGCTCGGCCTAACATAGATAACTTTCTTAAAGAAAGAGTAAAACAGACTTCAAATCCTGAACATCCTAAAGGCAAATTATTTCCAGATGAAGACCAAAGGATTATATAAGTTGTTCCCCATTTCACAAGGCTCTCTTGGAAGAATTCAAAAAGGAAAAAAATAGGAAATTTGATTTTCAAATACAGAATCCAAGAGAAGCATAAAAAGTAAAAAAGAAGAAAATATAGTTTTCTTCTAATAGTTAAAAAGTTTATATTCCCATATGGGAAAATGAAATGTTTAACTCCTGAGATTTGTATCTCTGTTATGGGTTTATTTAGAGGGTGCAAGTATATTTTGACTTTATTATAATGATATAAGAAGCAAACTAGGGGAGGAAAAGTTATTTTACTGGAAGAAGAGGAAGACGGATTTAAAATGGGGTAGATAACATTTTATGAAGAGGCAAAAAGGCCTATTACATTTGAGGGAAAGAAAGCATGTGAATGAGGATTATTTTGATCTTATTCTCCTCAATTTGGCTAAAAAAGCAAATATCAGACACATTGAGCTTCACAGAGAAGTAAGAGCATAAAAGGAAAAGGAAAGGAGCAGGGTAATAGAAAGGAGAACAGAAATAAAAGGGGAAAGGGATAAGAGAAAGAAAAAGTGGCTGTAAAATGGGAGGGCCATTTGACAGAGGGCATGGTCAGAAGCAAAATATTGGTTGGAGGGAAAGGGAAAAAGGAAAGAATACAATACAAATGGGGAGGAAAAAGATGGAAGGAAATAAAATATTAATAATTTTAACAATCAATGTGAATGGGATGAACTCTTCAATAAAACATAAGTGGATAGTACACTGGATTAAAATTTAGAACAACAGAATTTGTTGTTTACAAGGAATACTTAAACAGAAGAGTGATACATTCAGAATAAATTTAAAAGAATGAAACAGAATCTATTTTGCTTCAGCAGAAGCAAAAAAAACAAAAAAACAAAAACAAAAACAAAAAACAGAGGTAGCAATCCTGATCTCAGATCAAGAAAAAGCAAAAATAGATCTAATTAAAAGAGATAAAGAAGAAAACTATATCCTTCTTAAAGGTGCCATAGATAATGAAGTACTATCAATATTAAACCAATATGTACCAAATGGTCCAACATCAAAATTTCTAACAAGAAAGTTAAGAGAACTGCAAGAAGAATTAGACAGCAAAATTATACTAGTGAGGGATTTCAACCTTGCTCTTTCAGAACTAGTTAAAACCAAACCTCAAAATAAATCAGACAAAAGTAAAAAAAGTAAATATACCTAAGAGATTTTAAAGGATGGGAAGGGACCCACTTGTGAAAAAAAAATTGTTGTAGTCCTTTTTGTAGTGGCAAGAAACTAAAAACTGAGTAGATATCAATCAATTGGAGAATGCCTGAAAAAATAGATTATAAATGTTATGAAATATTATTGTTATGTAAGAAACAATCAGCAGGAAGATTTCAGAGAGGCTTGGAGAGATTTACATGAACTGATGCTAAGTGAAATGAGCAGAACCAGGACATTACTACATATGGCAACAACAAAACTATACGATGATCAATTCCGATGAATATTGCTCTCTTCAACAATGAGATGATTCAAACCAGTTCCACTTGTTCAGAGAGAACATGTTATGTTCCATAACACTTATGTTCCATAACACTAATATACCATAATTTATCCAATCCTTCTCCAATTGATGGGCATCCATTCATTTTGCAGGATGAAACCACTCTCTAACTTAAGAGAGACTGGAAAAATTTCAAGAAAGATCAGTCTCACTGGAGTGAAAATGGTGTTCAACCCCCTTCACACAGACTCTGAGAAAGTTAGTGAGAGGGTCTAAATCACAGCAAATCAGTCATTGGAACCATCAGTCTGTGATCAGCAGTGAAGCAGATCAGTGGGGCAGCCTCCAGTTCCAGGACAGAAGACAGAAACCAGTCTGTTTTGTGAAAAGGGCAGGCAAAGCTACTTCCTGAAAACACAAAGGGCCCCTGTGCTCAAACCAAGGCTTAGAACTGCACAGGAATGTCGGGACATTGCTCCCTTTACTCTAAGAGCAGAGCTCAACAATACAAGTATAAAAAGAAGAAATAACAAAAGAAAAGGAAAGAAAATGAGCAAGAAGCAGAAAATAATCTTGACCATAGAAAGCAACTATGATGACAGGTAAGACCAAACACCAATTCAGAAAAAAAAATCCACACAAGACAATTCAGAAAATAATATAAATTGATTTCTAGACTAAAGAGGTTTCTTAGAAGTGCTCATAAAAGACTTTAAAAAACCCATAAGAGAGGTAAAAGAAGAAATGGAAGCTATGCAAGAGGGAGTCAGCAGCTTGGAAAAAGAAGGGATAAATTGACTGAAGAAAACAACCACTCAAAAAATACAATTTGCCAAATGAAAAAAAAATCCCTCAAAGAAAACAACATCTTCAAAAGTAGACTCAACCAAAAAGAAAAATAGATAGAAATGCTAACTGAAGAAAATCAAACATTAAAAACTATAATGAAACAAATGGAAACAAGACTCTTTGAGACTGTAAGAATCAGTCAAACAAATAAAAAAGAATGAAAAAATGGAAGAAAATCTGAAAAATCTCATTGGAAAATCAGCCAATCTGGAAAATAGATCCAGAAAAGACAATTTAAAAATGATTGACATACCTGAAGGCCATGCCCCACAAACAACAACAACAACAACAACAACAACAACAACAACAACAACAACAAAACTGGATAACATTTCTTGGTGGTGATTAAGAAAAACTCTAATTTTCTAGAAACAGAAGAGGAAATGCTCATTGAAAGAATCCATCAACTGACAATCTTTTGAAAGTGATCCCACAAGGAAAACTCCAGGAAACATTGTTGCAAAACTCCAAGACTACAATCTCAAAGAAAAAAATATTGCAAATTGCCAAACAAAAACAATTCAAATATCAAGGAGCAACAGTCAGTATTACCCAGATCTTGCAGCTTCTAAAATAAAGGATCAAAGAGCCAAGAGTACCATATTCTGTAAGGCAAAAGACTTAGAATAACAACCAAGGAATAAATTACCCAGTAAGACTCGGCATCATCTTTCAAGGGAGCTGGTGGATCTTCAGTGAAGTAAGAAACTTTCAATCATTTCTGTTGAAAAAAATGAACTAAAGAGAAAATTTAACCTACAAACCTAGGATTCAAGATGAGCATAGAAAGTCAAACAGAAGAAATATATATTATTTAAAGGTTAAACTGTTTACATCCCTAGATAGCAAAATTATTTTTGTAATTCTTGAGAACTGGAACTTTCACTGGGGCAGATTGAGTGGGCATCATATGAATGGAGAGTATGGTTGTGAATGAACACTGATGTGATTATATTAAAATTAAAAAAAAAAACATTTAGGTGTTCAAAAAGGTCTGCACTGGAAGAAGAGGAAAGGAGACATAATGAGACAATTATTTCATAAAGAGGTCAAAAAAACCTGCTATAATCAAGGGAAAAAAGAAAGGAGAATGAGAGTTGTCTGAACCTTGATTTCAGCAGATTTTGTCTATACCCATAAAGTAGGAGGAAGAGAAAAGAAAAAGGAGGGCAGGATACAAGGGAGGGCAGAAACTCTAGGAAAAAAGGCAAGAGATATAGGGAAGAAGTGATAAAATGTAAGGTAGTCTGTGGGTGGTGTAGGTTAAAAATATACTAAGAGAAAGGGGAAGGATTATAGGAAATAAGGTAGTAGGTGGGATGGTTAAAAAATCATTACTAAGGATAGGATGGAAAGAGAAAACAAAAGTATATTTAAGGGATAAAATAGGATAAATACAGACTTGATAATCAAAACTGTGAATGTGAATGGCATGAACACTCCCATAGCATAGAATCAAATAGCACAGTGGATTAAAGACAGAATTCTACAATATATTGTTTACAAGGGCAAAAAAAAGAAACATTTGGCACAAATATACAGAGGAAAGTTAAAAAGGCTGGAACACAATTTATTATGCTTCATTTAAAGTAAAAAGAAAAAACAGGCATAGCAATCCTGATCTCAGATAAAGTAAAAGTAAAAATAGATTTTATTTAAAAGATTTAAGGAAGAAAAGTACATCTTGATAAAGAGAACCATAAACAATGAAATAATAATGACACTAAAAAGTAGAGCAACCAGATTCCTAGAGAAGATCTGAAGACAATTACAAGAAGAAATAGACAGTAAAACTATACTAGGGCAAGACTTCAACTTTACCCTCTCAGAATCAGACAAAATTTATCAGACAAAAAAACATAGATAAAATAGATCTCTGGAGAAAATTGGATAGGGGCAGAAAGGAATACACCTTTTATTCAGCAATATGTGGTGTCTACACAAAAAATAAACCCCGTATTAGGGCAATGGTTTCTAAGATTCTAACTTGCAAAATGTTTACCAAATTATATTGATAAATGAAATTGCTTCCCTCACACAAGAGGAAACTATATGAATGAAATCACATGTCTGCCTTCTCTTAATAAGCAACCTAAATTTTTTTTCATGACATGGGGCTAATCTTTAATTAATCAAATAATATACTATTTAATAATATAAGGAAAACCCTAATGTATACAATAACATGTTTGTACCTTAAACATTCCTAGATTTTTTCTGCTTATTGGTATTATTTTTTTCTTATATCTTCCCTCTTGCCAGCTGTAACTCAGGTTTCTCTTATCATTTACTCATTCTATGTGCTTTATTTCACACATGATGATTTGGTTGAGAATGGAGCCAACCCACACTACCACCATTACTAGTCAATATAGTACTAGAAACGCTAGCCTCAGCAATAAGAGCCGAGAAAGAGATTCAAGGAATTAGAGTAGGAAATGAAGAAATCAAACTATCACTCTTTGCAGATGACATGATGTATATTTAGAGAACCCCAAAGACTGCGAAAAAGCCATTAGAAATAATTCAGAACTTTAGCCAAGTTTCAGGATACAAAATAAATCCACATAAATCCTCAGCATTTTTATACAAAAACAACACAATCCAACAGCAAGAGATACAAAGAGAAATTCCATTCAAAGTAACGGTCAATAGTATAAAATATTTGGGAATATATCTACCAAAGGAAAGTCAGGAATTATATGAGCAAAATTATGAAACACTTGCCACAAAAATAAAGTCAGATTTAAATAATTGGAAAGACATTCAGTGCTCTTGGATAGGCCGAGCGAATATAGTTAAGATGACAATACTCCCTAAACTAATCTATTATTAGTGTTATACCAATCAGACTCCCAAGAAACTATTTTAATGACCTAGAAAAAATAACAACAGAATTCATATGGAAAAACAAAAGGTCGAGAATTTCAAGGGAAGTAATGAAAAAAAAAATTAAATGAAGGTGGTCTAGCTGTACCTGATCTAGAACTACATTATAAAGCAACAGTCACCAAAACCATTTGGTATTGGCTAAGAAATAGACTAGTTGATCAGTGGCATAGGTTAGGTTCAGAGGGCAAGATAGTGAATAAAAATATCAATCTAGTGTTTGACAAACCCAAAGATCCCAACTTTTGAGATAAGAATTCATTATTTGACAAAAACTGTTGGGAAAACTGGAAATTAGTATGGCAGAAACCAGGCATGGACCCACATTTAACACCACATACTAATATAAGATCAAAATGGGTCCAATATTTAGGCATAAAGAATGAAATCATAAATAAATTGGAGGAACATGGGATGGTTTACCTCTCGGACTTGTGGAAGAGGAAGGAGTTTGTGTCCAAGGGAGAACTAGAGACCATTATTTATCACAAAATAAAAAATTTTGATTACACCGAATTAAAAAGTTTCTGCACAAACAAAACTAATGCAAACAAGAATAGAAGGGAAGTAACAAATTGAGAAAACATTTTTACAGTTAAAGTTTCTGATAAAGGCCTCATCTCCAAAATATACAGAGAATTATTTATAAGAAATCAAGCCATTCTCCAATTGATAAATGGTCAAAGGATATGAACAGACAATTTTCAGATGATGAAATTAAAACTATTTCCACTCATATGAAAGTGTTCCAAATCACTATTGATCAGAGAAATGCAAATTAAGACAACTCTGAGATATCATTACACACCTGTCAGATTGGCTAAGATGACAGGAACTAATAACGATGAATGTTGTAGGGGTTGTGGGAAAACTGGGACACTGATGCATTGTTGGTGGAGTTGTGAAAGAATCCAACCATTCTGGAGAGCAATCTGGAATTATGCCCCAAAAGTTATCAAAATGTGCATACCCTTTGACCCAGCAGTGCTATTCCTGGGCTTATATCCCAAGGAAATACTGAAAATGGGAAAGGGACCTGTATGTGCCAAAATGTTTGTGGCAGCTCTTTTTGTAGTAGCTAGAAACTGGAAATGAATGGATGTCCATCAATTGGAGAATGGTTGGGTAAATTATGGTATATGAATGTTATGAAATATCATTGTTCTGTAAGAAATGACCAACAAGAGGAATATAGAGAAATACATCAACTGATCTTGAGTGAAAGGAGCAGAACAAGAGTATCATTACACACTTCAACAACAATACTATATGAGGATGTATTCTGATGGAAGTGGATATCTTCAACATAGAGAAGAGCTAATCCAATTCCAATTGATCAATGATGGACAGAATCAGCTACATCCAGAAAAGAAACACTGGAAAATGAATATAAACTGTGAGCATTGTTTTTTTGTTGTTGTTGTTTTGTTTTGTTTTGTTTTGTTTTGTTTTGTTTTTCTCCCCAGATTATTTTTACCTTCCGAATACAATCCTTCCTTTGCAACAACAACAACAACAAAATTCGGTTCTGCACATATATATTGTACCAAGGATATACTATAAGATATTTAATATGCATGGGAATGCCTGTCATCTAGGGGAGGGGATGGAGGGAAGGAGGGGAAAAATTCAGAACAGAAGGGAGTACAAGGGCTAATGTTGTAAAAAAAATTACCTATGCATATGTACTGTCAAAGAAAATGTTATAATTATAAAAATTAATAAAAAAAGTGAATGGAGCCACCCCTTAGAAAGTATAATATACATGACTTTTTCAATAGCTTTCTCTCTTTTTCTCAATATACATATATATATATATATATATATATATATATATATATATATATATATATATACACACACATAATTTCTTAATGATTTACCCCAATAATTAAAACCTCAAGAATTATGACTTCTAGATATGTAGACATGTGACCCATGTTTATATCCCTAGTCACTTATGGTTCTAATAAATTCCATAAGCTTGCTATCTGCGATGTTAATAGTATTTACTTATATTTTTACAATTTTAAAAGTTCAGGAAGGAGGATGCTCTGTCAAATAAATCACAATTTGTTAAATATATGTGTGATTACTTTAGGCCCACTCCTTTACAACTTTTATTTTTTTCTTATTGACAGTCATAACTAGTAACTTGATGCACCTTCAAAAGGAGTATCATTGAAGACCAGAAATCTAAGGTACTGTGAAGCCACTATTGGGTAGGATCCTATCTCTGCATTTGGAGCATGTCATTATAGGCATTATAGTGATGAAGCAGCATCCTGCAGCAGTCAGTTACCCAACTCTGGTAACTGCTCCATCAACTTTCTCAGCACAGCACTCTTTAAACTTTCCTCCATCCTTTTGTCCATTTTGCCTGCCTTCCTCTAAACTTTTCTTTTGAAACTGACAAGATATTTCATGGAATGTAAATGAAGGGAATTAGATGAGTATATATGTGCACATATCCATAATCTATTTTTACATCTCTTCAGTTTATATGACATGGATTATAAGAAAGCAAAAATGAAAAGACTGATTTATTTGATATTCTTTTGACTGATATCATCATAAATTCTAGCCATCACTCAAAAGTAGGTCAGTCTTCCATATGTGTGAGATACCCACCTCCAAAATATTTTATTTGATTTTAATTGATTTATGCACAATGATTGAGCCAGCATAGCATGCATTGCTCAGATGGTGTGGAGGATGGGCAATGTCTGCAGAAATCCTGTGCTTCATTAGTAGGATTTGTCCACATACTGTCTGCCCAATCTGCCCAATGCTTTAAAAGGCTGCAGCTGTGTTTCATTTCCTGGTTAATCAAATTGGCAAGAACATAAACATTATAGTACAACAAGCAAATAAAACAAAATTCGAAATATGACTGGACAGGTGGTAAAATGATACAGCATGGCATTCTCAGAAAACAATCCCCAAAGCAGGATATCTCCTGGGTACTAGATTTCTGGACAAAGAACAAATGTTTCCCTTTTACAAGCTAGATTCTCTTGAGGAGTGTCAGTAGATCAATAGCAAACCAAACATGACATAATGAGACTGATATTATCTCCAAGAGGAAAGAAATTCAAACTAGATTTTATGTAGTATATTAATATGCATGTGGTAGACAGCTAATAAATGTATGTATAATTAAATTATTTTTCCTTTAAAAATGAAAGCTGAATTTACCATATTCAAAGAAAAGCTAAACTGAAACAAAGTAGAACTAGTAGCTAAGCCAATGGCAGACTTTAGTGTGACACTGATAAATCTATGATTGTGTATTCATTTACTTTCAGTCCTAAAAGGACAAAAAAAAAAAAAAAGAATTGTGTGAACAACAATTATAAGAGCAATATTATAAGTCAAAACAATTTTTGTAAGTATAAGATAGCAGGATCCTGCTTGCTTAACCATCTTTGACAATATTATAATTATAGCTATAGTTCCCGTGTTGTCATCTTTTTTTTTTTTTGGAAATATGCAGGGGAAGAAGTGTGATGAGGCCACATTTAATTGAATAATAGGTCATAGAAAAATGTTTCCAGAGGAAAGGAGGAAAAGATTTTTCATTGTTAACAGATAAAAATTCTTTTTGTATGAAACAAATTTGCTCCTTGAAAAGGGAAGAAAACAATTTCACTAATGTTCAGGTATGATATAGAATAGTTATGTCAAATTCAGACTGAAATGGGGTCAATGATTATTCCATTAGAATCCCTACTTGTATATACTGATTTAGAAAAATCACATGTTAATATTATCCATTTTAAATTTATTTTTATGTTGATACTGGTCATTAATTTTGAGAGATAGAAATACTCCCCAATAACATTTTAATTAGGGTCAGCACTTAGATGTGTTGCAACTCAGGTATGATATATTTTTACAAGGTCTAAAGACACCTAGTATTCACAGCATGTCAAAGTCAGACACATAGGGGTCCTTCACATATAACCTGTATGAAGCAGTGAATAGACATTCAAGGCACAAATCTTCAGGTGTCCTTGGCTTCTTAACTTCAACTTCCACTCTTTTCACCAAACTTTTTCTTAATTTTTTTAGCAAGTTGCTGCATCTGGGCTCACAGCCTTTCCCCCTGTCTAATTGAAACAGACTTATTCTAAAGTTCTTCCAAAGAATCCTCTTCTGGAAGTTTGTTGTACGTCAAATATTTGTGGGTTTTGTCACTCCAAAATCTATTCTAAGCTTAATCTCATGTTGATCTGAGGGATACTAGAAGGAGGTCAGGTAGAGAGGTGTCTACTCTCCACCACCTTGGCTCCACCAAAACTATTCTTTAAGAAGTGATTTTCCTTTAGACAATTTCTGGGTTTCCTTTTTAAGAACTGTCATTTCCTTTCAACATTTTTCTTCTAATTCTCTTTTAAGATTCTTTTTGAGGGGCGGAGCCAAGATGGTGGAAAAGATACACGGGAATTTGTAAGCTCGTTTCTTCCCTCAATACCAATTAGTTAAATCAGCCTCAAAAATAACGCTGGACTGTTAAAAACCACAAGGATTAGAAGCACAATTTACCAGCTGAAGAGACTCTGGAATTTCAACAGAAAAGGTCAGTTCCCAGGGGAGGAAAAAAAAAAAAAAAAGACCAGCACAGACAGGGTTAGGTGCTAGCACACTGCAAGGATAGTCTGGGGAGAACTCTGGGATCAGAGAAGCCACTGATATAGAGGAATCTGACCCAGGCTGTTAGCTCTTGTCTGCTTATAAAACAGCAGTTCAGAAGAGAAATCAAGCCACTTTAAAATATAAAGCCAGATCCTAAATCCACCCCAATCCGGAAGTGACCTAATAGATCTCAGGACTGCTGTGCAGCCACCTTCTGCTGCCCGGGGCTACTCCTTGGGGTAGTTGAGAGCCCAAACAGTGGGGACACAGCCTAAGGCAGCCTCTAATTCACAAAGTGTGGAGCTCAGCTTGAGGCAGTGGAATTTTAGCAGCAGCAGAATTCCCAGAGAAGAGGAACCTTTGAAGTAGGGACCTTGGTTTTTGGGCAGATACTTCCGGTTTGAGCTCAGGGGCTTTTCACATCAGCTGCTGATAACCACAGCCCCATGGGAGACATTGGTTGGGGTTTGTGACCGCTTTCACTGTTCAGCCTTAAACCTCAGGGCAGTTGCTAGGCCGCACAGCGGGGTCCTTCACTGGGCACTCCTCTAAGCTGCAGCCATGTTAACCACTTCTGAGGCATTTCTGGGGAAGGGGAAGGGAAACTCTCTCCCAGAGCTCTCTCTTAGCTCAGGCGCAGGTCTCTGCATCCATCTGGGCTGGGAGGAAGCTGGTAAATAAATAAACTTTTTACACCAAAGGCAAACCCCAACAGATTTTTAACAATGAATAAGAAGCTGAAGAGAACAATTGACACTTCTACACAGAGAAAGAGCGGGTATCCAATCCCGAGGAAGCCAACACCAGAGAGTCTCCAGAAAATACCCTAAAGGGGAATGATGCCTGCCTCCCATCACATAACTCTCTCCTAGAAGAGACTATTAAAAAATTAAGAGAATTTGAAGAAAAATGGGGAAAGGAAAGAGAAGTTATGATAGAGAATAACAATGTCCTGAAATTTGAATTGGAAAAAATAAAGAATTCACAATTAGTGAATCAGAAAAGGTTAAAAAATCACAGGAAAATAGGATTTCTGAATTGGAAAAAGAAAATAACTCACTAAAAAAATTAGTAAAATGGAAAAAAATTCAACAGAGCAAAATAATTCATTTAAAAACTCAATTGGGCATATACAAAAAGAACTAAAAATTGTGAATGAAGAAAATAACTCATTAAAAATCAGGACGGAACAAATAGAAATGAATGATTTGTTGAGAAACCAAGAATCAGTCAAACAAAACAAACAAAAAAAATGAAAAGCTAGAGAATAACATCAAATACTTACTGGGAAAATCTATAGACCTGGAAAATAGATCTAGGAGAGATAATCTGTGGATCATTGGACTTCCCGAAAACTATGACCAAAAAAAGAGCCTAGATTCTATTTTACAGGAAATTATCAAAGAGAACTGTCCAGAGATAATAGAAACAGAGGGGAAAGTAGATGTTGAAAGAATTCTTCGAACTCCTTCTGAAATAGACCCTAAAAAAAGAACACCACGGAATATTGTGCCTAAGCTGCAGAATTACCACACAAAGGAGAAAATCCTTCAAGCAGCTAGAAAAAAACAATTTAAATACCAAGGTGCCACAATAAGGGTCACACAAGATCTGGCTGCCTCCACATTAAAAGATAGAAGGGCCTGGAACCTGATATTCTGAAAGGCAAAAGATCAAGGATTGCAACCAAGAATAAACTACCCAGCTAAGTTTAGCATTTTCTTCCATGGAAGAAGATGGATATTTAATGAAACAGAGGAATTCCATTTGTTTCTAAGAAAAAAACCAGACTTAAACAAAAAAATTGATCTACATCCACAAGACTGAAGAGAAGCAGAAAAGGTAAAAAAGAACTCTTGAGAACTGTATCTCTATTGTGGATATACACAAAGTCCACATGGATAATTTGATTTTATTGATATAATATTAAAAAAAGGGAAGTAGTAAAGGGAAGGGGATAGTATCAGAAAAAGGGGAAGGAGAGATAAAGAGAGGGAAATTAAATCCAAGGAAGAGGCATAGAAAATCTACCACATCTGAAGGAATTTAGAGAGGGAGAGAAACATTGTGTGAATCTTACTCTCATAAGAGTAGGCTCAAAGAGTAAATAATTGACATATTTGCTTTTCAGAGAATTCTCTCTCACCTCATTAAAAAGGGGGAGAGGAAAAGGAAAAAGGAAAAGGGGAATAAGGGAAGGGTACAAGAAAGGGGAAGGGACTTAAAAGGAGTGGGAAGGGATACAAAAAATTGAGGGCTGCACTTCACAAGTGGGGTCTATAAATTAAATAGTGGGGAAAGGGTTCAGGGGAGTCAAGGGATTAAAAGCATAATTTGGGATTAATATGATGGCAGGAAATACAGAATTAGTCATTTTAACTGTAAATGTGAATGGGATGAACTCTCCCATTAAACAGTGGCAGATAGCAGACTAGATCAAAAGTCAGAACCCTACAATATGTTGTTTAAAGGAAACACACTTAAAACAGGGAGATACATATAGAGTAAAGGTAAAAGGTTGGAGTAGAATCTATTATGCTTCAGGTAAAGCCAAAAAAGCAGGGGTTACCATCCTGATCTCAGATCAAGCAAGAGCAACAGCAAGAGATACAAAGAGAAATTCCATTCAAAACAGATGTCAAGAGTATACAATATTTGGGAATCCATCTACCAAAGAAAAGTCAGGAATTATATGAGCAAAATTACAAAACACCTGCCACAAAAATAAAGTGAGATTTAAATAGTTGGAAAGACATTCAGTGCTCTTGGATATGCTGAGCGAATATAATAAAGATGACAATACTTCCCAAACTAATCTATTTGTTTAATGCTATACCAATCAGATTCCCTAGAAACTATTTTAATGATCTAAAAAACAATAACAACAAAATTCATATGGAAGAATAAAAGGTTGAGAATTTCAAGGGAATTAATGAAAAAGTCAGATGAAGGTGGTCTAGGTGTACCTGATTTAAAACTATATTATATAGCAGCAGTCACCAAAATCATTTGGTATTGGCTAAGAAATAAACCAGTCGATCAGTGGAACAGATTAGATACAAAAGACAAAATAGGGTACAACGATAGCAATCTAGTGTTTGACAAACCCAAAGATACCAACATTTGGGATAAAAATTCATTATTTGAAAAAAAACATTGGGAAAACTGGAAATTAGTATTGCAGAAATTAGATATGGATCTACACTTAAAACCATATGCTAAGATAAGATCAAAATGGGTCCATGATTTAGGCATAAAGAATGAGACCATAAATAGATTAGAGGAACACCTCTACCTCTTAGACTTGTGGAAGTGGAAGGAATTTATGACCAGAGGAGAACTAGAGGTCATTATTGATCACAAAATAGATGGTTTTGATTACATCAAACTAAAAAGTTTCTGTATAAACAATACTAATGCAAACAAGATTAGAAGGGAAGTAACAAATTGGGAAATATTTTTACAGTTAAAGGTTCTGATAAAGGTCTCATTTCTAAAATATATAGAGAACAGACCCTAATTTATAAGAAATCAAACAATTCTCCAATTGATAAATGGTCAAAGGATATGAACAGACAATTTTCAGATGATGAAATTGAAACTATATCCACTCATATGAAACAGTGTTCCAAATCACTACTGATCAGAGAAATGCAAATTAAGACAACTCTAAGATACCACTACATGCCTGTCAGATTGGCCAAGATGACAGGAACAAATAATGATGAATGTTGGAGGGGATGTGGGAAAACTGGGACACTAATACATTGTTGGTTGTGGTGTGAAAGAATCCAGCCATTCTGGAGAGCAATTTGGAACTATGCCCCAAAAGTTATCATGTTGTGCGTACCATTTGATCCAGCAGTGTTCCTACTGGGCTTATATCCCAAAGAAATGCTAAAGAGGGGAAAGAGGCCTGTATGTTCCAAAATGTTTGTGGCAGCTCTTTTTGTAGTGGCTAGAAACTGGAAGATGAATGGATTTCCATCAATTAGAAAATGGTTGGGTAAATTATGGTATATGAACCTTATGGAATATTATTGCTCTGTAAGAAATGATAAACAGGATGAATGCAGAAAAATTTGGAGAGACTTAGATGAACTGATGCTGAATGAAATGAGCAGAACCAGAAGATCACTATATACTTCAATAACAATGCTGTATGAGGACGTATTCTGATGGAAGTGAATATCTTCAACATAAAGAATATCCAATGATGGATGGAAACAACTAAAACCAGAGAAGGAACACTGGGAAGTGAATGTAAACTGTTTGCACTACTGTCTATCTACCCAGATTACTTATACCTTCAGAATCCAATACTTAAAGTGCAATAAGAAAATTGGATTTACACACATATATTGTATCTAGGTTATTCTGTAACACATATAAAATGTATGGGATTGCCTGTCATTTAGGAGAGGAAGTAGAGGGAGGGAGGGGAAAATTTGTAAAAATGAATACAAGGGATAATGTTATAAAAAAATTACTCATGCATATATACTGTCAAAAATTTTTATAATTATAAAATTAATAAAAAATATTCTTTTTGAATTATTTTAAGAGAGCCTTGTGAAATAGAAACCAACATCACCTTTGAGGTTTCATCTGGAAATAATTTGCCTTTAATTTTCTCAGGATTTGGGACCTGTACTTCATTGTTTCCATAAAAGCTATCTCTGGTCAGAGACCTTTTTTTTTTCTTTTTGCTCATTTTTAAGGGTTACTCTTAGGGTGAATTGGGAATTGTCCCAAGCTTTCTCTATAGGTTTCACACAGCCCTGGCTTTAGTACTACACACTTCCTTTTCAGATTGGGTTAATGTGGCCAAATCCTGCTTGTTATGCTGGTATTCAGGGGCACACTATTTGATTTCCCTAGTTATGTTGTAAGTCTCAAAGCTAATCTGTTGTTCCATTGGTTTCTGCACCAGAGCAGAGAAACAAATGCTGCTATATGTTGGCTACAAACTTCTCACTAGATTATTCCAGTTAAAGGAAGCCTCTCCATCCTGGATATCCATGTGCTGCACTGCACTGGGCTGCAACACCTCATCCTGATTTATTGAGAAAGACCTTTTCTAAAGTTCTTTCAAAATATCTTTTGCTAGAAATTTGTTACATTACCAATATTTGTGTTATTCTCCTTCCAAAATCCATTCAGAGACTTGATCTGGTGTTTATCTGAGGGAAGCCAAGAAGAGCTATGAAAAAAGAGATTTCTGGAACTTCTGGGGTGGAGCCAAGATGTCAGAGACTACATACATTTCTCTGTGTCCTTCTATACAACCCTCACAATAATCATGAAATCCAGCCTCTGAATTAGCTCTGGACCAGAAGAACCCACAAATGTTGGAAATTATCAGCATATGATAGTTTTCAAGATTGCCAGAAAAAGTCTGTTTCAATTGGAAACAGGAGGAGGGCAGCAAGTGCAACCAGCTGAGTACAAATGCTAGCACAGACAGCACAGAGTCCCAGGACACTGCAGTCTCAGTGTGGTTGTGCAGACTCCAAGTGACAGAGTATCTATGGGAGGAAACAGACCAGAAAAGGTCTGTTTCAATCAGAAATAGGAGGGAGGCAACTTAACATAAACAGACCCCAAACACTGGCACAGATAGCACAGAGTCCCTGGGCATTGCTGACTCTGCCAGCATTGTTAACTCTAGGCAGAGAATCTATAGGGAGGAATCCACAGGAATCTATAGCAGTGCTAGTCACTCTGCCCTGGTTGCAAGCCAGTAGCTCAGCAGAGAAGTTATAAAACATCCAACACAAACAGAAAAGATCAATAGTGAACCCCAAAATGACAGAATCTCATGGGATCTGGCCATGCCCATCCAATACCAGGAGTGAACTGACCAAGTACAGTTGCAGTTGCTTGGAAAACCTCCCCCACTCTAAAGGCAGACCTTAACTTAAAAAAAATGAGTAAAAAAGTAAAGAGGACTCTAATGATTTTATGGCAAAAGAGAACAGATTTCAAAACCTAAGGAGACTAAAGGCAGATTGTCTCGAGATTAAGCCCCAAATGGGGATATAACCCAGTCCCCATCTCCCAAGGCTCTCCTAAAGGCTCCTATTAAAAGGATCTTAAAAGAGAGTTAGAAGAAAAAAAATGTGGAAAGGAAATGAAAAAATTTGCAAGAGGGTCTGGAAAAGGCAACACAGAATCTATCTGAAGAAAATTCACTACAAAATAGACAGTGAAATGGAAAAAACGCATAACTCATTAAAATATAAATTTGATAAAATGGAAAAAGAAAGCAACTCCCAGGAAAACAGAATTTGTGAAACAGAAAAAGAAAATAATTCCTTAATAAACGGAATTTGTGAAATAGAAAAAGAAAATAACTCCATAAAAAAAACAGAATTCATGAAATGGAAAAAGATTCCCTAGAACAAAACAACTCATTTAAAAATCCAAATGGGCAAATACAAAAAGAAATTTAAAAAGTAAATTAAGAAAACAACTCATTAAAATTCAGAATTGAACAAATGGAAATGAATGGCTCAATGAGCCAACACAAATATGTTAAGCAAAACCAAAAAAAAGAAAAAAAGAAAAATAAATAAAATTTCTAATTGAGAAAATAAGCAACTGGAAAACAGATCGAAGAGAGAAAATCTGAAAATTATTGGATTCCCTGAAATACGTGATGAAAAAAAGAGCCTAGACATTATCTTTCAGGAAATCATCAAATAGAACTGATGGGACAGAAGCTAAAATAGCCATTGAAAAAATTCACTGAATGCCTAATGAAAGAGACCCTAAATTTAAAACCCCAATGAATATTGTGGCTAAATTTGAGAACTATCAGATCAAGGAAAAACTATTACAAGCAGCCAGAAAGAAATACTTCAAATACCGAGGAGCCATGATAAGGATCACTCAGGACTTAGCAGTTTCCACTTTAAAGGATTGAAGGGCCAGGAATCTGATATTCCAAAAGGCAAAAGAACTTGGAATGCAGCCAAGAATAAATTATCCTGATAAACTGAGAATTTTCTTTCAGGGAAGAAAATGGATATTCAATGAAACTGGTGAATTCCACTTATTTTTGATGAAAAGACCAGAGTTAAGCCAAAAATTTGACTTCCAAATACAGAACTCAAGAGAAGCATAACAAGATAAAAAGAAAAGAAAAACTCTTGAGAACTATATTTCTGTTATGGATATATATTGAGTACATGTATAATCTGATTTTACTTTTATAATCTAAAAAAGTTACAAGAGATGGAAAAGGGATTGTAATAAAAAGCAGGGGGAAATAATGGAAAATTATGGAGATTACATCACAGGAAGAGGTAAAGAAAATATTATAATTGAGAGAAAGAAGGGAGAATGATGAATATTGTGGGAATCTTACTCTTATCTGATTTGCCCCAAAGAAAGAATATTATATATATATATATATATATATATATATATATATATATATATATATATATATATATATATATATATATATATATATATATATATGTATATATATATATATATATATATTACATACATTCTCCCATAAAATGTAAATGGAAGCAGACTGAATTAAAAGTCAAAATCCTGCAATATGTTGTTTACAAGAAACACATTTAAAGCAGAGTGATACATACTGAATAAAGGTAAAAGGCTGGATTAGAATCTATTTTGCTTTCAGAATCTATTATGAAGATAAAAAACAAGGGTAGCTATCCTGATCTCAGATTAAGCCAAAGCAAAATTGATCTCATTAAAGAGATAAGGAAAGAAACTATATCTTGCAAAAGGGTATCACAGATAATGAAGTAATATTAATATTAAGCATATATGCACCAAGTGGTGTAGCATCTAAATTCCTAAAGGAGAAGTTGAGAGTTGCAAGAAGAAATAGACTGCAAAACTAGAATAGTGGGAGATCTCAACTTTGCTCTTTCAGAACTAGAGAAATCAAACAACAAAATAAATAAGAAAAAAGTTAAAAATATAAATAGAATATTAGAAAAAACTAGATATAATAGATCTTTGGAGAAAACTGAATAGAGATAGAAAGGACTTTACTTTCTTCTTGGCAGTTCATGGAACCTATACAAAAATTAACCGTATATTAGGACCCAAAGACTTCAAAATCAAATGCAGAAAGACAGAAATATTAAATGCATTTTTTTCCAGATCATGATGCAATAAAAATTACATTCAATATAGCACCAGGTGAAAATAGAAAAAAAAAGTGAAAACTAAATAATCTCATCCTAAAGAATGTCAGCAAATCATAGACACAATCCATAATTTCCTCCAAGGAAATGATAATAATGATACCAAAATTTGTGGGATGCAGCCAAAGTGGTAATAAAGGGAAATTTTATATCTCTAGATGCTTACTTGCATAAAATACAGAAAGAGAAGATCAATAAATTGAGCTTGCAAGTAAAAAACACTAGAAAGAAAACAAATTAAAAACCTGCAAACAAATACCAAACTTGACATTCTAAAAATAAAATGAGATATCAATAAAATTGAAACTAACAAAACAAAACAAAAACTATTGAATTAATAAATAAAACTAAAAATTGGTTTTATTAAAAATAACAAAATAGATAAATCTTTAGTTAATTTGAATACAAAAAGTAAAGAGGAAAATCAAATTGTTAGTCTCAAAAATGAAAAGGGAAAACTGTCCATCAAATGAAGAGGAAACTAGAGCAATTATCAGGAGTTACTTTATCCAACTTTAAGCCCATAAGTTTGACAACCTAAGTGAAATGGAGAAAGATTGCCCAGATTAACAGAAGAGTAAGTCAATTGCTTAAATAGTCCCATTTAAGAAAAGAAATAGAATAAGCTATTAATCAACACCCTAAGAATAAAATTCCCAGGACAAGAAGGATTTACATATGACTTCTACCAAACATCTAAAGAACAATTAACTCTAATACTATGTAAACTATTTGAAAAAAATAGGGATTTAAGGACTCCTACCAATTTCCTTTTATGACACAGACATGGTACTGATACCTAATCCAGATAGGAAGAAAACCAACTTCCCTAATAAATATTGATGAAAAATCTTAAAAAAATATTAGCAAAGAGATTACAGATAATCATCCCCAGGATAATATACCATGACCATGTAGGATTTATATCAGGAATGCAGGGATGGTTCAATATTTGGAAAACAGCATAATTGACTATATCCATGACCAGATTAACAAAAACCATATGATTATCTCAACTGATGTAGTAAAATTATTTGATAAAATCCAACACCCATTCCTAATAAAAACAATGTAGAGTATAGAAATAAATAGACATTTCCATAAAATCATCAGTAGCATCTATTTAAAACCATCAGCAAGCATTATATGTAATGGGAATAAACTAGAACCTTTCCCTATAAGATCAGGGGTGAAACAAGATTGCCCATTATTGTATTGCTATTCAATATTGTATTAGAAATTGTAACTTTGGCAATAAGAAAAGAAAAAGAGATTAAAGGAATTAAAGTAGGTAATGAGAAAATCAAATTATTACTCTTTGCAAATGATATGATGGTATACTTAGATAACCCTAAAGAATTAACTAAAAAGCTATTAGAAATAATCCACACCTTTAGCAAAGTTGCAGAATACAAAATAAATCCACATAAATCATCAGAACTAACAAAATCCAACAGCAAGAGATACAAAGAGGAATTCCATTTAAAATAACTGTTGATATTCTGAAATATATGGGAATTTATCTGCCAAGGGAAAGTCAGGAACTATATAAGCAAAATTACAAAACAGTTTCCACACAAATAAAGTTAGATCTAAGCAATTGGAAAACAAGTGCTTGTGGTTAGGTGGCACAGATATAATAAAGATGATAATACTCCGTAAACTAATTTATTTATTTAATATCATATCACTCAAACTCCCAAGAAACTATAATAACAACAAAATTCATTTGGAAGTACAAAAGGCCAGTTATTTCAAAAGAATTAATGAAGAGAAAAGCAAATGAAGGTGGCCTAGCTGTATCCAATGTAAAACTATATTATAAAGCAGTGGTCATCAAAACCATTTGGTACTGGCTAAGAAATACCTAGATTTATCAGTGGAATAGGTTAGGTTAGAACAAAATAGCCAATGACTTTAACAATCTAGTATTTAACAAACCTAAAGGTCTCACATTTTGGGATAAAAATTCACTATTTGACAAAAATTGCTGGGAAAATTGGAAACTAATATAGCAGAAAGTAGGCATAGACCCACACCTAGCACCGTATACCAAGATAAGGTTGAAATGGGTTCATTATCTAGACATAAAGAATAATACTATTAACAAATTAGAAGAACATAGGATAGTTATCTCTCAGATTTATAGAGGAGGAAGAAATTTATGACTAAAGAAGAACTAGATATCATTCCTGATCATAAAATAGATACTTTTGATTATATTAAGTTAAAAAGTTTTTGTACAAGCAAAACTAATGCAGACAAGATTAGATGAGAAACAATAAACTGGCAAAACAGTTTTACATCAAAAGGATCTGATAAAGTCCTCATTTCTAAAAAAAAAATAGAGAATTGACTCAAATTTATAATAGTTCAAGCCATGCTCTAATTGACAAATGGTGAATGGATATGAATAGACAATTTTTAGATGAAGAAATTGAAACTATTTGTAGCCACATGAAAAGTTGCTCCAAATTACTATTGATTAGAGAAATGCAAATTAAAACAATTCTGAAATACCATTACACACTGTCAGATTGGTTAAGATGACAGGAAAAGATAATGATGAATGTTGGAGGAGATATGAGAAAACTGGGACACTGATACATTCTTGGTGGAACTGTGAATGGATCTAACCATTCTGGAGAGCAATTTGGAACTATGCTCAAAAAGTTATCATATTGTGCATACCCTTTGATCCAGCAGTGTTTCTACTGGGATTATATCCCAAAGAGATCCTAATTGAAGAAAGGAGATCCACATGTACAAAAATGTTTGTGGCAGCTCTCTTTGTAGTGGTAAGAAACTGGAAACTGATTGGATGCCCATCAACTGGAGAATGGCTGAATAAATTGTGGTATATGAAAGCTAGGGATTACTATTGTTCTGTAAGGAATGACTAACAGGATGGTTTCAGAGAAGCTTGGAGAGATCTACACGAACTGATGCTAAGTGAAATGAGCAGAACCAGGAGATCATTCATTACGCAGAGCAACAACAAGACTATACAATGATCATTCTCGTGGATGTGACTCTCTTCAATATTGAGATGATTTAATCCAGTTCCACTTGTTTTGTAATGAAGAGAGCCATCTACACAGAGAGAGAAACCGTGGGAACAGAGTGTGGGACACAACATAGCATTCTCACTCTCTATGGTTATTTCCTTGCATTGTGTTTTCTTTCTCAGTTATTTTCTTCCTTTTTGATCTGATTTATATTGTACAAGAAGACAACTGTATAAATATGTATACATATATTAGATCTAACATATATTTCAACATATTTAACATGTATTGGACTACCTGCCAGCTAGGGGAAGTGGTGAGGGGAAGGATGGGAAAAATTACAACAAAAGGTTATGCAAAGGTCAATATTGAAAAAAAATTACCCTTGCATATGCTTTGTAAATAAGAAGCTTTAATTAAAAGAGAGAGAGAGAAAGAGAGAGAGAGAGAGAGAGAGAGAAAGAGAGAGAGAGAGAGAGAGAGAGAGAGAGAGAGAGAGAGAGAGGTCTACTCTCCACCATAGTGGCTCTGCCCTTCCACTCTTTCTCTTTAATCATTTCCCTTACCTTTCTTTTCTTCTATCACTTCTTCTTTTTACCTTTAATAATTATTCCTTTTCCCTCTTCTCCATTAAACTTCCTTCTATTCCCTCATCTTTCTCTTCTCCTTCTTTCCCTCTACTTTGCCTGTTCTCTCATATTTTTGTTTTCCCCATGATATCAGAACCAAAAGTAGTTTAAAAACTGTTTTTGGCAGGATCAAAGATGAGCATTACAATCATTTTCTGAATGGCAAAGGGATAATTATTAGCCTCATTTTTTTTGTTCTTTTTCTTTCTCTCATAGCACTTATTGAGTTGGTATACCCTCAAGGCAAATTGGAACTAAATAAACCAAGAAAATACTGTTGTCATTCTGAGTTTATAAATTTACATATTTAGGATTAATACTAACAAATACACTGGAAACATACAGAAGTAATTTATATATAGATAGATAGATAGATAGATATAAATTATTATATGTATAATATATATAATAATATATATATTATATATATATATGAGTGTGTGTGTGTGCTTATTATAAACATGAACATTTTCTACAATTTCTCTTTCTTTTTCTTTTATTATAGATGGTTTTTGTTTTTCCCTCAAGTAGATTATCCACTGTAGCCCTCCTTTCCTCTTTGCAGAGAGTTGTACCTTGTCATTAAAAAAAAAAAAAAAAAATTAAAGGGAAATAAATACCTTGATGAAAATAATCAAGTAGTAAGATATTATAAATCATGTTCCAAATTTCCAAATTTATAATCATCACATTTGAAAAGAACTGAGGGAGAGTTACATTTACATATATATTTGGGGAGTTAACCTTGCTATTACAGCTCCATAGTAGTGAGCATTATTGTTTTGTGGTTATATATCAATGGTCGTCAAACTTTTTAAATAAGGGGCCATTTCACTATACCTCAGACTATTAGAGGGCTGGACTATAGTAAAAACAAAAACTTACACTCTGTCTCCGCCCCTTAGCCCATTTGCCATAACCCAGCGGGCCACATAAATGTCCTCTGCTGGCTGAATCTGACCTCTGGGCAATAGTTTGAGAAACCCTGGTTTATATCATTTTAGGAACTATGCATAGGACTTTGATTATTTTTACTTTGCTCTTATTGCATTTTTAATAATTTTTATGCTATCTCATTTACTAATTTTTTTTTTTCTTTTTTCTGAGACTGGGGTTAAGTGACTTGCCCAGGGTCACACAGCTAGGAAGCGTCAAATGACTGAGATCAAATTTGAACTCGGGTCCTCCTGAATTCAGGGCTGGTGCTCTATCCACTGCGCCACATAGCAGCCCCCTCATTTACCAATTTTCTAGTAAATAAGAGATGAAGAAAATGTTTGTAATAAACATACATTGTCAAGTAAAATAATTTTCTGTCCAAAAGTGTGGGCTCTGTCAGTCTGTAGAGTCTATCTCTCTGTCAAAAGGTAGCTAGTTTTCATCATTATCAATCTACTGAATGGAGGCTAATCAATTACTTAACCAGAGTTCTTAAGTATCTCAAAACTTTTTGTCTTTAATAGATTATCATTTTTTTATCTATTCATTTTGCATTGTATTAGTTGATACAGCTCTGTTGAAGTTCCTTAGAAAACATCTCTTTCCTTATTCTCTATCCTTTTCACCTTTTAGCCCATTTCTCAGCCAATGGGAATCTATAAGTTTGTTACTTTTTAAAAATATAAACTTTCTTTAGTAATTGTAGCAGAAAAATAATTCTCCATATTAACAAAATGACTACAATCTCATAATGAAGGCCAGTGACCTGCAAATAGGAAACATGAAACTAGTATTTTGGCCCTGTTCCTATTATTTACCAGCTATATACCATTAAGAGATTTACTTCTATTTCATCTGTTATCTCATCTGGAAAATGAAATCAAGTAATATCATTTTCTATTACTTCCTAGTGCTAATTTTCAGAGTGAGCAATAGAAATCATGGCATAATGAAATGTCTGCTACTTTTGGTGTAAGATGAGTTGAGTTCATATTCCATGTCTTTTATTTATTGATTGTATTACCTAACACTTGCCTGAAAATAGTAGATGGAATAATAATGCCCCCTCCCTCCTTTTGGTAAGCCATTTCATTAAGAGAAAATGAGAGAATTAGAGTAAAGGACCTCCCAGATCAGCTGCAACTCTAAATCATGATGTCATTAACTCTTTAATGCTATCTTATCTATTATCCCTCATCTTTTTTAGGTTATTAAATGGAGGCCTTAGGAGGCTAACTTCAGACATTCTAGCTAGTTATTAAAAGTACTAGTATAAGAAATTTAAAAAAACAAAAAAATTTTGAGAAGAAAGCACAATTGGAAAAATGGGGGAGGGGAATTGTAGTTCTCAAAAAAACCAAGAGACTAGTTATTATAATCACAAGCACACCTAGATATAAACAAAAATGGCATGGTCTAGTTCTGGCACTGCTATGAAAAATTTCTAAGACACTTAGCAATTCACTTAACGATGGCAATGATATGAATTTAACTCAGAATATTGAACTGAAGTGCATTATGCTGAATTGAACTGGTTCAAGTTTAATGAAATTGAGCAGAATTGTATTGAATAAAATCAAATGAAATAAAATTAATTCTCTGTTCCTAGTTATAATAGCTTCATTGTGCAAAACAAAATTGTTATACTATATTTGAAGTATTTTTCAGTTCCAGCATTCTGTGATTTTAAACAATCATAAAGCTTTATTAATTAATACAAAATATAGAAGAATATGAAAAGGTCCTGTGTTTCTCTTTTTTCCTTTCTCCAATCCACAGACAAAAAGTGTAAAGGCAGTCATGGATGAGTTCATTATTTTATTAGTTAGCTAACTCACTTTAATCTACTTGATCATATGTAAAATGCCAGTGACTGTATTCAATCCAATTTCTCAGCAGGGCGACAGCAGGCAACATGATTATGAGCAATGAACTTTTCATCACTAGCAAGTTAAACTAGCTAGAATTAAATACTTAGTTATTTTCACTTTTTTAATTTTAATGATAATATAATTTATTCATTGTAACTTTTCAACTCATTCCACAAAAAGAAACCGCAAATAAATGAAATGAAATGATGGTTATACTAATTAATTTTCAACTTTAATATATTTTAATGATATCTTTTCATTTAACAATTTACAAAGAGTTTTGATTCACATTATTTTATGTGGTCCTCATAACTGTCTTTTAAGGTAGTTAGAGCAGATGAGGAAATTGATGTTTGAGGGAAGGAAGAAGCTTTATTAATTTCATACAGTCAGTGATTGGCAAAACATGCAGACAGAACCTTGTTTTCCTATTCCAGTTATCATGCTATTCAAAATAAGGTTTTGAAATCAAGGAAGAAAGTCCTTTCTATATTTGCATCCACTAGATCAATGATACATTTTAAGTACTTGGTAAATATATTTTTTATTCACTACCTCTCTCCCACACTCTCTCTTTTCTTTCTTTTTTCCTTCTTCCTTTTTTCCTTCTTTCCTTTCTTCCTTTTTCTTTCTTCCTTACTTTTATTCCCTGATTTCTTTTCTTGTTCCCTTCCTTGTTTTCTTCTTTTCTTCCTTCTTTCCATCCTTCCCCCATCTCCCTGCCTTAGTTGAAAAGTTATCTAAAGAATTATTGTACCAAAAATACATTTTCTGCTTTAATGCTGAGAACAGGACTAGATTACAAATGAGTAAACATGAAGAATATCCATCAGACAAACAGAAGGCCCTTACAACAAGCAATGTTAAATTGTAAGAAGTTATTTATTTGGAGCAGCTAGGTGGCTTAGTGGAGCACTAGCCCTGAAGTAAGGAGGATGTGAGTTCAAATGTGACTTTAGACACTTAATACTTCCAAGCTGTATGACCCTGGGTACGTCATTTAACCTCAATTGCCTCAGTGGGGAGAAAAAAAAAACTTATTCATTGTTGGAGGGTAAAGGAAATTGCAACTATAATCAGATCTGAAGTCAGAGTAAATAAACTAGGTTACTTCTCAAAATTTTCTTTCAGTTTGACTTTATATTCTACATTACAAATTATATATTTTGCATACATTCAAATATTTATATACACATATATAGACACACATGTCTCTAATACATATGCACATATTGTATTGATGAAAATTAAATTGAAAGTTTTATTCAGAAGTACAAAACATTTCAGATAAATTGAAATTATAATAATTATTAAAATTTCAAATTATGTATGTAACTATAGCTAAAACTGCACTAAGATTTTTTAGACACCTTCTATATAAATATAAGAAATATGTACAAATAAATTAAGGACTATACAATGGCAATTCAGATATCAGAAAAGGCTTAATTCAAGTAATATAATTTGAACTGTGTTTGAAAGAAACAAGGGATTCTTTCTTAGAGGAAGGAATGTATTTCATGAAGTGAGTTAAGTATGAGAGTGTGCATCTATAAGATGGAGTGTAACATGTAAAGGATGTGCAAAAGGCTAATCTTGATGCATGGCAAAGCTTGGGAAGACTTTTCACTTTTGAGATGGAAGGAAATAATGTTTAGAAGCAGGATGAGAAATCTTTTAAATGTCAAAAGATGATTATAAAGACAATGGGGAAAATTTATTTTATTATTTAGGATAATGACAGCTTGACCTGTGATGTCAGAAAATAACTTTTGGGGGCAGTTAGGTGGTACAGTGGATAGATCACCAGCCCTGAAATAAGGAGAACCTGAGTTCAAATCTGGCTTTGGACACAACATTACCTAGCTGTGTGAACCTTGGGCAAGTCACTTAACTCCAATTGACTCAAGGAGAAAAAAAGAAAGAAAGAAAATAACTTTTGGGTAATGAATTGAAGGAAGGAAAGGGACAGATGTTAGTAGGCCATTTTCATAGCTAAGTGAGATGTAATAAGAATCTATTCTATGTTCTATGTAATTGCTGTTGTTTGTCCTTAAATCAGGAAAAAGGAACAATTTCAGGAAGGTGATGCCATGATTTAGAAGAGAGATGGAATTAAATGAAAGAAGACTACGCAAAGTCACCATCCTCACTTTTCTGGAACCATCTGGTTCTAGGTATAAGATATAGATCAGGATAGCTAGAGATGATTCTGGATTCAATAAAAGATCTCACCAGGTCTTATGTGATTAGAGAAAATGAACATGTTTATGATATTTTGTAAAGAAAGAAACTTCCAATTGATAAAAAAAAAAAAATTTGGGGATGGGCAAGTGAAGTTAACTCTGAAGTTATTAATGTTAGTGATTAGTAAAAATGGTTAAATCTACAACATATAATTCTTTTTTTGTCAGGAAAAACAAAAATTACTTTGTCTTTGTTGATATGCTTTGCTCAGTTTTTAATTGTATTTATTAAATTATTAAAATCAAAACATAAAATTAATTTCTTATATTTCTCTATTTTTGATATTGTTAAGGGATCACATCTCAATATATTTTGCTATCAGGGTACCAGTATTTATATTTGCCATTTTAACAAAGATAAGGACCTACATGACAAGAATCATGGTGCAGTACTATATGAAAGTAATTGATTTGGTACCCAGAGATTATGTGAAAAGATCTTAACTTTTGCCTAAGTTGAATAATATTAAAGTGATCTGTCTTATGGAAACTCAGGAGGATTAAATTCTGGGATTGAGTAAATAATTCCACTTCTAGGAAGTAGGACTCATTGTCACTGTAAGACAAATGAAAGATATAGGTGAAAGAGCACTGTGTTTGAAATAAAAAGCCACTATTTTCTACCTGCATAATTTAAGCAAGATATTTCTGGGCCTCTGTCCTTTCACATAGAAAATGAAAAGGATTATAATTAGATGACCTTCAAGGTTTAATTCACTTCTAAATCTATGTGCATGTGATCCTATGTTATGGAAGCAAAGCATGAACTTGAGATAATTGATTTTGCATGTTCAAGAATCTATGACTTATAAATGTTTTATAGTGAGGTCTTTGTGTATAAGTTAGCAATAAAGCAAAATTCAAACTATAATTATATAAACTATAGTAGGTTAATTTCCAGTTATAAGATTCTTTCTTATTTTATTAAATTAGGTACTAACTCATGGAAGCAGGGTGATAATAAGAGCATGATATTAATGTGATTGTCATCATCATCATCATCGTCATCAAGAAATATATCAATTAATTATAAAAATAATCTCATTTTCCAATTAGAAATGAATTGCATCTTGTGATTTTATCCAGTGGCTAATTAATGAAGTTTTCCAATACAAACTATTAATAATGTTCAAACTGTATTAAATGTTCAAGAACAATAAACCAGATGACTGGAGTTAGTAATATTTACTCAACATTCTATTTCAGTTACTTACATTAACTAGGAATCTCAGCAGTGGATCAATAACAGCCTATTCCATCCATGTTCTAAGCATTAATAACCAAGATGTCCACAGGGCCTGTCATCATTAATATGGAAAAATAATCGAGCCTATAGAGTAGGAGTATTTCCAGCAACAGTCCCAAATTCCCTGCCTATATGTGTTTATTACATTTAGGATTAAGTTTGGAAAAGCAAATTTTGTGAGTTGTTGAATAGTTGAAAATATGATTTGGCCAGGTCACATTAGAGGTAGGAGCATGATTTAACCTATATGCTAAATTTTAAGCTCTTACAGACCAAGACTTATTTAATTAATTCGTTTGTATTGTCAGAGCCTAACAGTATCTGGCATATAAAATGACATCAAGTAATGCTGTTGCTTGATTAATTGGCTGACTGCAGGGGATAGAATATTATAAAATTTGAATCTTTTAATGTTTTTAACCCAGATTATATGGTCTTGAAATAAAAGTGGGAAGATCATTTTATGATCTCATAGGTCCCTACCAGCTTGAAAATTCAATAATTGTTGATCTCTCCCTCTTTCTCCTTTTACATCCTCCATACCACAAAATGAATTGAAACCACTGCTATCAGTGATCACAAGTTTTGAAAGATATCTTTCAGAAACTCTAAATATAGTCACCATGGTTTATTGCAATGATTTCTAAGGTTAAAAACTTGCTTATCCCAAAATATGTTACATTTTCTTTAGAAAGATGTTTCAAGGTAAGTTTAAACTAAATACCACCAGAATACCTGTAAAAGCAACTACTTAGGTGCCATTGGGAAAATATTTATTTTGCCTCTGAACATGCATAACTTCATTCCTAAGATTTTCTCATGTTTTCAGAAGATGCATCTTGGAGGGAGGTGAATTCTGCTTTCTTGGTCTAATGTCAGTGAATAAATGTCCAACCTATAAACTCTTTCTTTTTGAGAGGAAGAAAAAAGCAGAATTGTGGAGTGAGTATGAGCTGCACTATTGATATCTTCTCATTATCTTCCCTCACCAAATCTCTCTTTCTCACAAAAATTTTTAGTTTTCCACAAAGTATCACAACTCTCTAATCAGCCCCATCTTGTAATACTCTCTGACGCTTCTTACAAATCCATACAGTTGTTCCATTTTAAGTTTACATCCCTATCATATACCTTATTCTCTTCTATCCTTATACCCTGGATTCTTTACAGATAAACCTTATTAAGTTCCATATGTTTTCCCTTTCCTGATTACCTCCCTGTGCTTCTTCTGTGTCCTGTGTATTTGAAAATCAATTTTTCAGCTGTGGTACTTTCATCATAAATGCTTGAATGTCCTCTATATCATTTACTATTCATTTTCCCCCCACAAAGATTATCCTCAGTTTTGTTGGGTAATTGATGTTTGGCTATAATCTTAGGTTCATTGATCTCCAGAACAGTATACTTCAAGCATTCTGGTATTTTAGTGTATAAGTTAGTAAATCTTATGTTATTCTGCTCAACTAAACTTAAATTCTTTCTTTCTAGATGGTTATGATATTTTCTCCTTGACCTGGGAATAATAGTACTTGACTATAATATTCCTGGGAATTTTTTAATTGAGATCTCATTTAGGTGTTATTAAGTAATTTCTTTTAATTTCTATCTTACCCGCTGGCTCTATACTATCACGACAATTTTTAAATTGTCTCCTAAATCTATTTTCCAGTTTAGTTATATGTTCAATGAGATTTTTCACATTATTTTCTTTCTTTTTCATTCTTTTGATTTTGATTTATTATTTCTTGATTCCTCATAAAGCCATTAGCTTCCATTTGCACAATTCTAATTTTTAAGCAATCATTTTCCTCAGTGGGCTTTTGTAACTCTTTTCCTATTTGTAGAATTGTGCTTTCTAAGGCATTCTTCTCAAACACTTTTTGTATTTTCTTTTGCACCACTCCCAATTCTCTTCCCAAATCTCTTACATGATTTTAAAAATACCTATATCTATATTATAGATAAAGACACAGTAGCTTAAGAGGATCACAGATTTGCAAGTGTATGGAAGCTGCACCCCTCTGATTCCCCACTTCAGCTCCTTACCCCAGGCTCCCTATGCTGCAGTCTGTGCTCAACAGACTGTCACTCTGTTTGTTTGAAACACTCCTTACCTGAAGTTCTTCCAAAGTATCTTCTTCCTCAGAAATGCATGGTACTCCAAATATTTTTGGGTTCTGTGACTCCAAAACTAATTTAGAGGTTTAATGTACTGTTGGTTTAAGAAAAAGTCAGGAGGTCATAGAAATTTGTGTCTGCTCTCCACCACCTTGGCTGTACCTCCTTAAAGTTTAAAATAATAATGTTTAATCAAATTAACTTGAAGCCAACCATCTCTAGTGTTATTATTAGGGATTTTATTTGTTTCCATTTTTTCTACTACAAAAATTTCCATTATTAATATATAAACAGTCCCAAAATTCTAAATAAATTGGCTTAAATGAGTCTCTTCTATTTTTTTTAATTTTCTGTCTCCATTAATCAAAGGAGGAACCTCTTTTTCTAAGCATATGAATCAGCCAAAAACATTTAAAGTCAATGTTTCTTTAAGTACTCAAATAAAAATTGTGGAATAAAAAATCGTGAAATAGGAAAATGAAGAAAAAATCCAAAGACATTAATTTTTTTTCTGTATTTTTCTGGCAGATTTATTGAAACTAGCAAGAAAGGCATGCAATTTGTTTAGTAGAGCCCTGGAGTCTTTATTAAATTCCTTTAACAAAATACATTTTTATTACTTAATTTCAGTTGGATTTTCAGATGTAACTATTTTTAAAAGTCAGCAGTGCTCAACTCAAAAATGGACTTGACAGAAAAAAAATTCCCTAAAACCTAATGTTTTCTTTAGTGTCTAAAGTTGATTGTAGTGGTTAATTTTCTTGTCTTGCTTAGACTTTCACAAGCACTGTTTCTAAGTGTCATCCTTCTTCACAACCTTTTGGTTTTAACATTATATCTTCCATGGTTCTCTAATTGTGTACTTTAGCCATCTCTTGGGGGAAACTTTGCTACAAGTGTACTTTTTAAAATGTTAAGTAGTTCATGTGCTGAGTGGGACTTTTAGTTAATGTCTTGCCTATTAAGTAATTTTGCCTGCAAACTGCAAACCTTAAAGATTTTGTTATTATAGAGTGGTTGAATAATCCCATGACAAAAATACAACTATTAATATTTCCTTACTCATAAAGATTTTAATAGCATTTAAAAAAAATAGCCATATGGGTTGATAGAGGATGATGTTTTTTCACTTCCCTCACACACCCTTATTCCTTCCAGGTAATTTCACCATCTATAATCTTTTTAATTTTTGTGGAATCTTATCTCTGTGAAATATCTTTGGAAATCTAGGTATGAATATTTTAAAAATGAGTTCCTTCTTCCACATGGATGACACAGACATATTCTGCTCTTCTTTCTGACTCCATTTTTTAAGTTACACTGACCAGATACCCTATGTTTAAAGAAACTCAATGACAGAGAGGATTCAAATGCAACAATAAAGAAATGAAAAATAAAATTCAGTAGTATATATTTTGATAGTTCCAAAGACATAAACCAAAGTGGGCTTCCAATATATGGCTTTCGAAGATTTGGAGTTGCAGTGGGTTTTTTGCGTGCCCAGTTCCCTCATTGAGATTTCTTCATTTTGCTACTTTCTCTTCAGTTACTGAAGTCATTTCAGTATGATTGTGTCATATTTGTCTCTATGAAAAGACATGTGGAAAGTGGCTGCTACTAATCTTTTTTTTTTTTAATTTGACTCTTCTTTACATAATCCAAATTCCAGTAAAAATTGCTTATCTCCTATGGTTTCAGATATATAATTCATTTCTCACAGATACATATATTCATACATCTCCCATTCTCAATATTGGAACACTCTCATAATCATTTTGTAGAAGTTTTAGTTTTCTCCAAAACACAACATATTTGTCAATCCTTTCCTGACATATAATTTTCACAATGCCTTGGAAAACTTTATTTTCTGATTATTATATTCCTTTCATTTCAGGAAGATACAGAAATGTTTAACTTTCTTTGTCTTTTAAAAAATTACCCCAAGAGTCTAGAATAGTTAGTTCTATTATAACAGGACTTGTGTTTTTATACATCATCAAGATATACAAAATTTTCCAGTGAAAATTAAATGACTTATAGAAAAGGGGTGTTAGGAAGTCAGCACTGAAAAATCATCAATAATTTTAAAATGTTAGGATAGTAATTTGGGTAGCATAGCCTTATATGAATATATTGTTAATACTAAATAGAGAATTAAAAAAGTGGATGCATAAATATTTATATTATATAGTGCCTACAGAATGTGGCAAGAAAATATATTTGATGAGCGACAGTAACCATTAGATATTTGAAGTACATGTTTTGTGTATTCCTGTGCATAGTTGAATTGGATGTCTTTTTTATGATCCCATTCTTTTATTGTAAACAAAATGGCTCAAAAGTAAATTTATTTTCAATATGCTTAAATTATCCCCTTCTATATAAATCATGTTGGACTAAAGTTCTGCTTTCTAAAACTAGTGTTACAGGGGGCAGAGCCAAGATGGCGGAGAAGATACACGCCACTGTGTAAGCTCCTTTCTTCCCTCACAACCAACTAGATTTAATCAGCCTCAGAAATAGTGTTGGACTGATAGAATCCACAAGGACTGGAAGCACAATTTACCAGCTGAAGAGAATCTGGAGTTTCAGCAGGAAAGGTCAGCTCCCAGGGGAGGAAGAAGAGAGGCCAGCGCAGACGGTGGGGTGGTGGCACACTGCGCCGGTCCTGGTGGGGAGGGCTCTGGGATCAGAGAAGCCACTGAGATAAAGGAATCTGGCACAGGCTGTTAGCTCTTCTCTGCTTATAAAACAGCATTTCAGAGGAGAAATATAAGCCACTTTAAAATTTAAAACCAGATTGGATCTCCCCGGATCCCAGGGGTGACCCAGCAGATCTTGGCGCCAGGGGTGTGGCCGACATAGGCAATCCAGGCTTTCGCCTCGGGGTAGTTAAGAGATTGAAGAGTGGGCGGGGCGGTAACTCATAGTGCCTGGCTCAGCTGGAGGAGGTGGAACAGAAGTCCCAGAGAAGCGGAAACCTTTGAACTAGGGACCACGGTTTCTGCCAGACACTTCCAGTTTGAGCGCAGGGGCTTTTCACATCACCTGCTGCAGACATCCACGTCCCACCAGGACGCATAGGCTAGACTTTGAGTCGCCTTTACTGTTCAGTCTCAACCTCAGGGAAGCCGCTAAAACACAGCGCCCTCAGGGCACAGCAGTGCTGGTCACCTCTGAGGCACTTCCAGGGAGGGGGTGGGGAACTCTCTCCCAGAGCTCTCTCTTAGCTCAGGCGCAGGAGCCGCTGCATCTATCCAGTCTGGGAGGAAGCTGGTAAAGAAGTAAATAAATAATTTCATACCCCAGGGACAGACGCCAAAAGATTTTTTTAAGTATGAGCAAGAAGCCCAAAAAAAACATAGATTCCTTCTACACAGAGAAAGAGCGGGTATCCAACCCCGAGGAACTTAACAGCAGAGAGTCAGCAGATAACAACCTAAAGGGGAACGATTCCTGCCACCCATCACATAACTCTTTCCTTGAAGAGACTATTAAAAAGTTAAGAGAGTTTGAAGAAAAATGGGGAAAGGAAAGAGAAGCTATGATAGAGAAGAACAACGTCCTGAAATTGGAGTTGGAAAAAATAAAGAATTCACAGGAGATGCAGGGAAACAAAATTAGTGAATTAGAAAAGGTAAAAAAAAAAAAAAAATCACAGGAAAGTAGGATTTCTGAATTGGAGAAGATAAAAAAGTCCCAAGAAAATAGGATTTCTGAATTGGAAAAAGAAAATAATTCTCAAAAAAAAAAAAAAATAGGGAAATGGAAAAAAAAATCAATAGAGCAAAATAACTCATTTAAAAATGAAATTGGGCATTTACAAAAAGAACTAAAAACTGTGAATGAAGAAAATAATTCCTTAAAACTAGTGTTACAGCAGAATTAATTATTTCTTAGGTCCCTGTTATGCCCAATTAGTCAAATAGGCTCTTGAATAAAAATTCAAAAAAAAAAAAAAATCCATCCTCAAAAAGCTTGAATTCTATTGGAAGAGACATGTATTCTTATAAGGAATACCAAGTATATGTGTGTGTATGTGTGTGTATGTGTGTGTACATGCACACACATATACACATACATATATACATATATGTATGTGTATATATATATATATATATATGTACATATATATATGCTAAATTACCTACCCTATATATAACTTAAGTATGAAGATACTAGAAAATTATGGGCTCGAGAAAGTTGTCATATACTAAGTGACACTTGACAAATACTTGAAAAATTGAGTTGACATGATTACATATGGGAATCCTATAGCCACTTCCATGTGGTGATGGGAATAGGTATTAAAAAATCCCTTTGCATAATTTTTTCTGGGCTGCAATAAAACTACCATAACATCTAAGAATCACTTTTCTGGTAAATTGACAGCCTACTATAATGTGTTTATCAAATATAGATGTAATACACATGATCACTGGGAAGGCAAGGTAATGTAGATATACTACAACCAAATGAACAAAGTCTACATTGCCATTAGTATGTTAGGGAATTAAAGAGGCACTTTAAAAACTTTTCCTATATAAATTGAGCATAAGTTAGAGATTGGTCTGCATTTTATATGGAAAGTTGTTTTTATTTCTTCATTTTATGAGGAAACTTAGGACAGACATTTATTTTACCCTTTGTTTAACATTCTATGTTAACATAGCATTAGATTCATGAATTTAGAATAAATAGGAAAAAAAAAACCTAATAAACAAAATTGTGTTCAAATTTTCCCCTTAATACTAAGGTACATCATTAAATTATTTAATCACTCTGAGATTAATTTTCTTCATCTGAAAAATGGGTATAATTTCTTCTATCCTCCATCACATGGCTGATGTTACACTCAAATTAGCTAATACTTTTAAGTGTTATTAACTCTGAAAATATATTCTTGATTTTTCATCAAAATTTTTGTTTCTGTTGCCAAATTATGTCAGTGCCTGAAGTTATTGGCCAGCACTCATGCTTTTGTAAGGAATCTTTATGAAAGGAAGGCAATTCCTTAAAAAATACAATTGACCAAATGCAAAAAAAAAAAAAAATACATTGAAGAAAACACCTTCAAAAATAGAATTAGTGAAATGCAAAGTGAAGTAGTAATTATCTAAATAAATAGCTATATGAATAAAATATAGAAAGAAATTTGGCATGCAACTAAAAAAGCTAGGAAAATAACCAAGTAAAAACCCCCAATTAAATACCAAGTTGCATATTCTAAAACTCAAGGGAATGCTTAATATAATTGAAACTAAGAAAACTATTGAGCTAATTATTAAAACTAAGTTGGTTTTATTTTAAAAAAAAAAAAGATAAATTTTGGTTAATTTGATTAGAAAAAGGAAAAGAATAAAGTCAAATCTCCAAAATCAAAAATTAAATACAGGAATTTACCACCAATGAAAAATAAATGAAAAAAAAATTAGGAATTATTTTGCTTACTCTATGGCAGCAAATCCAACATTCTAACCAAACTGGAAGAATATTTACAAAAATAAATTGCTCAAATTAACAGAAGAAATAAATTATTAAAATAGTCCAATTTTAGAAAAATAAATTAAACAAGCTATTAATGAATTTGCTGAGAAAAATTTCAAGGACCAGATGGCTTCATAAGTGAATTCTACCAAAAATTTAAAAAACAGTTAATTTCAATAGTGTGTACACTGATGCAGGTTGTAGTCCCTTAAAAAAAAAAGAAAATTAGTCCTTTCAGATTGATTTATTCCTTTCTGATTCCCAGCCTCTCCTAGCTGATTAATTCAAGAAGCTAAGACCTTTAATTCACAAATTCTGGTAAAAAGCACCCCTTTGAATTCCAATAGGAGATATCTGGGCTCTCACATCCCCCATCAGATCTGAGCCAACTTGGGCTGTCCCAGCCCCCATTCTAATGATCTGCTCAGATTTCCCAACTAAGGAAATTCCTGCCCTCACTGAAACACATCGAGTAGCCAATTTGGGACTCCACCCACAGGCCCCTTTTGCTAAAGCTCTCATTATAAAAGAGCCAGGCTGGAGTCCTCTCTTGGCAGAGGGTCTAAACATGCCAGCACCATGCCTGGCACCAAAGACTCTCAGCCCACTGGAATCCTATTTCCGATGCCCTTTTATCTCTATCTGCACCTTTTACTAACTAGATTTTAATTTTACTTCCAAACCCCAAAATAAACCTCTTTTATCAATCTAGGTTTTCAGGTCTGTAAATTCCTTTACAGGGGACTCTTGTGCCACCATTAGAACTCATTTAACTCCATATCCTTGCACTTAATCTAAAGGGGTTGCAGGGGAGCTCCATTTGACTCCCTGTTCCCTGAACCTGACACTAAACCTCAATTAAACCCTAATTTCATTTAGGTACCCCAATTCTAAACCTCATCACAAACTATTTGGAAAAAGAGATAAAGAAAGAGTTCTGCCAAATTCCTTCTATGACACAAAAATTGAAGTAATACAATCCTAGAAAATCTAGATATGATAAACATTTGGAGACAACTGAATAGATTATTCAGAAAGGAATACAACTTTTTTCTTGGCAGTACAATGTCACTTACACAAAAACTGACCAAGTATTAGGGCATTAAAAAAAATAGAGGAAGACAATAAGAGACCAATCTCCTTATTGAATATTGATGCCAAAAGTTTAAGTAAAATCTTGGCAAAGAGATTACAACAACTTACCAGCAGGATAATAAACTATGACCAAGTGGGATTTTTTCCAGGAATGCAGTACTAATTCAATATCAGAAATACTAATATTATAATGGACCATATCAATAACAAAACCAAGAAAAATCATATGATAATCTCAGTTGACGCTGAGAAAGATTTTGTCACAACATAGCACCCATTCTTATTAAAAACACTACAGAACGTAAGGATACAGACACTTTCTTTAAAATAATAAGCAGTATTTAATTACAACCAAAAGAAAGCATTATTTGTAATGGAGGGGAGCTAGATGCATTGCTACTAAAAACAGAGGTGAATCAAGGATTCCCATTATTACCACTATTATTCAACATTGTGCTAAAAATGTTGGATTTAGTGACATGAAAATAAAAATAAATTAAATAATTTAAAGTAGGCAATGATAAAATTAAACTATCACTCTGAAGATGATATGATGATATACTTAGAGAATCCAAGAAAATCATACAACAACCTACTATGACCAATTAATAACCTTCGCAAATTTGCAGGATATAAAATAAATCCACACAAGTCATTAGCATTTCTATGTTACTGACAAAGTCCATCAGCAAGAGATAGAAACATAAATTCCATATGCAATAACTATAGACAAAATAAAATATTTGGTTTTCTACCTGCCAAGACAAACCCAATAACTATATGAATACAATTACAGAACACTTATCACACAAATAAAGCCAGACCTAAAGAATTTGAAATAAATCAATTTCTCATGGGTAGGACCATCTCATATAAAAAAATGACAATTCTGTGTAAATCAGCCCTTCTCTTTATCAGTCCTCTGATCTCAATGACCTTTGTCAAAAAGTTCCTTTCCTTATTTGCTCAATTGTTTTACTTTCTTACAATCCTGAGAATTGAGGGGTTTTTTGTTTGTTTGTTTGTTTGTTTGTTTTTTATTGGACTACTCCCTGATATATGGCTCTCTTCTGACTGATGATACTTATTATTTTTTTTTCATCTGTGTAACTCACTAATTCCTGAATTAGTGGTCTATCAAAAGACTATATCCCTGTGTCAGCTAACAACATTATGCAATTCCCCAATACTTGGGAATTGCATGCCTCTGGCCTTTTAAAAGTATTTCACATCTGATTCAAATAACCTCTCAGTCCATAAACCAGATATCTTCAGGGGATTGTGAGAATGCTTCTTCTAGCAAAATGCTAAAAGAAGATCTTTTATAAATTGGATTTAACTACTGTTGAATTCATATCTGTTTAATCTTTCTAGAACAGCTCCAACAACTCTTAGATGAAAGAGTGAGAGAGAGAGACAGAGAGAGAGAGAGAGAGAGAGAGAGAGAGAGAGAGAGAGAGAGAGACAGAGAGAGACAGAGAGAGACAGAGAGAGACAGAGACAGAGACAGAAAGAAAGAAATAGAGATGAGATGTAATAAATACAGGAACAAGATTCCCTCATGCATTTAATATTTTCTACATAAAGCCCTTGTTACTTCATCTAAATATTTTCAAAATTTTTGGAGGCATAATGGTATAGTAAAAGGAAGATTGATCTTAGAATCAGGAAAACCTGGGTTCAAATCCACCCCAAATTACTAATACATGTAAATTATGTGGGCCAGTTGTCATTTAACTTCTTAGTGTCCTCAAGCTGTCTAATGCTATATATCATAGGCCAACAACTGAGTAGTTTTGGTAGATAAAGATTTCCTCATTGGGAATTCCCTATACAAATGAAATTCTAGAAGGAGAAATAAAAACACTCACTTTTTTTTTATATAAATGTCTAACCCTGATATTTAAACATTAACAGAAATGAAGTAATTAATGCTGCTCTTGATATAACTTGTCTTACCTCAAAATTCATGGAACTCCAACAATAATATTGGAAGATATTCCCATGCCATATGGTAAGCGGAACATGGTATCTTATAATAAAAATAATGTTTTGTAGAATAATTCATTCCCCCCCAAAAACACACACACACTTAAAAATCCTGAATTGAATAAATTGAATTTGAGTGCATTTTATAAAATAAAAGCTGTAAAACTATACTGCATAATTCCATGGCATAACTGCTTATTGAATAAGTTATGGAAAATACACTCAGCATGATACCCAATGATAATGAAAAAAGAGGAATATTCATAAATTCCACATACTTGAAATAATCTTCCCTGTTTGCAAATTGAAAAATGAGTAAAATTCTAAGAGTTTTTTTTTTTTTTTTAACAATTTCAAGAGCATTCAAAATCTCAATTTTTTCTTAGTTAACGTTTTATAGTAACTTAGGAAACTGCTACCTACTCATAATATGGTATAAAATTCTACATCCAGGCAAAGCAATGTACATACTTACAGAAAGATATACATTCAAATTTGACAGTATATGAAATTTGCTAGATGTAGAGAAAAACAATGCTGAATTCAGTTTAGAATCTAGTAGAGAACATGACATACTACAGAGGATTATTTTAGACTAATATTCTCTAGTTGGAAGTAAACTTCAGAAACTAGTCTAGTATCACAGCTGCACAAGAATCTTTTTTTCTCATTTTCCCCAAAAGTGATTATCCAATCTCTGCTTCAAGTCCCCCATAAATAGGAGAACTAACTATTCTTAGAAACCCTGAATGGGTGAGAGAAAAAAAAAATTCTATGATTATGAGGATTAATGGGACAACCACATCTTCTCCATGACCACAGGGAAGGAAGAGAATAAAGAATTGTCCATCTCTAAAACTTTAAGGTTTAAAGGAAAGGCCAAGTCACATTAGGAACCAAATTCATTTATTTGTTTTTAAAAATGCTAATTCCTAACCCTCTAAGACAAAAAAAAAAAAAGAAAGAAAAGTGAAGTTGAAGACATTTGTATACAAGGCTTGACAAAGAGTAAAATTTCTGAAATTATTGGCAAAAGTACATTGTTCATGTGTGCTTTAAAAAAAACAACTCTAAAATCCTCTTTTTTTTCTATCTTGGTTTTATTCTAACTTGCATATTTGAGTTTGGTTTGGATAAAGTTGGTCAAATAAATGGTAATTATTTATTAAGCAAATTCTATGTGTTCTAAGTATTTTAAAAAAAAGCAGTCAGGTAAGAGTATTATTTCTCTGAATTCTCTCTGAAGCAAATGGAAGATAATTTGATATGTAATTGTGTACAAAAAAATCTATGCAAAATAAATTTGTGATAATTATCAGAAGAAAGGCACAAGAAAGGCTTCCTGTAGAAGATGGAATTTTAAATGGGACCTGAAGGAATTCAGCGTCACTAGATTAAAGACTATATTGGGAAATTTAATGTATATAAACATTGGAATGATGTTAGAGGTATTGATTTTGTTATGGATAGCTATGAATGCCAAATATTGAAATAAAAATTTGGTATAGATGGTGAAAGAGCACAAAGGCATAAAAATAAGGAGATATTTCTTTTTACATCTACTTCTTTTTGGAAAATACTAACTTTTAAGAAGGTGAAACGTCTTTTTAAGAAACTGAAATCTGGATCAATAAAATATTTTTAAATTAAATGTTACTGATATCTTATATACACATGAAATTCATTCATGCACACATACACACAAATATATACCTATATATTTACATATATATATATATATACAAATTCCAGATTTGCACATTCTCAGTGAGTAAAAGATAATAAAAATTCATAATAAAGAAGATAAATGTAAAATTAAATAATCAAGAGGTTTTACCCAACATTCATAAAATTTGTGAAGTTAAAACATATGAATAATTAATATTGCAAAGACTGTTAACAGACAGATATGTTAATACTGTTTGGTATTATTGTGAATTGACCTAACCACTTTAAAAAACAATTTCATGTTGAAGAAAGGTGATTAATGGTTCTAATCCTTTGTTTTAGGAATCCCATTGCTGAGCATATATCCTAAGAAAATCAAATGTTAAAAGAAAGGCCTCCTATTTGCTAAATATACATACATAAACACATACACACATATATATACACATACATAAACACACACACACATATGTATGTAGTAGTTTTTTTTGAGATACTGAAGGGAAAAAAAAAACAAACAAACCTGAAAACAAAATTGGTATATGAACGCTGAACATACCTAAATATATGATGAAGTATCCAGTAGTGTTTGTTTTATCCTCTAGGACCAAGCAAATAAGAGTAACCCCTCTTTTTTTTCTGTTTTTTTTTTTCCTTTCCTATGGCTTTTCCCTTTTGTTCTCATTTTTCTCTCCAAACATGATTCATAAAGCAATGTATATTTAAAAATGAACAATTTTTTAAAAATGCAATTCAAATTCTCTCCCTCCTTGACCTTCTCCACCCACTGAGAAGACAAACAATGTGATATCAATTATATGTATAAGATTATATGAAATATATGACCATATTAGCCATATTGTACCAAAAAAAAACAAGAAAAAGAAAAAAGAAAATTGTAAAATAAAATAGGCTAAATAATAAATAATAAAAAATTTTGTAAACTTTAAAGTTTTATATATATATATGCAAATATATGTACATAGGTATATATAATCTACTTATTTTACTGTTATCATGACAATGACTAATTATTTTGTACTAATTTTAGTATTTTATCAAAAAGTGATGGCATAACATACAAAATTTAAGACATAATAACATAAGAGACTAAAGCGATTGTTAAAAAATTAGAAAAAAGTAATGTGCTTCAAATTTCCTTTTATATAATAACTCTCTCTACATTGGATAAATTCTTTAAAAATGTATATCAAATAGTGAGGATGGCAGCAACACAAATCTCCCAATATTCGTCTCTGAACCACTTCAAAATAGTGACTCAAATCAATTTATAGAGCAGCATAGGCAAAAAGGGGAAAGGTGAGACATTTTCCCAGAACAGTCAAAATTTTCAACCAGTATAGCAGTGAACAAATCTTTTCCAGCAAAAAATAACTTTTGAAGTATTGAAAATTTATATACTCCCTCACCCCCAACTACCACTAAAAATACCTGCTTGGAATAGTGCCTCACAATGAGCAGAGTCACCGTTCAAGAAAAAGTTTAAAATCAAGAAATAGGATAGAAAAATGAACAAGCAAAAAAGAACAAAAAAAGAATCTAACCATTAAAAAAAAAATGCTATGGTGGTAGGGGAGATTTAAAAAATAAACTCAGTGTAAGAAAATGCTTTTATAGGATTTTTTTTTTTTTTTCCCTGAGCCTGGGGTTAAGTGACTTGCCCAAAATCACACAGCTAGTTAAGTGTCTGAGACCAGATTTGAACTCAGGTCCTCCTGAATTCAGGGCTGGTACTCTATCCACTGCGCCACCTAGCTGCCCCTTTTTATAGGATTTCAAAACAGCTACAGGAGAACTTTAGGAAACTATTATAGCCATAAACCTCCAATGTTCATCTCCAGAACACTATAAAATATTACTCCAAAATAGGTCCATAATGCAAATCCAGGGGGCAGGTTGAAACAATCTTTTATCCCAGGAAACTTGGAAGCCTTTCTAATTCCATAAATGGCCTTTTGTAATATGGTGTTCCAGGCCTTCTGATTCTTTACTGCAGAAGCTGCCAGGTCCTGGGTAATCCAGATTGTTGCTCTGAAATATTTGTAATTTTTTTTGTTTGTTTTTTTCTTTTGTTTTTAGGACAGCTTGCAGTATTTTTTCCTTGAAATTATAATTCTGAAGTTTTTCAAAAAATTTACTTGGAATTTTCCTTGTGGGATGTCTTTTGTCTTTCTGGAGGTGGTCAATGTATCCTTCCAATGATGATGTCATACTTCTTGAATAAAGGTACCCAGGCTCTTTCTTTTTTTCTTTTTCTTTCTTTTTTTTTTTTTTTTTTTTTTTTTTTTTTTTTTTTTTTTTTTGTCATGGCTTTCAGGTAGAACAATGAATTTTAAATTGTCTATCTTGGATCTATTTTCCAAATCAGTTGTTTTTTCCAATGAAGTATATTACATTTTCTTCCATTTTTCAGTCTTTTGAGTTTGTTTGAATCATTCTCAGTGTCACTTAGAGTCACTAACTTTCACTTGCTTAGTTCTGGTTTTTAATGCATAATTTTATTGTTAGTATATTTTGTATCTGTTTTTCTATTTGATTGATTTTATTTTTCAAAGCATTATTTTCTTCAGTGCATTTTCTACCAATTGTGTTTCTTAAGGAATTTATTTCTTCAGTAATATTTTTAGCATTTGAACTTTTTTTGGTCTTTTTCCAAGCTGTTGCCTCTCACATACCTCTCACCCATTCTTTGTTGTGTGCTACATAACAGCCAAAATATAAATCATTTATTTATACTTCATGGAGCAAAAGCTAGATGATTAAATTATTCCCAGACAAAAGCTAGATGATTAAATTATTCCCAGATCAAAATGCTTTTTCAAACTGATTTTCATTCAAAAAAGACATCCCTGGCCTAGCTCAGCAAATAATCTTTGGATATTAAGCCCATGATGCTCTAATTTTCCCATGCCACTGAACTTTGACAAAGATGATATTAAGACCTCCTCCCACTGTTAGAAGTTTATGAAATTTTGGAGCCAAGATGGCAGTGAGTAGAGAGGTCTTTATCTGAACTCTTCCCAGCTTCCCTCAAACCAATACTAGATCGAGCCTCTTAACTGGTTTTGTAGTGACATTATCCACAAATATTTGTAGTGCAACAAATTTCAGCAGAATATATTTTAGAAGAACTTCAGAAAAGGTCTGTTTCAGTCAGACACAGGGGAGGTGGCTGACCAAGGCAAGGACCCAGGGCAGTGTGGCATCTAGGGAATCTTTCCTGAGACTCTTAGCAAAAATACAGTAGTTTTGGCTGCTCTGTCCTGGTTGTACCTCAATGAATCAGCAGATTAGCTATAAGACATTCAATGCAAATAGTGAGCCTCTGAATTCCAGAATAACATGGAATTTGGTCAGGCCCACCCATCACTCAAAGAAATTCAGTAGCACCAGCCAAGGGCAGCATAAAGCCATTGTTACAAAGCTTGGGGCAATCTTTATCCTAAAAGCAGATCTCAACCTTTAAAAATGAGCAAAAAAAGCTAAAAGAACTCTCACCATAGATATCTTCTTTGTAGACAGAGAAGAGACCTTACATCCTGAGGATTTTAAAGGCAAATCATCTCCAGATGAAGAATCAAAGGGTAATGTGAGTTCATTCCCAAATAACAAGGTTCTTTTGGAAGAATTCAAAAAGCATTAAAAGAGTTAGAAGGAAAATGGGGAAAGGAAATGAGAACTTTGCAAGACAGTTTGGAAAAAAAAAAACAGAAATTATGTGATGAAAACTCCTTTAAAATAGATTTAGTGAAATGGAAAAATCATCTAACTCTTTACAAAACTTGGAATGCAGCCAAGAATCAACTATCCAGCAAAATTGAGTATTATATTTCATGGCAAAAAATGGATACAGGTGAATTTCATTTATTTCTTATGAAATGACCAGAGCTGAACTGAAAATTTGATCTTCAAATACAGAACTCAAGAGAAGCATAAAAGAAATAAAAAGGAAAGAAAAGAATAACTTTCTTTTAAAGTTAAAAAGCTTATATCCATATAAAAGAAGAAGATATATTTAACTATTAGAATCTGTATCTCTATTATGAACATATTTAGAGGGTGAAGGTACAATTTGATTTTATTGTTATGGTTTAAAAAAGAAACTAGAGGAAAGGGAATTCTGCTGAAAGAAGAGAGAAATGGAGTAAGAGTCAAAAAAAAAAACAACTATTACAATTGAGGGACAAAAGGAAGGGGTGTGAATTATACTCTTTTCAGATTTAGCTCAAAGAAAGAAGTAATTTCATCATGTAGTGAAGTAGAAGGGGAAAGGAGAAAGGAAAGTGGAAGGCTAATAGAAGACAGAGCAGAAGTAAGTAAGAGTTTAAAAAGCTGGAAGGGCTATTAAAGGGGATGGCTATTTGATGAAGAAGCAAAATATGGAAGAGGGAATGAAGTAAAGGAAAGAGAAAAGTATAATTTGGAAAAATCAAGAAGTCAGGAAATACAGAATTAATAATTTTATTTTTTAATTATAGCTTTTTATTTACAAGATATATGGATGGGTAATTTTTCAGCATTGGCAATTGCAAAACCTTTTGTTCCAACTTTTCCCCTCCTTCCTCCCACCCTTTCCCCCAGATGGCAGGTTGACCAATACACGTTAAATATATTAAAGTATAAGTTAAATACAATATATCTATACATGTCCAAAGGGTTATTTTGCTGTACAAAAAGAATTGGACTTTGAAATAGTGTACAGTTAGCCTGTGAAGGAAATAAAAAATACAGGCAGACAAAAATAAAGGGATTGGGAATTCTATATAGTGGTTCATAGTCATCTCCCATAGTTCTTTCACTGATTTAATTCATCTCATTGTTGAAGAGGGCCATGTCCAGAGAGTGCCTAGAAGTCCAATACCCAGACATGACCAATCAACAGGAAGCCATCTGATGGGAGAAAGGGATTACATAATCAATCAGCCAGGAAGCAACCTGATGGGAAAAAGGGATTACACTTGGGGAGTATGCAGCTGAGACAACTGAGATACCCCCTGGAAAAGTGAAATCTGTTCCTCTCCAGTCTATGGATCCCTTGCCTCTAGGCACAATAGGCTTGACCATTTCACCTCCTGAGAGTACTTATAAAACAGTGTTCATTCATACACTGATATGGGAAACTGGGGAATGTGTAGATAATATTCCAGTCACTAAAACAAGTAGACAATGTGTGACTTATCAACCAGGAGAAGTAGTGGCATCAGGCTTATTGATACAGACTTCTAATAAGCAACTTGGTGATAGTCAACCACATTCTGGCTCCAAGCAGCAAACCCCAGGAATATACTGGACAGCAGCTGTGACAGCTGACCGACCTATGCTCACTATCTATATAAATGGTATACCATTAGAAGGACTGGTAGACACTGCTACAGATTGCACAGTCATTAGAAGCGCCAACTGGTCTAGTCACTGACCAAAGATTAAGGCAGACCCCTACATGTCTGGCATAGGAGGATCAATTGCAACTGAAGTTAGTGCTACCCCTTTGAAATGGACTTTTGAAGGTGAAACAGGAGTTTTTACTCCTTTTATAGTTGAAAAATCCCCATCAATTTTTGGGGAAGAGAAATTTTACAACAATTAGGATTAAAAAGGAATACTTCGGTTTTTTAGGCAGGGCTGCTTTTAAAGGCCTGCCAACAATTTCACCTGTTCCTATCTAATGGAAAAATACACCAGTGTGGATAGAACAGTGGTCCTTAGGAAGCGATAATATTCCAGCCTTATTAGATATAATACAAGAGCAACTTGACCAAGGACACTTACAACCTTCTCTAAGTCCTTGGAATTCCCCAGTATTTGTTGTAAAAAAGAAATTTGGGAAATTGAGGATGTTGACTGATTTAAGAAAGGTAAATGAACAGATGGAAACTATGGGAACTCTTCAACCTGGACTTCCATATCCTACTCATTTGCCTAGAGAATGGCCTCTTTGGGTTATAGACATTAAGGATTATTTCTATTCTATCCCTCTAGATAAGGAGGATATGAAAAGATTTGCCTTTTCAGTGCCCAGTGTTAACTTAACTAAACCTTATAAAGAATACGAATGGACAGTTTTGCCACAGGGTATGAAAAACAGCCCTACTATGTGTCAAATGTATGTTGCTGCTGTTCTTACTCCTGTTAAGAAAAGCATTTCTAAAAGTAATGTTATTATATTACATGGATTATATATGATGTTCACCTGAAGAACAAATGTTAGAAGCATGTCTACAAAAAACCACAGAAACACTAAGGAATTATAAATTGCACATACCTCCAGAAAAAAAAAAAATTCTCCTTTTCAATGTTTATGATATGAAGTGTATCCTAAGGTGCTTACAGTACAAAAACTCTCCTTAAGAACAGAGAAGCTAAACACCTTAAATGACTTCTAGAAATTGATCAGAGATATTCAATGGATGCATGTCATGTTAGACTTGACTGCCTATCAATTGCAACCATTATATGATATTTTAAGGGTAGACAGTGCTTTAAATTCACCCTGTCAGCTTACAAAAGAAGCTCAAGAGGCTTTGAGAGAAGTTGAACTGGCTTTATCCAATGTGGTTGAAAGAATCACTCAAAAACCCATGTAAATATCAGTTTTTGCTCCACAAGAGGCACCCACAGCAGTCCTTCATCAAGGAGACAGTGTGATAGAGTGGGTGAACCTCCCAGCACAACCAGAACAAAGCCTTACTCCTTACCCAGTCCTTGTGGTTAGAATTTTATTAAAAGCCATTAAGCTAGTAGTAAATTATCCGGGATAAGATCTACCAAGATATACACCTTTTATACTAATGCACAAGTTAATGTGTGCTGTGAAACCATCCCAGAGTGGCAAATTTTATTAGCCATGGCTCCAAATTGTACACATGCATCTCCATTAAAGATAACCACACTGTTACATAATTGGCAATGGATTCTTGAAGAAAAAGTTTCAAACATTCCTCTTAAAGGACCAACTACTTTTACAGATGCATCCAAATATAGTATTTATGCTGTATACTCTCATGATAACTATAAAGAGAATAGTCAGAACTCCTTTTCAGTCCACTCAGCAGAATGAATTGTATGCAATCATTCTAGTTATTACTTATTATCTGGGAGACATAAATATAATATCTGATTCAGCCTATTCAGTAGGTGTGGTACAAAGAAGTGTCACAGCCCAAATAAAATTTGTAGCCTCCAATATATATCTACTCTTTAAGGAACTTCAAGAGCAAGTGAAAAAGCATCCAGGTAAGATTTATATCTTGCATGTCCACTCTCATAGTGGACTTCCAGGTCCTATTTTTGATGGTAATTCAAAGGCAGATAGCCTTCTAACTATGTTAGGAGCACAGTAAAAGCCAGTCCAGCTTGCCTTCCTTTCCATGTTCCTACACTCCCTACAGGAAAGAACCCTTGTGGTTTGAGACCTAATGAAATTTGGCAAATGGATGTGACCCATTATAAATCTTTTGTTCATCTGTCTTTTATCCACGTTGTGGTAGGCAACTTTTCAGGATTCACTTTTGCAATACCAGCAGCAAAAGAGACATCCTGTGGTCACTGAATTCCTTATACGAGCATTTGTAATTATGTGTGTGCCACAAGCAATATAAACATACAATGGACCTGCATATACTTCTAAACATTTTGCACACTTTTGTGCACAGAATAAGATTTTACATACCACTGGCATACCTTTTAATCCTCAAGATCAGGCAATACTAGAGAGAAGAAATAGAGACATTAAGACACTCCTTCAAAAACAAAAGAAAGGGGGGGGGGGCATGGGTAACCCTAGAGAACTTCTAAATTTAGTTCTCTATACCATTAATTTTTTAATTTTTGACAAGGATGCACTGACTCCAGCAGACAGGTTTTATAACCCACTGGAAGGGCAGTTTCCAGTGCAAGTAGCTCCACTGTCTTAGATAATCACCAGGTCATGTGGAGAGACCCAGAAAGTGGTGAATGGAAAGGACCAGATAGGTTAACTGCTTGGGGGAGAGGCTTTGCTTGTATCTCTACAGATGGAGAAGGAATCAGATGGGTGCCAATGAGCCATATTCGTCTTTTCCATTGGAGACAGATGGAGCAGACCCTTGAAACGAAGGGGAAGACCCAAGAAACATCAGGTGGTTCCATTGCTGACTGTGCCCACCAGTGAAAGAGCATGGCAGTTATGGCATTTGACTCTTGAACATCAAAAATTATTGTATTTGAAAGCCCTCAGGAATTACTGGATTTTCTGAGATATAAGACTGTAGGAATCATTGGATTCCTTAACATATAAAAAGACTGTTGCAGGACTTCAAAAACTTGTGGGGATCATTGGATTCCCTGACACATGAAGCAATGGACAATAGATTGGTTTTGGACTAACTCTTGGCTGCTGAAGAAAGCATATGTGTGACTGAGGTTTACATACTCTCCTTCTAGGACTTCTGGAAATCTTTTACAAGACCATGTTGATTAATATTGTTTGTTATATCACTACTTGCATGTACAATTCATGTTTGTTACACCTCATCGAGCCTGCACTGACTGTGGGGAGAATCATCACTAATAGCCTGTGTGTTATTGCTATGTGCTTGTATAATACCTCCCATGCTGATGGGTTTGTGCATACCTGTCTCTTATAAGACCCTTCAGCCCAGAAACTTGCTAGCAATCCCCATTTCCCTTTGGTGCTTTTCATCTCCCTTCCTGAGATATCGGGGAGAGCGTGATTATCTCCTTTTTAGTGCTTTCATCTCCCTTCCTGAGAAGTTGGGGCAGGGGAGGGGGGACGTAATCACCTCCTTTTTGGTGTTTTCACCTCCTTTCCTGAGAAGTCAGAAAGGGTGTGATCACCTCCTTTTTGGGGTTCTCACCTTCTTGAGAAGTCAGGGATGGTGTTACCACCTGTGTTCTAAAACAAAACAAAGTGGGAGATGTAAAGGGCTAGAACTGAGCAGATGCACTTAACACAAGATAACCTAGCACTTGAGGCTAATTACCAATTGGACAATTCTCTATTAGCATATGCTTGGAGGATGACCCTACTCAACTCTGTGCTGGCTTGATTTGTGGGAGTGGACAGAGAAGGGGAAAGGAGATCAAAGGGTGTATTAGGACAAGCAGGATCATTCTTTGGTGGTGGAGAGAAAGGAGGTGTGGAGATTCCTATATCTAATCCCGTGATGGGAACCCAAAAAGACCAAGAATAAAGACTTTTGCTTATCCTGACTTCAGCTCATTCTAAGATATCTAGGGTACTAATATGGTCACTACAGTTGTTGAAGTATATAATGATCTTCTGGTCCTGCTTATTTCACTCAGCATCAGTTCATGTAAGTCTCTCCTGGCCTTTCTGAAATCACCCTACAGATCATTTCTTACAAAACAATAATATTCCATAGTATTCATATACTACAATTTATTCAGCCATTCTCCAGTTTATGGGCATCCACTTAGTTTCCAGTTTCTGGCTACAAAGAGGGCTGCCACAAACATTCTTGCACATACAGATCCTTTTTCCTTCCTTAAAATATCTTTGGGATATAAGCCCAATAGTAATACTGCTGGATCAAAGGGTATGCACAGTTTTATAACTTTCAACATAGTTCTAAATTGCTCTCCAGAATGGCTGGATGTATTCACAATTCCACCAACAATGTATCAGTGTCCCAATTTGCCCACATCCCCTCCAACATTCTGCATTATCTTCCCCTGTCATTCTGGCCAATCTGATAGGTGTGTAGTGATATCTCATAGTTGTCTTTTTTTAATTTTTAAAAATTAATTTTATAATTATATTTTTGACAGTACATATGCATGGGTAATTTTTTTACAACATTATCCCTTGTACTCACTTCTGTTCTGAATTTTCCTTTCCTTCCCTCTACCCTTTCCCCTAGATGGTAGGCAGTCCCATACATGTTGAATGTGTTATAATATATCCTAGACACAATATATGTGTGCAGAACCGAATTTCTTGTTGCACAGGAAGAATTAGATTCAGAAGGTAAAAATAAGTTGAGAAGAAAGATAAAAATGCAAACATTTTATACTCATTTCCCAGTGTTCCTTCTCTGGGTGTAGCTGATTCTGTCCATCATTGATCAATTGGAACTGAATTAGATCTTCTCATTGTTGAAGATATCCATCAGAATATATCATACAGTATTGTTGTTGAAGTGTATAATGATCTCCTGGTTCTGCTCATTTCACTCAGCATCAGTTCATATAAGTCTCTCCAAGCCTCTCTGTATTCATCCTGCTCATCCTTTCTTACAGAACAATAATATTCCATAACATTCATATACCATAATTTACCCAACCATTCTCCAATTGATGGGCATCCATTCATTTTCCAGTTTCTAGCCACTACAAAGTGGGCTGCCACAAACATTTTGGCACATACAGGTCCCTTTCCCTTCTTTCGTATTTCGTTAGGATATAAGCCCAGTAATAGCAATGCTGGATCAAAGGCTTTGCACAGTTTGATAACTTTTTGGACATAATTCCAGATTGCTCTCCAGAATGGTTGGATTCTTTCACAACTCCACCAACAATGTATCAGTGTCCTAGTTTTCCCACAGCCACTCCAACATTCATCAGAGTAGTCTTAATTTGCATTTCTCTGATTAATAATGACTTGGAGCATCTTTTTATATGGCTAGAAATATTTTCAGTTACTTTATCTGCGAATTATCTGATCATATCCTTTGACCATTTACCAGTTGGAAAATGGCTTGATTTTTTTATAAAGCAGAGTCAATTCTCTATATATTTTGTAAATGAGGCCTTTATCAGAATCTTTGACTGTAAAAATGTTTTCCCAGTTTATTGCTTCTCTTCTAATCTTGTCTGCATTAATTTTGTTTGTACAAAAATATTTTCAATTTGATATAATCAAAATTTTCTATTTTGTGATCAATAATGATCTCTAGTTCTTCTTTGGTCATACATTCCTTCCTCTTCCACAGGTCTGAGAGGTAAACTATCCTATGTTCTTCTAATTTATTTATAATCTCTTTATTTATGTCTAGGTCATGAACCCATTTTGACCTTATATTGGTATATGGTGTTAAGTGTGGGTCAATGCCTAGTTTTGACCATACTAATTTCCAATTTTCCCAGCAATTTTTGTCAGACAGTGAGTTCTTATCCCAAAAGCTGGGGTCTTTGGGTTTGTCAGACATTAGATTATTAAAGTTATTGTCTGTTTTGTCCTTTGTACCTATTCCATCAACTAGTGTATTTCTTAGCCAAAACCAAATGTTTTTGGTAACCTCTGCTTTATAATATAATTTTAGATCTGGTACAGCTAGGCCACTTTCATTTGATTTTCTTTTCATTAATTCTCTTGAAATTCTTGACCTTTTTTTTTCCATATGAACTTTGTTGTTATTTTTTCTAGGTCACTAAAACAGTTTTTTTGGGAGTCTGATTGGTATAGAGCTAAATAAATAGGTTAGTTTAGGGAGTATTGACACCTTTATTATATTTGCTCACCCTATCCAAGAGCATTTAATATTTTTCCAATTGGTTAGGTCAGACTTAATTTGTATGGAAAGTGTTTTTCAGTTTTGCTCATACAGTTTCTGATTTTCCTTTGGCAGATAGATTCCTAAATATTTTATACAATCGGTAGTTACTTTAAATGGGATTTCTCTTTGTAACTCTAACTGTTGGATTTTGTTAGTGATATATAAGAATGCTGACACCTTATGTGGGTTATTTTGTATCCTGCAACTTTGCTAAAGGTGTGGATTATTTCTAATAGCTTTTTAGTAGAATATCTGGGGTTCTCTAAATATACCATCATATCATCAGTAAAGAGTGATAATTTGGTTTCCTCATTATCTACTCTAATTCCTTTCTCAACTCTAATTGCCAAAGTTAGCATTTCTAATACAATATTGAATAGTAATGTTGATAGTGGGTAACCTTGTTTTTTTTTTTTTTTTTAATTGGGAATGATTCCTGTTTATCCCCATTACATATGATGCTTACTGATGGTTTTAAATAGATGCTACTGATTATTTTAAGGAAAATTCCATTTATTCCTATACTCTCAAGTGTTTTTAATAGGAATGAATGTTGGATTTTATCACATGTTTTTTCTGCATCTATTGAGATGATCATATGTTTTTGGTTAATTTGGTTATTAATATGGTCAATTATACTTATAGTTTTCCTTTTTTTTTTAATTTTTTATTTTATTTTATAATTATAACATTTTTTGACAGTACATATGCATGGGTAATTTTTTACAACATTATCCCTTGCACTTATACTTCTATTCAGATTTTTTCCCTTCCTCCCCCAACCCCCTCCCCCAGATGGCAAGCAGTCTTATATATGTTAAATATATTACAGTATAATTTAGATACAATATATGTGTGTAGAACCGAATTTTTTGTTGCACAGGAAGAATTGGATTCAGAAGGTAAAAATAACAGTTGACATTCATTTCCCAGTGTTCCTTTTCTGGATGTAGCTGGTTCTGTCCATCATTAATCAATTGGAATTGGATTAGCTCTTCTCTATGTTGAAGAAATCCACTTCCATCAGCATACATCCTCGTATAGTATCATTGTTGAAGTGTATAATGATCTTCTGGTTCTGCTCGTTTCACTCAGCATCAGTTGATGTAAGTCTCTCCAAGCCTCTCTGTATTTCTCCTGTTGGTCATTTCTTATAGAACAATAATATTCCATAACATTCATATACCATAGTTTACCCAACCATTCTCCAATTGATGGACATCCATTCATCTTCCAGCTTCTAGCCACTATGAAAAGGGCTGCCACAAACATTTTGGCACATACAGGACCCTTTCCCTTCTCTAGTAGTTCCTTGGGGTATAAGCCCAGTAGTAGTATGGCTGGGTCAAAGGGTATGCACATTTTGATAACTTTTTGGGCATAATTCCAGATTGCTCTCCAGAATGGTTGGATTCTTTCACAACTCCACCAACAATGTATCAGTGTCCCAGTTTTCCCACAGCCCCTCCAACATTCATCGTTATTTGTTCCTGTCATCTTAGCCAATCTGACAGGTGTGTAATGATACCTCAGAGTTGTCTTAATTTGCATTTCTCTGATCAATAGTGATTTGGAACACTCTTTCATATGAGTGGAAATAGTTTTAATTTCATCATCTGAAAATTGTCTGTTCATATCCTTTGACCATTTATCAATTGGAGAATGGCTTGATTTCTTATAAATTAAAGTCAATTCTCTGTATATTTTGGAGATGAGGCCTTTATCAGAACCTTTAACTGTAAAAATTTTTTCCCAATGTGTTACTTCCCTTCTAATCTTGTTTGCATTAGTTTTGTTTGTGCAGAAACTTTTTAATTTGGTGTAATCAAAATGTTCTATTTTGTGATCAATAATGGTCTCTAGTTCTCCCTTGGACACAAACTCCTTCCTCCTCCACAAGTCTGAGAGGTAAACCATCCTATGTTCCTCCAATTTATTTATGATTTCGTTCTTTATGCCTAAATCTTGGACCCATTTTGATCTAATCTTAGTATGTGGTGTTAAATGTGGGTCCATGCCTAGTTTCTGCCATACTAATTTCCAGTTTTCCCAGCAGTTTTTGTCAAATAATGAATTCTTATCCCAAAATTTGGGATCTTTGGGTTTGTCAAAGATTAGATTGCTATTTTTATTCACTATCTTGTCCTGTGAACCTAACCTATGCCACTGATCAACTAGTCTATTTCTTAGCCAATACCAAATGGTTTTGGTGACTGTTGCTTTATAATATAGCTTTAAATCAGGTACACTTAGACCACCTTCCTCTGACTTTTTTTTCATTAGTTCCCTTGCAATTCTCGACCTTTTATTCTTCCATATGAATTTTGTTGTTATTTTTTCTAGGTCATTAAAATAGTTTCTTGGGAGTCTGATTGGTATAGCACTAAATAAATAGATTAGTTTGGGGAGTATTGTCATCTTTATTATATTCGCTCGGCCTATCCAAGAACATTGAATGTCTTTCCAATTATTTAAATCTGACTTTATTTTTGTGGCAAGTGTTTTGTAATTTTGCTCATATAATTCCTGACTCTCCTTTGGTAGATATATTCCCAAATATTTGATACTATCGACTGTTATTTTGAATGGAATTTCTCTTTGTATCTCTTGCTGTTGGATTGTGTTGGTAATGTATAAAAATCCTGAGGATTTATGTGGATTTATTTTGTATCCTGCGACTTTGCTAAAATTCTGAATTATTTCTAATAGCTTTTTAGCAGAGTCTTTGGGGTTCTCTAAGTATACCATCATGTCATCTGCGAAAAGTGACAATTTGATTTCTTCATTTCCTACTCTAATTCCTTGGATCTCTTTCTCGGCTCTTATTGCCAAGTAGTTTTCCTAATATTGAACCAGCCCTGCATTCCTGGTACAAATCCTACTTAATCATGGTGTATTATCCTGGGGAAGATTTTCTGTAGTCTTTTTGCTAATATCTTATTTAAGATTTTAATATCAATATTCATTTGGGAGATTGGCCTATAATTTTCTGTCTGTTTTCAACCTACTTGTTTAGGTATCAGTACCATGTCTGTGTCATAAAAATAATATCGTAGGACTCCTTCATTCCCTATTTTTTTCAAATAGTTTATATAGCATTGGGGCTAATTGTTCTTTGAATGTTTGGTAGAATTCACATGTAAATCCATCTGGTCCTGGAGATTTTTTCTTAGGGAGTTAATTAATAGCTTGTTCTATTTATTTTTTTTTTTCTGAAATGGGATTATTTAAGCAATTTACTTACTCCTTCTGAAGCCTACATTTTTGGAGGGAGTCATCCATTTCACTTAGGTTATTAAATTTATTGGCATAAAGTTGGGCAAAGTAACTCAATTCTCTAATTTCCTCTTCATTGGTGGAAAGTTCCCTCCTATCATTTTTAAGACTAAAAATTTGATTTTCCTCTCTCTTTTTTTCTAATCAGATTTGCCAAAGTTTTATCTATTTATTGTTTTTTTTTTCATAGAACCAACTCTTAGTTTTATTTATTAGTTCAATAATTTTTTTTAACTTTCAATATTATTAATTTCTCCTTTTAATTTTAACATTTCAAGTTTAATATTTGGTTGGGGGTTTTTAATTTGGTCTTTTTTCTAGCTTTTTAAGTTGCAAACCCAATTCATTGATCTTCTCTTTTTCTATTTTATTCAAGTAAGTCTCCAAAGATATAAAACCCCCCCTTATTACCTCTTTGGCTGCATCCCAGCCAAATACAAATTTTGGTATGATGTCTCATCATTGTCCTTATCTTGAATGAAATTATTGTTTCTATAATTTGCTTTTTCACCCAATCATTCTTTAAGATGAGATTATTTAGTTTCCAATTACTTTTTGGTCTATTTATCCCTAACTTTTTATTGAATGTAATTTTTATTACAACGTGATCTGAAAAGAAAGCATTTACTATTTCTGCCTTCCTGCCTTTAATTTTGAGGTCTTTATGTCCTAATATATGATTAATTTTTGGACAGGTTCCATGAACTTCTATCACCATTCAGTTTTCTCAAAAGATCTATCATACCTAATTTTCTAATATTCTATTTACCTCTTTAATTTATTCCTTATTTGTTTTGTGGTTTGATTTATCTAATTCTGAGAGTACAAGGTTGAGATCTCCTACTATTATAGTTCTACTGTCTATTTCTTCTTCCAGCTCTCTTAATTTCTCTTTTAAGGATTTAGATGCTACACTACTTGGTGCATATATGCTTAGTATTGATATTGCTTCATTGTCTATGCTATCCTCTAGAAAGATATAGTTTCCTTCCTTTTCTCTTTTAATTAGATCAATTTTTGTTTTTGCTTGATCTGAGATAAGGATGGCTAACCCTGCTTTTTTGACTTCACCTGAAGCATAATAGATTCTGCTCCAGCCTTTTTTTTCTTTTTCTTTTTTTTTTTTTTTTACCTTTACTCTGTATGTATCTCCCTGATTTAAATGTGGTTTCTCTAAACAACGTATTGTATGGTTTTGACTTTTGATCCAATCTGCTTTATGGGAGACAGAGTTAGTAATTTTAACTGTGAATGTGAATGGAATGAATTCTCTCATAAAAAGGAACTGTATAGCAAACTGGATTAAAAGCCCAAATCCTGAAATATGTTGTTTACAAGAAATATATTTAAACAGAATGATACATTCAGAGTGAAGGTAAAAGGGCTAGAGCAGAATCTATTATGCTTCAGGTGAAGTAAAAAAGGTAGGCGTAGTGATCTTAATTCAGATCAAGGAAAAACAAAAATAGATCTAATGAAAAGTGATAATGAAGGAAACTATATCTTGTTAAAGGGTGTCATAAACAATGACTTAATTGCAACATTAAAAATATATGCACCAATGGTATAGCAACCAAATTCCAAGAGAAGTCAAGAGCTGCAAGAAGATAGACAGCAGAACTATACCAGTGAGGGATCTCAACTTGACTCTCTCAGAACTAAATAAATCAAACCACAAAATAAATAAGAAAGAAGTTAAGGAGGTAAATAGAATTCTACCAAAAAATATGATAGAACTTAGAAAATATTGAATGGAGACAGGAGTATACTTTTTTTCTCAATAGTTCATGAAATCTCCACAAAAACTGACAATATATTAGGGCATAAAAGAACAATCTTTTAATCAAGTCCCTAAGAAAAAATTTCCAGGGCCAGATGGATTGACATGTGAATTCCATCAAACATATAAAAAAAATTAATCCCAATACTATGTAAACTATATGGAAAAATGGGAAAGAAAGGGTCCTACTAAATTCTTTTCGTGGCATAGATATGGTAATGATATCTAAATCAGAGAAAGAAAATTATGGATCAATTTCTTTAATGAATATTGATGAAAAAATCTTAAATAAAATAATAGCAAAGAGATTATATCAAATTATGCAGAGGATAATACACCATGACAAAGTTACACTTATACCAGAAATATAGGTCCAATATTAGGAGAATTATTAGCAAAATTTTCTATATCAATAACCAAAATAACAAAAATCACATGGTTATCTCAATAAATGCAAAAAAAAAAAGCATTTGGCAAAATCCAACACAAATTCATATTAAAAACATTAGAGAATATAGAAATAAGTGGATTTTTCTGTAAAATGATCTATAACATATATTTAAAACCATCAACAAACATCTTATGTAATTAGGGTATACTAACACAATTCCCAATAAGATCAGTGGTAAAACATCTATCACCATTACTATTCAATAATGTATGATACGTGTTAGCTTTGGCAATAAGAGAAGAAAAAGAGATTAATGAAAATAGAGTAGTTAATGAGAAAATCAAATTATCACTCCTTACAGATGATATGATGGCAAACTTAGAGAATCAATTTAAAAACTGCTAGAAAGACTTCACAACTCTAACAAAGTTGCAGAACATAAAATAAATCCACAGAAATCAATAACATTTTTATGTAGGGAAGTACAAAGAGAAATTCCATTTTAAATAATTGTAGATAATAATATATATAATATACTATATTATATACATTATATATAATATAACATAATATATAATATATGTATGTAATATAATATATAATATATAATATAATATATAATATAATAAGTATAGATAATATAAAATACTTGGGAGTCTAACTGTCAAAGCAAAGTCAGGAACTATATGAACAAAATTACAAAACACTTTCTACACAGATAGTTATATCTAATCAATTAGAAAATATCAAGTATTCATGGGTTGGCCAAACTAATTTAATAAAAAAAAATGACAATACTAAAATTAATCTTATTCAGTGTTATACCACTCAGTCATCCAAGATATTATATTTTAGAGCTAGAAAAAAAATGATAGCAAATTTTATGTAGGAGAACATCAAGAATATTAAGGAAATTAAATAAAAATGCAAATGACAATACCCTAGCTATACCAGACCTATATTATATTCTAACTAGTGGTCATCAAAACCATTTGGTACTGAGTTAGAAATGGAGTTATCAACCAGTTGAATAGATTAGATTCAAAGGACAAATTTGTCAATGACTATGGTTTTATAGTGTTTGCCAAACCCAAAACCCTAGCTTTTGTAATAACTCACTAATTGACAAAGACTGCTGGGAAGATTGGAAATTAGTATGGCAGAAACTAGGCATTGACCCATATACCAAGATATGGTCAATATGTATTCATGATTTAGACATAAAGAATGATATTATAAGCAAATTTGAAGAATGAAGGATAGTTTACCTCTCAGATTTATGGAGAATGAAAGAATTTGTAATCAAAGAAGAAATGGAGTACATCATTGAATACAAAATGGATGGTTCTGATTACAATAAGCTAAAAAGTTTTTGTACACACAAAACCAATTCAGGCAAGATTAGAAGGGAAGCAATAAACTCGGAAAACATTTTTACATTTAAGGGTTCTGATAAAGGGCTCATTTATAAAATATATGGGGTCACTAATGCATTCTTGGTGGAGTTGTGAAATAGTTTAACCAATTTGGAGAACAATTTGTAATTATTCCCAAAAAGTTTTCAAACTGAACATACCCTTGAACCCAGCAGTATTTCTACTGGACTTATATCTCAAAGAGATCATAAAGGAGGCAAATGGACTCACATGTGCAAAGTTTGTGGAAGTCCCTTTTGCTGTGGCAATAAACTCCAAACCTGGTAGATGCCCATCATTTGGAGATTGGCTGAATAAGTTATGGCATATAAATATTATGGGATATTATTGTTCTCTAAAAAATGTTAAGCAGGATAATTTCAGAAGCCTGAAGAGCCTTAGATGAACTGATGCTAAATTGAATGAGCAGAACCAGGAAATCATTGTTCACAGCAACAGCAAAATTATGGGATGATCCATTTTTATGATGTTGGCTCTTTTCAACAATGAGACAATTTAATTCAGTTCCAATGGCCTTGGGGACAAGAGAGCTCTCTATACCCAGAAAGAGGACTGTGAAATCTGAATGTCAATCACAACATAGTATTTTTACTCTTTTTGTTTTGGTTTGCTTACGTTTTATTTTATTTCTCATTTTTTTTTTCTTTTTGATCTGATTTTTCTTGTGCAACATGATAAATGTGGAAATATGTAAAGAGGAATTGCAGGTTTAACATATCTACTATTACTTGCTATCTAGGTGAGGGGCTGTGGAAATGAAGGGGAAAATTTGGAATACAAGGTTTTGCAAGGATGAATTTTGGAAATTATCCATATGTATGTTTTGAAAATACTTTTTAAAAATAAAATAAATGAATATGCAATTATATCATCTGTAAAAATAAAAAGAAGTTTAAGATCTTTTCCCTAGTATTTTGGCCTTTTTTCTACTACTTTATTGCAACATATGCTGCTATTTTGTTCCCCACCCACCAGCTCAAACTTAAACTATCCCTCTGCACATTATAATAGTTATGAAAAATTTTCTTCTATTAAGCTGAAATTGAATGTAATCTTTGCATTTTGGACAGTTCATTTAACTTCCCAATTCATTCTTAGTTCTATACATATTCATTTTGTTAACATATTGCTTGAGTTTGTATTCTGGAGGAAACTGGAGTTTATAAATCAAAGCTCTGCATACACAACAGAAAAAAATGGCTTGGAGGTAATATTATTTTCATAGATGGATTTCTATATGTTTTAAGCAAATAATATATTGAGAAAGCAATATTCACTTTCAATTAAAGATAATATTTTGGTTTTGTTTTAATTCTAATTTGTGGAGAAGAGTAAAAGAAGATACCCTGTGTTGCTACAATTTATCACTTTTTCTTTCCATGGCATCATAGATGTAGAGCATAAGCGACAAATGAGATTATTGAATTCAATGTCTTCATTTTACAAACAGAAGAATGAAATCAAGTGAATTTTGCATTGTCATTTGGGTAATACATGTTTGATTCAGTATTAAAACTCTGGGCATCCCTGACTCAAAGTTTAAAAATCCATTTTCCATTCTTTCCATTTTAAAATATTCTATGGCTGAAGAAATTGTAATATGTGATTATGATGAAATGCTATTGTGATATATGAAATACAAGAGTTGTGGTTTCAGAAAATTCTGAGAAGACTTATATGAACTGATAGAAAGTGAAGTGAATTGAACCAGAATGTTGTACACAGTAACAATGATACTATAATAACGAATTGATTTAAATGATGATCAGTTGCTAAAGATTTAGTTACTCTGATAAATACAGTGATTTAAGCTAATTCTTAAAGACCCCTGATGAAAAGTTATTTTCACCTCCAAAAAGGAAACCTAGCAATGCTTAGTCAAGGTGATGGATATATTTTTTTTCCATTTTCCTTTTCTTTTTTATTTTTTCAACATGACAGATATAAAATTTTGTTTTGCATGACTTTAGATTTATAATGGATACACTAATGCTTGCCTTCTCAAGAGCTGGTGGAGTGGTGGGCAGAAGGAAGATAATAAAGAAACTATTTTTAAAATAAAATGAATATTGAAAATAAATAAATTTCAAAAATAAAAGGCATTCTATCCACTTTTCCTATGCAGTAATAACAGTTTTGCCTTAATGACTTGCCTCCAGAGAAATGTAAAACTTGGAAGAGTAGCGAGCACCCAGAGGCATTTAAGAAGGTACATTGCTATCATAATGGTGTGTGTGATTTTTTATCTCCTCTCATATAAAAGCAAATTGTGTTTCATATCTTAATACTTTTTTCTGAGTACTTCTCATAACTTCTTCAGTAAAATGTACCTTTCATTCAGGTCTCAGCTCTGTTATCCAAATGCAGTATCAACATTGATGAGGCAAATCTGACTGTTTAAGGTGTTTTGTTTTGTTTTTGGTACAGTCTTCATACATGTGTATCTGGTTATATTCATGAACTGCTACTCAAGCTGGGATAAATAATTTAAAATAAGAAATTGAAGGTTACCTCAAAGATCTCTAGAAATCATTAGAGTGTAAGACTTTTTTGCCTATCCGACCACAATTTATTGTATTTAAAAATATCAAAAGCATTATATAATAAATATATGACAAGACCTTTCAAAATTACTCAAGACTTTATTGGCTCCTTGTTGATTGTAATACAAAATAGAAATTCTTCAGCTTGTCACTGAAAACTCTTCACAGTACACTTCATATATTTCCTGACTTTCCCTTTATACTAGATATTTCAGTGAATTTGACCTACTTGTTCCCAAACCAAGATATTCTTTTTGTCTCCCTCCCTTCATGTTGTTATAAAAACTGTATCCCATGCCTGGAATATCTTTTCCTTATCTATCCCTTTCAGAATACTTGAAATTCTCCAAGACTTAACTCAAGTTCTTAACAACATTTATTGATTTTATAAGCCCTTCCTAACTTTCTCTTATTTATACACTTTACTTCCTACCTTAGACTGTTTGCTTCAGTGACACTAACTTCTTTGTATTACTATAAACAAGACACTCCAAGGAATTTTCTGACTTTCATAGCTGTAATGCTTTCCATCTTCATCTCTACCTATATACCTCCCTAGCTTTTTTAAAGTCCTGATTTATACAGGATACTTTCCCAATTCCTCTTAATTCATTTCTTAAAGTATTTCATGTTTATCCTACATAATGTTTTCTTGAAGAGATTTTTTTTTTCATATTGTATCTCTCATTTCCTGGTGGCAGGGACAAGGTTTCTTTTGCTTGTTTTTCTATGGCCTGAGTTTATCACATTGCCTGACACATGGTAGATTCTTAATAAATATTGATTGATCTATTTCCTGTTCTTTTTCAAATTTTGCTGTGTTTATTTGTAAATCTTATTCATCCCCTCCATGCCCAAAAGTAGAATGTAAATCCATGAAGGCAGAGATCATTTTTTTAATTTTGTCTTTAGCTAGAAAATAAGAATGTGCCTAATATTTGGCAGATACTCAATAAAAGCTAGTTGAATTTAATTGAAATACTTTTAATCTTTACTAGAAGGTCTATTATTCACACAAAGGAAATTGTTAATGGCTTCAATGATTAATTCCTTATGAAAGTTCTGTAACAAAGACAAATAAATGTAATGAAAACAATACTGTTTTTTAAATACAATAAAATCTAGATATTCTAGTTTATTTTATTTTGCCCTTTATATGTTTAAGACATATCAAAGCTCATCTTATTATCAAATGCAGCTTTCTAAGATAATTAGATGAAGAAGGGGGGAAAAACATCTATTATCAAGTACACAGAATTTGTTATTATCAACTATTAAATTAAGCAGCTACTTAGCAGGCAGGTGGCATGTGACATTACTGATTCCTACATTCTTAGCTCTTAAGATTGTATAAAAACCTTGATAATTCATCATACACTGCTGTCTTATTGATTTGCCCTTAAAATGTCCCAATGAAAAGCATATGCATTCAGAAAGTAAATAGTTGAGAAATTGAAATCAGATCACAGAAATATAAACTTTTATCTATTTTAAGTTTAAAAAATAAGCCTAGCATAAATAAATCATTCTGACTTTTACAAACAAAGTATCTAAGATAAGGGCTATTTATTTAATTTTTTCACTTATATAGCTATTGTTTTGACTTTATACACACTATAATTTCTTCTAGTTCTACTACAAACAATAATAATAATAATAATAATAATAATAATAATAATAATAATAATAATAATAATAATAACAAATAGGAGCTTATATGCTATAGAGGATAGAAAGCTGACCAGTAGATACTAGCAATGTACATACCACAGGGCAAGACATTTAACTTTCCAGTTCCACAGACAACTCTTTAAGACTTAAAAGGTAAAACAAAAGGTTGATATTCAGTGTAAAAATAATTTCCACACCAATAATTCCCTACTCATGTGAAATTATATGTTTAGTAATAATGAGGATGATGACAAAATTTATAATACCAATAATGATCATGATAACTCAGAAGAATCGTTTTGAAGCATCAAACATTTGATGTGGAGCAAAAAACTCCTAGAATCATTTTTATTCTAATTCTCCTTGAAAACCTATGAAGAAATATAATTTTGGGGGGGTTGGAAGGTGATGTATATGAATACAATAAGATTCTGAAAAATATTACTGAATTTCTAACCTTCCATTTGTACTCAGAATAAATTATTAATCAGTAAACCATTGACTTTATTTTGCATTTGATGTGAAATGAAATTCTATGTCAATCAGATTGCTCACCTTTAAGTCTATTCATTATAACATAATAATGTTATTTCCACTTCAGATTACAATCTGCCACCAAGTGGGCTGCTTTTTTTTTTTTTCATCATAGGTGCTATGGGCAATATTCCTCATGGCACAGAGTTTATGTGTTAAATAACTATAGAATAGTCAACTAAATTTTATAACAAAGTGAAATGTGTCTCCATCTTTGGATTAAATAAAATCAATGATTTTAAATATATATATATATGTATATATATATATATATATATATATATATATATATATATATATATATATATAAAATGAAACAGGAAGAAGACCTATTCTCACTCAAACCCATTATATTTAATTTTTCCTGTTTGATTTTTCTTTCCATGGTTCTATTCATCCAAAATACTATTTTAATCAATACTCCACAAAAGCTTTGTCTTCCAGGTACTGGACATTGAAGATTTTATTATTATCTCTTGGTTGAAAGAGGAACAATTTCCATTAAATCTTTGTAATTACACCAGATGCTTTGCAAAACATGCTTGATTTATTTTTTTTAAATCACATTTTGTGAAATATGAGAGATGAGGGATGACTGTCAAAGGAAAATAAAATTTTGTTGAGTAAATAAAATCCAAACAGTCTCAACTATTTAAATCATTTTTCCACCTTTGTTAAGCCAAAAAATAATTTTATGTATTAATGTCTGAGTAAAATTGTCTAGAAACATTTGGATAGTTTTAGGTGCAGATACTTAAAAGGAAGAGAGTTCAGGGACATTTAATAACAATACTGTTAGGTAATTGCTAGGTAGCTAGGTTGTACAGTAGATAGGATTCCAGACCTACAGCCAGGAAAACTTATGTTCTTGAGTTAGATAACCACTTATTAACTTTGTGACCCTGAACCTAGTTACTTAATCTTCTTCGCCTGAGTTTCCTCATATTTAAAATGTACTGGAGAAAGAAATGGTAAACCATTCCTATTTCTTTACTAAGAAAACCTCATAAAGGTTCTGACAGATCTGAAGTATCTAACAGCAATAACAAAAGTCTGGATTTGAGAATCTTAAGAAATCTTAAAAGCTGGCAGTGACCCAGAACCCTGCCTTTAATTACTTCTATAAGCTTAAGTATATCTCCTACTTTTTTATGCTCATCTATAAAAGGAAGGTGATGGGGGAACATTAAATGATCTCCACATGATCCACTTAACTTCTCTAAGTAATTTTTAAAAATTGTCTTTTATTTCAAAAGATTGAGACTACGACCTCTAATATAAGTCAATTCAGGTCTATACAATAGAAAGTCAGACAACATAAATTTATTAAGGGGTTTTGTTTTTGTTTGTTAGATTTTACTAGTCATTATATTAAGCACTAAATATAAAAGTACAATCAAAACCTAGACAGGATCTGCCCATGAGTATTTGCAATTCTAATGGGGGAAAACCTACAAAATGATAATAAAAAAAGAAACTAGGAGAGCCTAAGGTAAACATGACACTGGAATCCATAAAGAAGAATATCCAGGAGAGAATATAGAAAATCAGAAGCACATCCAAGAAAAGAATAAAGATTGAACAGTCTGGACCCTTTGCCAAAAAAGCTGCTGCCTGAGGAATTCCCCCTCAGAGAAGGTGCAGTCATGGGGAAGTAACCTTATCCTTGTTCTCAGGATCTTTTGCTTTTAGTTACATGAAATCAGATTTATACTATATCTTTACTGAATTGTAGTATTAAAAATAACAAAATCATATTGGTATAATTGAGAAGAAATTACAAAAAAGAAAGCATGAAAAATGGAGATTAAAAATTAAGCTTTATGTCCTCTTCTCTCTCTTTATAACAATATATGTTACTTTCAAGAGCAAGCCTCTCCCTATTCCCATAATTTCATTTGTTTATTTGTTTGATGAGGCAAGTGGGATTAAGTGACTTGCCCATGATCACATAGCTCTATTCCAATTCTTCTATTATTTAATCAATCAATCTGTTTCTCCATCAATATGTTCTTTATTTTGCATTAAAAACTATGAGGTATTCTGGAGGAAAAAGAAGGGAAATACAGCAGTCTCATGTGCTTAGATTTTATGTAAATATAGTTGACTCTCATTATTCACAAAATCCCTATTTCTAAAATTGCTTACTCATGGAAATTTATTTGTAACAAACAAAACAATACAAGTGGTACCTGCACACTCATTCACAAACATGGAGAGAGCTGCAGATTTTTGTCACCAATGCATAGGTTCCCAGATGAATTCTAACAAAGTCATACTCTGCCTTTTTTGTTTCAGTTCTCATTTAACACACATGGGTCCTTTCTGTAGTCTATTTTGTGACACAGTTTGGGACTTTAGTTCTTTTTCTTGTTTAAAATAATCCCCAAGAATAGAACTTAATTTCTCTCTAGTGGCCCTAAGACCAAGATGACTTGTTATGTGCCTGGTAGAGAAAAAATATGTTAGATAAACTTCCTTCAGGCATGAGTTATAGTGTTGTTAGCAATGACTCTAATGTTAATTAATCAAAAATATAGTATATTCAGAAAAATAATAGGACATTTACTGATGTGTAGATAGGGTCACTCAGAAAAAGTGCTAAAGTAAATGTTACCAGAGGCTCCTCTAATGCTATTTTCCCTGATATGGATTCACTAATTCAATGTTTCCATCAACTTTATAGAACATAACTACATCAAATGATGAGAAATGACTCTATATAGAAAACAGACACTTAATAAATTTTCTAAAATGTAATTTGGGGGACAAGACAAGGCTACCAAAAGAACTAAAAAAATTTCATAAGAGGGGGCATATGACTACAACTTTGAAGGAAATTAGAGATTCTAAAAAGTCAAGGTGAGAAGGCAATACATGCTAGGAATGGGAGTATATCATAAAAATACAAAGAAACAGGAGATGTAATGTTATGCATAACCAATATCAAAGATAATCTTAAAGGGAGGTGTATTTACAGATAGACAAACAGACAGACAGACACACAGATATTTTTAGATATGTAGATATAAATATAAATATAGATATGTCTCTAGATATAGATATGCATGTAGATATGCATAACACTTCTAAAAATAAATTGAAAAGAGATTGTGAAGAGCTTTAAATGTCAAACAGAAGATTTTGTATTTGATCAAAAAGGCAATAGAGAGCCAATTAATACGGGAGTGAGATAGCCAGAGGAATGCTTTAGAAATATGACTTGACAAATTATGTAGATAAATGTCAGAAAGGAGAGACTTGAGATGGAGATAAAAATTAGATGGCTACTGCAGTTGTCCAGTGAAGATGTAATAATGAATTGAGTTTTGAATCCACTCAGAATTTTCCTAGTTACTCATAGTGATTATTTCTCTCTATCACTTAGTTCAATAGTAAATAATTTATGTGATTATTTGTAGAGGGCTGGAACTCTAGAGAAGTATACTTGAAACAAGGTATTAACTCAGTGGAATTGAGATGATAGTTCTCTAGTTCACATATATACTTAGTACTTAGTATGATGATATAATAGTTCTCTAATACACACATATTCAGTATGTTGTAATGGTGTAATTGTATTAAGGTATGTAAGGGCTGAGAAAAATTGGAAATGAGACATTCTATCTTTGACCATCCTGGTGGCTCTCCAGTATTCCTCCAATAAGATCAAGATTGACCCAGAAGAAAGACTCTAGACTATATTCCTGACCATTCTTGTGGTATTTATCCTGCTGAGACCAAGACCCATTTGAAGAACCTCCAGAAAGCTAGCCCAAACATTACATTTTGGTGCCCAAACGTGTATGTAAGGACTTACACTCAGCAGTTTGACTGATCCAATCATAAGTTCAGTGAAGAAGTCCCTGTGACCCGGAAATAAGGTGAGTAAATTAATTACTTCATCCATCACATAATCTTTCAAATATAATAGCATTAGATGAATATATAAATATATTTTCAAAGCCCCACTGGATAAGAAAAATCTACTTTATTCAATATTTCAAGTATCGTTCCCATCCTATGAAAAGCATTTGGGGGACAGAGTGTTACTAGGTGACACAGTGGATAGAACACTGGTCCTTAAGTCAGGAAGATATGAGTTCAATTCTAGTCTCAGGCACTTCCTAGCTATATGATCCTGGGCAAGTAATTTAACCTAATTTGCCTTAGTTCCCTTGTTTATGAAATGAACTGAAGAATCACTCCAATATCTGTGCCAAGAAAACCCCAGATAGGGTCACAAAGGTTAAACCTGACTGAAAACAGTTGAAAAGGAAAATATCTGAATATATTTCATGAATCCTAAGTTAAGGAAGCAATATCACCACAGTGCTAATTATTAAAGGAAAAAAAATAGAAGATTATAAACATAAAATGAAGTCACTCTTTGAAAGTTAAAATGCATAGAATTATGCACTACCAAAACTGAAGTGGAAGCTTCCCACAAGTCACTATATTTCTTTTTACCTTTCTAAAGGAAATAAAATAAATAACTAAATGAACTGAAAGATAAAATGCTATGATTTCAATCAACAAACTCTTTTTAAAAAGAACTATAGAAGAGGAGATATATATATATATATATACATATATATATATAATATATGCATATATGTATATATATAGATATATGAGAGGGAGAGAAAGAACAAGAATAACATGAATTTGAAGAAATGACATAAAAGAAAAAAAGAGATGGAAAAAATAATATAGTGAATACAATATGTAGGAAGAGGTAGAATGGCATTAATTATTTCTTTGAGGAGGCACAAAAGGCCTATTATAGTGGAGTGGAAGATGGGAGAGCAAGCAAAAACCTTATTCTCATTGGTATTAGCTTAAAGAAAGAATGATACATACAACCAGAAGAATATAAGACTTTTATCTGACACAGAAATAGGAGAGAAGGGGATTCAGTAAAGTTTGGGGGAGAGAAATATCAAGGTTAATAGAAAGAAAGGAAAATTAGCTGATAATGGTAGACAAAAGTAGAATACTGGTGAAGTGGAAACAGGTAGAAGGAGAAAAAGGACAAACAAATAAGAATACAATGGACAAAATACACATGTAGTAATCATAACTGTGAATGTGAATGGGGTGAACTCTCCCATAAAATAGAAACAGGTAACAGAGTGAAACTAAAATCAAAATTTTATAATATGTTGTGTTAAAAAAACATACCTGAAAAAGGCACACGCACACACACACACACACGCATGAACACACACACACAGTAAGGGTAAGGGGCTGGAGCAGAATCTATTATACTACAGCTGCTAAAAAAAAAAAAAAAAAAAGTAGGGGTAGAAATTCTGTTCTCAAAGTAAAAGCAAATAAAGACTTAATTAAAAGATAAAAGGAAGTAAACAACATTTGCTAAATGGGATCATAGTTAATGAAGTAATTGCAATGCTGTACATAAATGCACCAAGTAGCATTGAAATTCTTAAAGGAGCATTAAGTGAATTACAAGAAGAAATAGAGAGAAATACTACACTAGTATGGGACTTCACTGTCTCCTCTCATAATCTGATAAATGTAACCAAAGAATACACAAGAAAAAATGAGGTAAATAGAATAATACAAAATTTAGATATGACAGAGTTTTAGAGAAAACCAAATGGGACCAGAAAGGAACATACCATTTTTTTTCTCAATAGTGTATGGAATCTAGAAAAAAAAAAAAAAAAAGATCACTTAATAGGGTGTAAAAAACCTCAAAATTAATTATTAAAAGACATAAATGTTAAATTAGTATTTTATCATAGTGCAATAAAATGCATTTAAGAAAAACAAAGTGGAAGAATCAATTATAAATTAATTAGAAGAAGAAAATTATGGAACTATGATAGAGTAGGCCAGATAATTACAAGCTTTTTAAATTTTCCCCAATAAACAATACAAAAATTACACTTCAGGATATAGCTTACATATATATATATATATATATATATATATATATATATATATATATATATATATATATATATATATATATATATATATATATATATATATATATATATATACAGAACTGAGTCAAATTTATATGACACCAACAGTTTTCAGGGAAAAAAAACCTGGGAAGATTTGTAAGACCTGATGCCTAGGGAAGTGGAACAAGATGTGAAGGTGGGAACTCACCCAATCTCTCCTCCAAACTGCTCTAAATCCCTTTAAATGAAGGGTCTAAACAAATAAATTTTAGAGCATCAGAACACCCAAAAAGGTGGAGTGGAACATTTTCCAGACAAAGGCAACATAGAAGCTCTGCAGAAAAAGTCTGTGGACCTTTTCCACATGCAGTCCCAGTGAAGGTCACACCCAGCCTGGCCCAAACCAACCTCTAAATAGGTGGGCAATACTACTGGCCTCCAGATCTCTTAGCCCAGAGATACCAAAAAGGACCTCGAAGGTCAGCAGTAAAGGTCTGTGGAACCAGAGCAGGACACCAGGAAAATTCCAGCACAGGATTGGCACTAATACAAGCTGCCCCCATACCCCAGTGTCAGCAAGATCAGAATCAGAAACAATGCTGGAGGTATCTGGAACTCTCATTCAGGGATACTAAAAAGGATGCAAAAGGTCAGTGGAGAGGGTCAGTGACAATGGGGTGGAGGTCTGGTGTGAATACCCAATGAAGTTTTAGTCACTAACCAGTTCTTACCAGCAAACTACATCTTACAGTTATGGGGGATGGGAACATAGCTAGAAGCTCCAAAGGAGAAGAGAGTGCTTCTGATCAGACTATTAGAAAAAGATTCCTATAGGGATTTTTGTAATCAGCTGCACAAAATCACTGAAATTTGGAAAAATGCACCCTCTACTCTGGACACAGAGCCCTACTTTTTAAAAAAGTTGAAAGGTGAATAAAGGGGTAAAAAAATAAGCAGAAAACAGAAAAAAGTTTCTGACCAATGAAAGTTATTATGGTGACAAGGAGGATCAAAACACATGCAGAAGATGATAACAAATTCAAAACTCCTCCATCAAAATCATCTAAGAAAAATAGGAATTGTCCAAAGGTCATGGTAGAGGTCAAAAGCAATTTTGAAAATTGTGTAAGGGAGATAGAGGAAAAATTAGAGAAAAAATGTGGAGAGGTGCAAAAGGAAATAAAAAAAAGAACTAATAAGGACAAGAATACCTTATTGATAAAGGAGGCACAAAAACTCACTGAGAAAAGTTATTCCTTAAATAACTAGAATGGAAGCTAATGAATTTATGATAAATCAGGAAATAATAAAGTAAAACAAAATTAAAATATGAAATATCTCATTGGAAAATAATGGATCTGGAAAATAGAGGCAGGAGAGAGAATTTAAAAATTATTGGCCTATCTAAAAGTCATGATCAAAAAATGAGCTTGGACATCATTTTTCAAGAAGTTATCAAGGAAAACTGTCCTATATTCTAGAACCAGAAGATAAAATAGAAATTGAAAGAATCCATTAATCACCTCTTGAAAAAGATCCCAAAATGAAAATTCCCAGGAATAATATAGCCAAGTTCTGGAACTCACATGTCAAGGAGAAAATTTTGCAAGCATCCAGGAAGAAACAATTCATTTACAGCAAAGCCACAGTCAATATAAAATATAATATTTAGCAGCTTTTACATAAAAAGGCTTGGAGGCTTGGAGGCTTGGAAGATGATATTCAGGAAAGCAATGGAGCTAAGATTGCAACCAAGGATCACTTACCCAGCAAAACTGAAAATAATTCTTCAGAGGAAAAGCTGGTAATTCAATAAAGTAGACCATTTTCAAGTATCCATGATGAAAAGACCAGAAATGAAAGGAAAATTTGATTTTCAAGTGCAGTACTCTTTAGAAACATAAGGATGCCAGGATAATACACTATGATCAAGTAGGATATATAACAGGAATGCAGGGCTGGTTTAATATTAGGAAAACTATTAGTATAATTGACCATATTAATAATCAAATTAATAAATAAACATATGATCATCTCAATAGATGCAGAAAAAGTATTTGCTAAAACCCAACATCCATTCCTACTAAAAATGATTGAGAGTATAGGAATAAATGGACTATTCCTTAGAATAATCAGGAGCATATATTTAAAACCATCAGCAAACATCATATATAATGACAATAAACTGGAACCTTTCCCTGTAAGATCAGGAGTAAAACAAGGTTGCCCACTATCATCATTACTATTCAATATAGTACTAGAAATGCTAGCCTCGGCAATAAGAGCCAAGAAAGAGATTCAAGGAATTAGAGTAGGAAATGAGGAAATCAAACTATTACTCTTTGCAGATGACATGATGGTATACTTAGAGAACCCCAAAGACTCTGCTAAAAAGTTATTAGAAATAATTCAGAAGTTTAGCAAAGTTGAAGGATACAAAATAAATCCACATAAATCCTCAGCATTTTTATACATTACCAACACAATCCAAGAGCAAGTGATACAAAGAGAAATTCCATTCAAAATAACAGTTGATAGTATAAAATATTTGGGAACATATCTACCAAAGGAAAGTCAGGAATTATATGAGCAAAATTACCAAATACTTTCCACAAAAATAAAGTCAGATTTATATAATTGGAAAGACATCGAGTGCTCTTGGATAGGCCAAGCGAATATAATTAAGATGACAATACTCCCTAAACTAATCTATTTATTTAGTGCTATACCAATCAGATTCCCAAGAAACAATTTTAATGACTTAGAAAAAATAACAACAGAATTCATATGGAACAAGAAAAAGTCGAGAATTTCAAGGGAAGTAATAAAATAAATAAATAAATAAATAAAGGTGGTCTAGTTGTACCTGATCTAGAACTATATTATAAAGTAAGCAACAGTCACCAAAACCATTTCGTATTGGCTAAGAAATAGACTAGTTGATCAGTGGCATAGGTTAGGTTCACAGGGCAAGATAGTGAATAAAAATAGCAATCTAGTGTTTGACAAACCCAAAGATCCCAACTTTTGGGATAAGAATTCATTATTTGGCAAAAACTGCTGGGAAAACTGGAAATTAGTATGGCAGAAACTAGGCATGGACCCACATTTAACACCACATACTAAGATAAGATCAAAATGGGTCCAATATTTAGGCATAAAGAATGAAATCATAAATAAATTAGAGGAACATAGGATAGTTTACCTCTCAGACTTGTGCAGGAGGAAGGAATTTGTTTCCAAAGGAGAACTAGAGATCATTATTGATCACAAAATAGAAAATTTTGATTACATCAAATTAAAAGTTTTTGCACAAACAAAACTAATTCAAACAAGATTAGAAGGGAAGTAAATTGGGAAAATATTTTTACAGTTAAAGGTTCTGATAAAGGCCTCATTTCCAAAATATATAGAGAATTGATTATAATAAGTTAAGCCATTCTCCAATTGATAAATGGTCAAATGATATAACAGACAATTTTCAGATGATAAATTAAAACTATTTCCACTCATATGAAAGAGTGTTCCAAATCACTATTGATCAGAGAAATGCAAATTAAGACAACTCTGAGATACTACTACACACCTGTCAGATTTGCTAAGATAACAGGAACAAATAATGATGAATATTGGAGGGGATGTGGGAAAACTGGGACACTGATGCATTGTTAGTGGAGTTGTAAAAGTATCCAGCCATTCTGGAGAGCAACTATGCCCAAAAAATTATCAAACTGTGCATACCCTTTGACCCAAAAGTGGTACTGCTGGGCTTATATCCCAAGGAAATAATAAAGAAAGGAAAGGGACTTGTATGTGACAAAATGTTTGTGGCATCCCTTTTTGTAGTGGCTAGAAACTGGAAAATGAATGGATGCCCATCAATTGGAGAATGGTTGGGTAAATTATGGTATATGAATGTTATGGAATATTATTGTTCTGTAAGAAATGACCAACAAGAGGAATACAGAGAGGCTTGGAGAGACTTACATCAACTGATGCTGAGTGAAACGAGCAGAACTAGGAGATCATTATACACTTCAGCAATGATACTGTATGAGGATGTATTCTGATGGAAGTGGATATCTTCAACATAGGGAAGAGCTAATCCAATTCCAATTGATCAATGATGGACAGAATCAGCTACACCCAGAAAAGGAACACTGGGAAATGAGTGTAAACTGTGAGCATTTTTTGTTTTTGTTTTTCTTCCCAGATTATTTTTACCTTATGAATATAATTCTTCCTTTGCAACAACAATAACAAAATTTAGTTCTGCACATATATATTGTACCTAGGATATACTATAAGATATTTAATATATATGGGAATGTCTGCCATCTAGGGGAGGGGGTGGAGGGAAGGAGCGGAAAAATTCAGAACAGAAGGGAGTACAAGGGATAATGTTGTTAAAAAAAATTACCTATGCATATGTACTGTCAAAAAAAGTTATAATTATAAAATTAATAAAAAAAGGAATAAACATAAGGAGGTAATCAGGAAAGTGATATCATAAGAGACAATACAATTTATCTGTTTACATTCCTACATGGGAAAATGCTGCTTGTACCTCATTATACTGTTTTCATTATGTTGACAGAGATAACGGGTATGAGATGAAAATGGTGGGATAATATCTGTTTTTTTTTTTTTATTATACCTTTTCATTTACCAGATATATGCATAAGTAATTTTACAGCATTGAAAATTGCCAAATATTTTGTTCCAATTTTCACCTCCTTACCCCCATTCCCTCCTCTAGATGGCAGGTTGACCATACATGTTAAATATGTTAAAGTATAAATTATATATATATATATATATATATATATATATATATATATATATATATGTACACACACACACACACACACACACACACACACACACACACACACGTCCAAACAGTCGTTTTGCTGTACAAAAAGTATCAGACTTTGAAATAGTGTACAATTAGCCTATAAAGGAAATAAAAAATGCAGGTGGACAAAAATGGAGGATTGGGAATTCTATGTAATGGTTCAAAGTCATCTCCCAGAGTTCTTTTTCTGGGTGTAGCTGGTTCAGTTCATTACTGCTCTATTGGAATTGATTTGTTTCATCTCATTATTGAAGATGTCCACATCCATCAGAATTGCTTATCATATAATATTGTTGTTGAAGTATATAATGAACTCTTGGTCCTGCTCATTTCACTCAGCATCAGTTCATGTAAGTCTCTCCATGCCTTTCTGAAATCGTCCTGTTGGTCACTTCTTACAGAACAATAATATTCCACAGCATTAATATACCACAATTTATTCAGCCATTCTCCAATTGATGGGCATCCAGTCAGTTTCCAGTTTCTGGCCACTACAAAGAGTGCTGCCACAAACATTCTTGCACATACAGGTCCCTTTCCCTTCTTTAAGATCTTTTTGGGATATAAGTTGAGTAGTAACACTTCTGCATCAAAGGCTATGCACAGTTTGATAACTCTTTCAACATAGTTCTAAATTGCTCTCCAGAATGTCTGGATGTATTCACAATTCCACCAACAATGTATCAGTGTCCCTGTTTTCCCACATCCCCTCCAACATTGCATATTGTCTTTCCCTGTCATTCTAGCCAATCTGACATGTGTGTAGTGGTATCTCAGAGTTGTCTTAATTTGCATTTCTCTGATTAATGATGACTTGGAGCATCTTTTCATATGGCTGGAAATAGTTTAAATTTCTTCATCTGAGAATTGTCTGTACATATCCTTTAACCATTTATCAATTGGAGAATAGCTTGATTATAAATTAGAGTCAATTCTCTATATATTTTGGAAATGAGGCCTTTATCGGAACCTTTGACTGTAAAAATCTTTTCCCATTTTATTGTTTCCCTTCTAATCTTATCTGCATTAGTTTTGTTTGTACAAAAACTTTTCAATTTGATATAATCAAAGTTTTCTATTTTGTGATCAATACTGATCTCTAATTCTTCTTTGGACACAAATTCATCCCTCTTCCACAGGTCTGAGAGGTAAACTACCCTATCTTCCTCTAATTTATTTATAATTTCATTCTTTATTCCTAAGTCATGAACCAATTTTTACCTGACCTTGGTGTACAGTGTTAAGTGTGGGTGAATGCCTAGTTTCTGCAATATTAATTTCCAATTTTCCCAGCAATTTTTGTCAAACATTGAGTTCTTATCCCAAAAGCTGGGGTCCTTGGGTTTGTCAAACACTAGATGATTAAAGTTATTGATTATTTTGTCTTTTGGACCTAACCTATTCCACTGCTCAACTAGTCTATTTCTTAGCCAATACCAAGTGATTTTGGTAATCACTGCTTTATAATATAATTTTAGATCTGATACAGCTAAGCCATCTTCATTTGATTTTTTTTTCATTAATTCCCTTGAAATTCTTGACCTTTTATTTTTCCATATGAACTTTGTTGTTATTTTTTAAGGTAACTAAAATAGGTTTTGGGTAGTCTGATTGGTGTAGCACTAAATAAATAGATTAGTTTAGATAGCATTGTCATCTTTATTATATTTGCTTGCCCTATCCAAGAGCATTTACTATTTTTCCAATTGATTAGATCAGACTTGATTTGTGTGGAAAGTGTTTTGTAGTTTTGTTCATATAGTTTCAAATTTTCCCTTGGCAGATAGATTCCTAAATATTTTATACTATTGGTAGTTACTTTAAATGGAATTTCTCTTTGTAACTCTAACTGTTGGATTTTGTTTGTAGCATATAAGAATGCTGATGATTTATGTGAGTTTGTTTTGTATCTTGCAAATTTGCTAAAAGTATTGATTATTATAATAGCTTTTTAGTAGAATCTTTGGGGTTCTCTAAGCATACTATCATAGCATCAGTAAAGAGTGATAATTTGGTTTCCTCATTACCTACTCTAATTCCTTTAATCTCTTTCTCCACTCTTATTGCCAAAACAAGCCTTTCTAATACAATGTTGAATAGAAATGGTGATAGTGGGCAACCTTGTTTCACTCCTGATCTTATTGGGAATGGTTGCAGTTAATCCCCATTACATATGATGCTTATCAATGGTCTTAAAGAGATGCTACTGATTATTTTAAGGAAAAGTCCATTTATTCCTTTACTCTCAAGTGTTTTTAATAGGAATGAATGTTGGATTTTGTCTAATAATTTTACTACGTCTATTGAGATGATCATATGGTATATGTAAATTTGGTTATGAATATGGCCAATTATACTGATAGTTTTCCTAATATTGAACCATTTCTGCATTCCTGGTATAAATCCTACTTTATCATGATGTATTATCCTGGCGATGATTTTCTGTAGTCTTTTTGCTAATATCTTCTTTAAGATTTTAGCATCAATATTCATTAGGGAGATTGGTCTATAGTTTTCTTTCTCTGTTTTTAACCTACCTGATTTGGGTATCAGTCTGTGTCATAAGAATAATTTGGTAGAACTCCTTCATTGCATAGCATTGGGGCTCATTGTTCTTTGAAAGTTTGGTAGGATTCACATGTAAATCCATCTCGTCCTGGGGATTTTTTCTTAGGGAGTTGATTAATAGCTTGTTCTATTTCTTTTTCTGAAATGGGACTATTTAAGCAATTTACTTCCTCCTCTGTTAAACTGGGAAGACTATATTTTTGGAGGTAGTCATCCATTTCACTTAGGTTATCAAATTTACTGGCATAAAGTTGGGCAAAACAACTCATTATTTCTCTAATTTCCTCTTTGTTGGTGGAAAGTTCCCCCTTTTCTCTGGTATGTAAAGTTCTTAACAATCTAATTCTAGTCATTCTTCCAAGGTTAATAGAAAATTACTTCCTCACACTCACTACATTTTAGCCAAATTGGCTTATTTGTTGTGCCCCATAAATTATATTTTCTCCATCTTCCTTTTAAAATTTTTCATTGATGTGTTTTGCTTTTATGACAGAGATTTATAGATTACTTCCAAACATATGAGATCAATCTTTTCTATAAAAAGAGTGGGGAAACAAATTATAACTATCTTCATATTGGTATTGATTGAAAGGTATTGATACAATGAGTGCCTAAAACCCTTCTTCCTCTTTGTTTTCAATTACTTCTTTCTTAATTAACAGAAATATGTTTTATATTATTTTTTTATTCCCACCCTGTTTAAAAAAAAAGAAAGAAAATAATATTCATCTTGAGAAAAACACACAGAGGACATTGGGGGGCAGACCCAAGATGGCGGAGAAGATACACATGATTTTATGAGCTCCCTTCTTCCCTCAATACCAATTAGTTAAATCAGCCTCAAAAATAACCCTGGACTGATAGAAACCACAAAGGACTGGAAGCACGACTTACCAGATGAAGGGAAACTGGAGTTTCAACAGAAAAGGTCAGTTCCCAGGGGAGGAAGAAAAAAGGCCAGCGCAGACAGGGTGAGTGCTAGCACACTGCATCAATAGAGCTGGGGAGAACTCAGGGATCAGAGAAGCCACTGAGATAGAGGAATCTGGCACAGGCTGTTAGCTCTTCTCTGCTTATAAAACAGCAGTTCAGAGGAGAAATCAAGCCACTTTAAAATATAAAGCCAGATCCTAGAACCACCCCATCTGGAAGTGACCTAACAGATCTCGGCACTGTGGGTGTGGCTGACTTCAGTTGTCCAGGGCTTCCCCTGGGAGTAGTTAAGAGCTTGAAAAGCAAGGACATGGCCCAAGGCAACACATAGTGCCTGGCTTGGCTGGAGGCTGTGGAACTCAGCCGCAGAAGTCCCAGAAAAGTGGAAACTTTGAAATAGGGACCACAGTTTCTGGGCAGACACTTCCAGTTTGAGCACAGGGGCTTTTCACATAAGCTGCTGAGATCAACGCCCCACAGGACACATTGGCTGGGATTTTTGTCGCCTTTACTGTTCAGTCTTAAACTTCAGGGAAGTCGCTAGGACACACAGCACCATCAAAGCGCAGCTGTGCTAATCACCTCTGAGGCACTTCCAGGGAGGGGGTGGGGAACTCTCTCCCAGAGCTCTCTCTTAGCTCAGGCACAGGAGCCACTGCATCCATCCAGTCTGGGAGTAATCTGGTAAAGAAATAAATACATAAAGTTCTTATCCCAAGGACAGACCCTGAAAGATTTTTTTAAATATGAGTAAAAAGCCAAGAAGAACTATTGATTCTTTCTACACAGAGAAAGAGCGGGTATCCAAACCCGAAGAAGTTAATAGCAGAGAATCAGCAGATAACAGCCTAAAGGGGAACGATACCTGCCCCCCATGACATAACTCTCTCCTAGAAGAGACTATTAAAAAATTAAGAGAGTATGTAGAAAAATGGGGAAAGGAAAGAGAAGATATGATAGAGAATAACAACGTTCTGACATTGGAGTTGGAAAAAATAAAGAATTCACAGAAGATGCAGGGAAACAAAATTTGTGAATTAGAAAAGGTTAAAAATTCACAAGAAAGTAGGATTTCTGAATTGGAAAAGATAAAAAATTCTCAACAAAGTAGGATTTCTGAATTGGAAAAGATAAAAAAGTCTCAAGAAAATAGGATTTCTGAACTGGAAAAAGAAAATAATTCTCTAAAAAAAAATTAGGGAAATGGAAAAAAAATCAATAGAGCAAAATAATTCATTTAAAAACTCAATTGGGCATATACAAAAAGAACCAAAAACTGTGAATGAAGAAAATAACTCCTTAAAAATCAGGATGGAACAAATACAAATGAATGATTCATTGAGAACCCAAGAATCAAACAAAACAAAACAAAACAAACAAAAAAAAAAAAAAAAAAAAAAAAAAACAAAAACAAAAAAGAAAAGAAAAGAAAAGAAAAGCTGGAGAATAACGTCAAATACTTACTGGGAAAATCTATAGACCTGGAAAATAGATTTGGAGAGATAATCTGAGGATCATTGGATTTACCGAAAACTATGACCAAAAAAAGAGCCTAGGTTCTATTTTACAGGAAATCATCAAAGAACTGTCCAGAGATAATATAAACAGAAGAGAAAATAGACATTGAAAGAATTCATAAAACTCCTTCTGAAAAAGACCCGAAAAAAAGAACACCACGGAATATTGTGGCTAAGCTGCAGAATTACCACACAAAGGAGAAAATCTCGCAAACAGCTAGAAAAAAAAAAAAAAATTAAATACCAAAGTGCCACAATAAGGATCACACAAGATCTGGCTGCCTCCACATTAAAAGATTGAAGGGCCTGGAACCTAATATTCCGAAAGGCAAAAGATCAAGGATTGCAACTAAGAATAAACTACCCAGCTAAGTTTAGCTTTTTTTTTTTTCCCATGGAAGAAGATGGTCATTCAATGAAATAGATAAATTCCATATGTTTCTAAGAAAAAAAAAAAAAAAAAAAACAGGCTTAAACAAAAAATTTGATCTACATCCACAAGACTGAAGAGAAACAGAAAAGTGTACACAGAACCCTTGAGAACTGTATATCTGTTGTGGATATATAGAAAGTCCACATGGATAATTTGATTTTACTGATATAAAAAAGGGGGTGTAGTAAAGGGAAGGGGGGTAGTATCAGAAAAAAGGGAAGGAGTGATAAAAAGAGGGAAACTACATCCCAGGAAGAGGCATAGAAAATATATCATATCTGAGGGAATTTAGAGAGGGGGAGAAACATTGTGCGAATCATACTCTCATCAGAATATTCTGAAAGAGTAAGTAATTGACATATTTGTTTTTCAGAGAATTCTCTTTCACCTCATTAAAAGGGGGGAGAGGAAATGGGAAAAGGAAAAGGGGAATAAGGGAAGGGATTTGGAAGGAAGAGTGAGGGATACTAAAAAAAGGGAGGGCTGCACATCACAAGTGGGGTGTATAAATTAAATATTGGGGAAGGGGTCCAGGGGGATCAAGGGAAAAAGCATAATCTGGGGATAACATGATGGCAGGAAATACAGAATTAGTAATTTTAACTGTAAATGTGAATGGGATGAATGCTCCCATCAAACGGAGACGGATAGCAGACTGGATCAAAAATCAGAACCCTACAATATGTTGTTTACAGGAAACACACTTAAAGCAGGGAGATACATACATACAGAGTAAAGGTAAAAGGTTGCAGCAGAATCTATTATGCTTCAGGTAAAGCCAAAAAAGCAGGGGTAGCCATCCTTATCTCAGATCAAGCAAAAGCAGAAGTTGATCTAAATAAAAGAGATAAGGAAAGAAACTATATCCTGCTAAAAGGTAGCATAAATAATGAAGCCATATCAATACTAAACATATATGCTCCAAGTAGTATAGCATCTAACTTTCTAAAGGAAAAGTTAAGAGAATTGCAAGAAGAAATAGACAGTAAAACTATAATAGTGGAAGATCTCAACCTTGCACTCTCAGATTTAGACAAATCAAACCACAAAACAAATAAGAAAGAAATAAAAAAAAAGTAAATAGAACATTAGAAAAACTAGGTATGATAGACCTTTGGAGAAAACTGAATGGCAATAGAAAGGAATATACTTTCTTCTCAGCAGTTCATGGATCCTATACAAAAATAGACCATATATTAGGACATAAAGATCTCAAAATTAAATGTAGGTAGGCAGAAATAATAAATGCCTTCTTCTCAGACCACAATGCAATAAAAGCTACATTCAGTAAAAAGTTAGGGGTAAATAGACCAAAAAGTAATTGGAAAATGAACAATCTCATCTTAAAGAATGACTGGGTGAGACAGCAAATTATAGAAACAATTAATAATTTCACCCAAGATAATGACAATGATGAGACATCATACCAAAATCTGTGGGATACAGCTAAAGCGGTAATAAGGGGAAATTTTATATCTTTAGAGGCTTATTTGAAAAAAATAGAGAAAGAGAAGAATAACGAATTTGGCCTGCAACTTAAAAAGCTAGAAAAAGACCAAATTAAATACCCACAACCAAAAATTAAATTTGAAATACAAAAATTAAAAGGAGAAATCAATAATATTGAAAGTAAAAAAAAAAAAACTATTGAATTAATAAATAAAACCAACAGTTGGTTTTGTGAAAAAGCCAATAAAATAGATAAACCGTTGGTAAATCTGATTAGAAAAAGGAAAGAGGAAAATCAAATTGTTAGTCTTACAAATGAAAAGGGGGATCTTTCCACCAATGAAGAGGAAATTAGAGAAATAATAAGGAGTTACTTTGCCCAACTTTATGCCAATAAATTTGATAACTTAAGTGAAATGGATGACTTTCTCCAAAAATATAGGTTTCCTAGATTAACAGAGGAGGAGACAAATTGCTTAAATAGTCCCATTTCAGAAAAAGAAATAGGACAAGCTATTAATCAACTCCCCAAGAAAAAATCCCCAGTACCAGATGGATTTACATGTTAATTCTACAAAACATTTAAAGAACAATTAGCCCCAATGCTATATAAACTATTTGAAAAAATAGGGGATGAAGGAGTCCTACCAAACTCCTTTTATGACACAGACATGGTACTGATACCTAAACCAGGTTGATCGAAAACTGAGAAAGAAAATTATAGACCAATTTCCTTAATGGATATTGATGCTAAAATCTTAAATAAGATACTAGCAAAAAGATTTCAGAAAATCATCCCCGGGATAATATATTTTGATCAAGTAGGATTTATACCAGGAATGCAGGGCTGGTTTAATATTAGAAAAACTATATTAATAATCAAATTAATAAAAAAACATATGATCATCTCAATAGATGCAGAAAAAGTATTTGACAAAATCCAACATCCATTCCTACTAAAAATGCTTGAGAGTATAGGAATAAATGGACTATTCCTTAGAATATTCAGGAGCATATATTTACGACCGTCAGTAAGCATAATATGCAATAGAAATAAACTGCAACCTTTCAGAGTAAGATCAGGAGTGAAACAAGGTTGCTCACTATCACCATTACTATTCAATATAGTACTAGAAACACTAGCCTCGGCAATAAGAGCCAAGAAAGAGATTCAAGGAATTAGAGTAGGAAATGAGGAAATCAAACTATCACTCTTTGCATTTGACATGATGGTATACTTAGAGAACCCCAAAGACTCTACTAAAAAGCTATTAGAAATAATTCAGAATTTTAGCAAATTTGCAGGATACAGAATAAATCCACATAAATCCTCAGCATTTTTATATATCACCAACAAAATGCAACAGCAAGAGATACAAAGAGAAATTCCATTCCAAACAAATGTTGAGAGTATAAAGTATTTGGGAATCCATCTACCAAAGAATAGTCAGGAATTATATGAGAAAAATTATGAAACACTTGCCACAAAAATAAAGTCAGATTTAAATAATTGGAAAGGCATTCAGTGCTCTTGGATAAGCCGAGCGAATATAATAAAGATGATAATACTCCCCAAACTAATCTATTTATTTAGTGCTATACCAATCAGACTCCCAAGAAACTATTTTAATGACCTAGAAAAAATAACAACAAAATTCATATGGAAGAATAAAAGGTCGAGAATTGCAAGGGAACTAATGAAAAATAGTCAGAAGAAGGTGGTCTAAGTGTACCTGATCTAAAGCTACATTATATAGCAGCAGTCACCAAAACCATTTGTTATTGGCTAAGAAAAAGACCGGTAGATCAGTGGATCAGAAGGACAAAAAAGGGTACATCTATAGCAATCTAGTCTTTGACAAACCCAAAGATACCAACATTAGGGATAAAAATTCATTATTTGGAAAAAACTGTTGAGAAAACTGGAAATTAGTATGGCAGAAATTAGATATGGATCCACACTTAACACCATATACCAAGATAAGATCAAAATGGGTCCATGACTTAGGCATAAAGAATGAGATAATAAATAGATTACAGGAACAGAGAATAGTCTAACTCTCAGACCTGTGGAGGAGGAAGGAATTTATGACCAGAGGAGAACTAGAGATCATTATTGATCACAAAATAGAAGATTTTGATTACATCCAACTAAAAAGTTTCTGTACAAACAATACTAATGCAAACAAGATTAGAAGGGAAGTAACAAATTGGGAACATATTTTTAAAGTTAAAGGTTCTGACAAAAGTCTCATTTCCAAAATATATAGAGAACTGACCCTAATTTATAAGAAATCAACCCATTCTCCAATTGATAAATGGTCAAAGGATATGAACAGACAATTCTCAGATGATGAAATTGAAACTATATCCACTCATATGAAAGAGGGTTCCAAATCACTACTGATCAGAGAAATGCAAATTAAGACAACTCTGAGATACCACTACACACCTGTCAGATTGGCTAAGATGACAGGAACAAATAATGATGAATGTTGGAGGGGATGTGGGAAAACTGGGACACTAATACATTGTTGGTGGAGTTGTGAAAGAATCCAGCCATTCTGGAGAGCAATTTGGAAATACGCCCAAAAAGTTATCAAACTGTGCATACTCTTTGATCCAGCATTGCTGCTATTGGGCTTATATCTCAAAGAAATACTAAAGAGCAGAAAGGGACCTGTATGTGCCAAAATGTTTGTGGTAGCTCTTTTTGTAGTAGTTAGAAACTGGAAGATGAATGGATGTCCATCAATTGGAGAATGGTTGGGTAAATTATGGTATATGAAGGTTATGGAATATTATTGCTCGGTAAGAAATGATCAGCAGGAGGAATACAGAGAGGCTTGGAGATACTTACATTAAATGATGCTGAGTGAAATTAATAGAACCAGAAGATCGCTGTACACTTCAATGTTGTATGAAGATGTATTCTGATGGAAGTGGATGTCTTCAACATAAAGAAGATCCAACTAACTTCCAGTTGATCAATGATGGACAGAAATAACTACACCCAGAGAAGGAACACTGGGAAGTGAATGTAAATTGTTAGCACTACTGTCTATCTACCCATGTTACTTATACCTTTGGAATCTAATACTTAATGTGCAACAAGAAAATGGTATTTACACACATATATTGTATCTAGGTTATATTGTAACATATGTAAAATGTATCGGATTGCCTGTCATCAAAGGGAGGGAGTGGAGGGAGGGAGGGGATAATTTGGAAAAATGAATACAACGCATAATATTATATAAAAAAATTACTCATCATGCATATATACTGTGAAAAAAAATTATAAAAAAAAAAAGAAAGAAAAACACACAGCATAACAAAACGAGTTCCTGCATTAGATTATCCAAAATTATTCCTGTCTCATTTTGCACACTATAACCTCACTTTCAGAAAGTGGATAATATACAGCTTCTTCAATACTTTAAATCATGAATTGTAATTGTATTGATCAAAGTTTTATGGCTTTCAAAGCTGTTTATATTAATTTTGTTGTATTTGTTTTATTAATTATTTTAGTGGCTCTGTTCATTTTTTTCTCATTAATTTTTTAAAGTCTCCAATTTTTTTCCATTTATAACAATCTTTTTTATTTGTCCTAATATAATTTATTCTGCTAGTTCCACTTTCTTCTTTGTATCAATTCCTTTGTGATATTTGAAGTAATTCATTTCCTCCTCTTCTATAGCCAGTAGTATACCATTATATATTATATAGTCTATAATTTATTCATCTATTTCTCAAATGATAGGTAAACTTTTGGTTTCCATGATCTGCTATCACAAAAAGAGCTGCTATAATTACACACACACACACACACATACACACACACACACACACACACAAACTATTCCTATTTATTTGATTTCTTTTTAGGTATGGGTTTAGAAGTCATATGGAAGAATAATAAAACATTAACTGTTTAAACCTTAATGTGTATAATTCCCAGTTTCTCTTTAGAATACCTTTATCCATTCATTGGTATGATAATTTATCACTGTGCTTATTTTTACACACCCTGAAAGTTTAAGTTTCTTTTCTATTTTTGACATCTTTACCAATAAAATGCACTAGGTGGTGCAGTAGATAGAGCACAAGCACGGAATCAGAAAGAGTCATGTTTTTCGATTAAAATTTGGTCTCAGATACTTACTAGTTATGTGATCCTAAAAAAGCCTAAGAAATCTCTGTTTACCTGTTTCCTCATTTGTAGAAGTAAATAGTAAACCACTTCAGTATTGGTAAGTCCCAAATTGGGTCATAAAAAAGTCAGATGCAACTGAAGAAATTATTGAATTATAACTACTGTAATGAATGTTAGGTAGATTCTCAAAACTAGTATAATTTGCAATACTTTTTTTTTAGTATTGCTTTGAAGAATTTTTGAATAAGTGATTTATATCAGAAGATTATTATGGTTTCTGGAGTATTACTATCATAGCTAAAAGAAAATCATAGGATAATTGATCATTGCATAAGACTTAATGAATTCAAGAATATATTTTAAAAAGCTAGGTGAAATCTATTCCATTATTCCACGAATTCTTCTTCATTGTTATAGTGCAATTTTTTGAATGAAAAGGTTATTTATTGGCTTGTGTAAGAGTCAGGATACTTGCATTTTATTTCTAGCTTTTTTTTTTTTTTTTTTAGCTAACTAGAGCACTATGGCTAACTTATACTATATTTCTAGATTTCATATTTCCTGCATCTTTAAAATTTGAAGGGAAATTTCTAAAGTTCTTTCAACTTAATGATAGAATATCCCCAATGATTAGTGATGGTAAATTTAATTTTTTTCAGAAGATTTCTATTTAAAACATTGTCTATATTTAGAATACAATTCAAGTACATCCTTTATCATTTCAAACAAAATTTATATCATACATATAGCAATCCATTATATACATAGACACATATTTTTATTCTACATATTTCTCTAATATTGATATTATGTATATGCCTCAGATTATTCTAAGTGATCATTGCCTTCTGACATAGATTATTTATTTTAAAGAAAAGTATCAAAGTGGCATATTCTACTAAGGGGAAAATGCTTTGCAAAACAATTTAAAGATCTCTTCCTTACTCTGCCAAGCCAAGAGCAAAATAATTTATTATAATTGAAGGAGCTAAATTGTTTTTTTCTGATCATTTTTATGAAGCTCACATTAAATTTATAACACTGTATAATAGATTAATAACCTGTTTGTAATGTTTGTTTTTCTAATAATTTTAATGGTTTTCTTAATGTAACTCTTATATAGCCTCTATACCAGTGCTTTCGCCTCCCTGAAGACTACTCATTTCAGACTCTTTAGAATTAAGAATGCTTTATGGAATATTAACCATTATGTCTTTCCAGTTATTCATGAACTGGGATGATCTATCTTCATTGTTAAATATATTGCACAACATAATTCTGAAGAGGAAATTATAATATATGATTTTAATGAATATTACTATACCACATGGAAAGGCAAACTCCAAAACCTAGGGAAACTTCTATGAGATGCTACAGACAATAAAGGAGAAACAAGATAGCAGTATACACAATGACCACAATAATTTAAATCGAAATAACACTACACTTCTGAAATCAAATAAAATGCAGTGACTTATCTTGTTTTCATATATTCAATGAAGTAACTCATATTCCTCCTCTCAGCATACGTGTAGGTGTTGGACTACAAATACTGAATGATATATGTGTTTTGTTTTGCATTTACCTTTTTTTTTTTTTTTTAATTTCCTAGCTATCTTTGAAAGAAGTTTCATGCTCCATCCTTAGCATATAGCATATGATAGTTGCTTCAGGAATACTTCTTAAGCTACAATGAATTGAATAACATACTAGTGAAGTTGAGTGCTTTGAGTACATCGCTGTTTTGACAATTACCTTCCTTCTGAGCTCTACAAATAGACAGCAGTATTCTATACTCATGGTGGCCCCAATGTCACAAATGTGGGCTACTGCTTCTGGTGAGGGTATGGATGCCTCGGCAACAAATCTATCAAGTACAGTGAACACTCGATTCATAGCTTGGGTATTGTTCATTGCATTGTTTTTCTATTTGAAGGACAGCATATTTATTTCAGAATACTGGATTTTTTGCTCTATTGCCATGACATAAACAAATATAAGTTTAATATATGTTTCTTGTACTCAGCATTATGAAAAATGGGATGGTGGATAGAATAGCCTGACAGAAGATGCCTGACACATTGTGCCATAGATAAATCATTCAACCCCACTTCAAGTTAATATCTGTCTTCATAGGCATAGTGTTTCATAGCCTGTATTTCATTATAAGAAATTTACCTTCCAAAGGCATACTATTTGACTTTCTATACAGTTTCAGCAGTGGTATCCAATTCTACAACATCATAGAATAAAATTGGAATACAATCTAGCTCCACTAAAAACTTTCATTTTTTGGAATGATTCCTAAATGATATCTCTCCATCACTGTTGCATTTCATAAGAACTATGCCTACATCTGCATCTGTTAGAAATTTACACCTGGATGAAATGCTGGTACTTAAAAATAAATCACCTTTAAAACTAAACTCATTTTTTTCTACCAGAAGAGCTCCCATTGCCTATTTATATAATTTCATCCTTATATCCTCAATGCTTAACATAATGCTAGGGACATAATAGGTCCTTAATAAATACTTGTTGATTTGGTAACATAGTGCAACAAATATTTATTTGGCACGCACTATGCCAGCTATTATGCTAGGTAACAAAGATAGACTAGCAGTTTCCTATTTGTAAATTTTTTAAATTATAAAGTGTTTTCTTCATGACAGTGAAAATTCACTGAAGTGCAAATATTATTATTCATTATTCATATGCAAGGCAATGTTGCATAGTGGACGGAGAACTGGCCTCTGAGTTCCAAAGACTCAAGCCCAATTGCTAAGAAAGTAGTTGTGGAATCTGGTGTTAATTATTTAATATCTCACTTTATAAGGAAATGATCAAATTTTAGGCCAAAATTATACAACCATGATGATTAAGCAGTCATCCAACTCATCTCCCCATCTCCAGTAAAACCACATTCACTTTCTCATGCTCTAAAACTATCAATCACTCCCCATATTTGTTGTTCAGTTATTTCAGTCATGTTTAATGCTTCATGGCACTTTCTGGGGTTTTCTTGGCAAAGACACAGGAAGGTTCCATTTCCTTTTCCAGGTCATTTTATGAGGAATGAAGGCAAACAGGGTGAAGTGGCTTGCCTAGGGTCACAGAGATTATAAGACAAACATTTAAACTCAAATCCCCCCAACTTTAGGCTTTCCATTCTATCTACTGTCCAAACTTTTGATCAGTTATGTCTGACCCAACCACTATTTTATTTTTAAATTCTTAATCTATCATTCAGGCTTCTATGTAATCTGCCCCTACATTTCCTTTTCAGATTTATCTTTTGTGACCCTCAATTCATATAAATTATATATGAGATGAAAATTGGTTAATAGCCATTTTATTATTGCAGGAATCTTTCCAATTTCTAGCTTTTGTTTATTTTGCTCACTCTAGCTGGAATATCATCAGTCTGTTTGTTAAGCATGAATTTATTAAGTACCTATTATCTGCCAGGTATAAACCAAGGATTAATAGACAAAAAAAGGAAACAGCTGTTAACTTTCAAGAAAATTTAAATATGCTTATTAAAATTATATTAATTTTCCAATATGTAGCAGAAATCTTATTTTCTCAGTAAATCTTCATTGATGCTATCCTATCGTATTCTGCCCTAATTCAAGACACATAAGATCAGGAAATTCTACACTTGTTTTTCCAAGCTCTCCTATCACTGTAGATCCTTTTATTTCAACTAACATACTAAATAATGCCCATTACATGGGCATGTGTTTTACTTTCTTAAGTATGGCACGGCACTTCATCTAGACTTTTTCAACATTAGCAAATCAGAAATACCCAGAATGTCTACTCTTTCTTACATGGGGTTCTGAGAATATCTTTGATAGCTTGCATTTTCATACTCTTATTCTCAAGCTGCCACTAGTGTGCTCTTAAGTGACAATCAACTAATACTTTACTGTCTACCTATGTACATGAAAAACTCCTTCCCCAGAAGAAAAATTTCCTCTAGAATGGAGCTCACAATTCTCTGGATCATCTGGATCATCTCATAACAGACTCACTTTACAATTAACTTAATATATTTTTATAGCCCAACAGATTTGGATTTATTGACTCTTATTAATTATATTTCCCTGTGTTGAATCATTTGCCTTTCAACCAATGACCCAACGTTGTATGGTCTTTTCAAATTAGTTTAAAATCTCAAACCATATTCTTCTATATGTCTTAATCGAGTTATTAGGAAAAAAATAAATAACTAGGCTATTATTAAGATCCTTAGTATCTAAGATAATTGTTTGCTGATTGATTAATTGAGGTCAAGGTAGAATCTTGTAATTGTCTTTTTCTCCAAGTTCAATATTTGCTGTCTTCAGAAAATCAAATGGTGTACGTCTATCTAACTCCATAATGTCAAATATTAGACATGTTTCTAATAAATTGGGAAAGTGACAACATTGTTATTTTCTATTTTCTGCAGAGACAACTTGTCCTAAAGAGTCTCAAACAAATTCTGCATGGCATAAGTCACAAACAATCCATAGATTAACATTCTTCCATATGTCCAAATACATGGTGATATAACTCAAGCAGAAAAACATGCCATCATAAATTTGTTTTGTAAGCTTGGTGCTTGCAAAGGTAGTATATAAAAATTAAAAAGAGAAAATATATTGTCTTATAAATAACAAAAACTGGATTCCTATAGATATCCCAGAACGTATGGAACTTCCTATAGAGATTAGTGATATGACATTGATTGAAAATCACTTCTCTTAGCCTCAGGTAAAAAGCCAAAATGTCTCAGTAGAAAAATCTTAATCTGTTAATGGATCAGTTTTATATATATATATGTATGTATATACATATATATATATATGTGTGTGTGTGTGTGTGTGTGTGTGTATGTATGTATATGTATATATGTATATATACCACATTCATCCATAGGCCCCCAAAGAACTTGAATTTTATTTCATCATCATCATCAAAACAATCCTAGGAGAGAAAAACAGTATTATTAGTCACATTTTATAGAACATTAAGTGGCTTGTCCAGGGTCACACAAGTACCAAGTGTCTGAGGCTGAGTATGAACTCACATTTTCCTGGCTCTTGCCCAGTGTTCTATTCTATTAATTGCACTATCCAGCTATCTCTAATAGACAAACCCACTGGAGGAGCAGAAATAATATTCTTGTGGCTTTCTAAGTATTTTATGTATATTTTAGCATTTAAAAATTCTCTGATAAATGCTTTAGAGTTCCCAGTAGAGTTTTCAAAAAACCCTTCATTAAAAATGTTAACATTAATGGAAAAGAAACTCAGAAAAGACACAAAAAAATGAAAGAAAGAAGGAAATATACTCTTGTTAAGCAATATATGCCAGGCCCATTATACACACTTCCTTTGATCCTCACAAGAATTCTATAGAGCACAAATATAATTCACATTTTTAAATTGTAGAAACTGAGTCACAAAGAATTTGTGTTGCCCAGAGTCACAAAATTATTAACTAGCTGAGATTAGATTTTAACTCAGGTCCTTATTTGAGGCCCAGACTTTTTTCTGCTTTTGTAACCTACCTTCCAAATATGGGTTTAATATCAATAAGTTTAATAAATTTGTGGTTGTAGTCCAGTTGACAAACCTTATCCTATAGATTACAATCCCTAATTATCTCAACAAATTATAAGAACTTATGTTACAATAGTAAAGGGAATCAAAGTTTTCTAAAAAGGGGGGAATTAATTATGACCCTTATGAGCTATCATAGAATGTTCTAAACACATTTTAAAAGGCTGAGTGATCTTGAGCAAATGGTACAGTATAATAACAAGTATCAGTAAATTAATATTATGGAAACTTTTTTTTCTGAGGCAATTAGGGTTAAGTGACTTGCCCAAAGTCATACAGCTAGGAAGTGTTAAGTGACTGAGGCCAAATTTGAACTCAAATCCTTCTCACTACAGGATTGGTACCCTATCCACTATACCACCTAGCTGCCGCTAGGAAACATTTTCTTAAAGGAAGTCTTCTAACTCATTAAAAAGAAAAAAGTGCAGGTTTTCTAGTGGATCCCAGCAAATACAGGTATCTCAGTCCCTGACAAGAAAGTACACCAATGAGTCCTTTCAAATGAAAAGGAACCATATAATTAACTTAAAAATAAACCCTCAAAGTAAAATACTATGTTTTATTTTAGTTCCTCAACATATAGGGTTATCCCCAGATATTCAATTGACTAGTACTATTCAGAATTTTAGAGAAAATGCAGATGTCTAAAACTATTGCTCCTATGTCTTCACTAATGTGTTTGTTATTAACATCTCTCAACCAGACTTAAATTGGCTTTTAGAAAAGTTACTTATTATGTTGTTATAATAATTGGAATTAGTACATAATTCCCACAAAACTGATAACCTTTTCTTACCTTGCTTACACAGGATCCCTGAGGACAGGTCTTGATTCTAGGAACAGTGGCAATAAGGAAAATATGTAAAGTGCACATGTATCCAAGAAACATCTCACAGCTCTGATAAATTGAATTCCTTTTATTTATTGATTAATCATGAATTTCCCCTTAATTATCAGGCATGTGCTAGACTTTCAGAGTAGGTGTCTCTGTCCCACATTTAACATAATGCCTGATACATAGCAGGTTCTACATAAATGTTTGATCATTTGACTTAAGTCTGTATTTAGCACATACACCACTAAACCAATGTGGTACATGGATTACTCTTTCTCTATCTCTGGGAGTTCCTTCTGATGTCAGATACTACTTCGCTGGCAAGCTGTGCTATTACCACTCATTGAAAGATGCAGTTCCGAGTCTCCAGATCTTACCAGGTTCCTTGGACATCCCTGATAAGTATATTAATTTGCTTAAGATGGGGTATGAAACTAGAAATGAAAGAGTAAAAGGCTCAACTCTGCCTATGTGTAAGTGGAGAGGGGCAATTAGAAAGGAATAGAAGAGAAAAATTACCTTGGTATTGCCTCTGTATGCAAACACTGTGAGAATTTATTTTTAGTCTTCTTTCTAGGCAAGATAGAAAATGAAGAAAATAGTGATATTTCATACTCCACAATGTAAACTATCATTACATTAACTTGGGAGACAACACATACAGGGAGTGTTCAGGGAGGTATGCTTTGATTCAGCATGTTACTGGAATAAAGAATAGGGACATAAAATAGTGGATTGATACACCATTCTGGAAAAAATGACAAAATAGGTTTGATTCTGATACTAGTACTGATGGGTTGGGGCAGCACGGCATGGAGAGGTCATTGCAAAGCTAGCTGGGTAATAAGGTTTATAATAAAATATGACTGGCCCAGCTGACTCAGTCATTATTTCTCTTTGTTTTATTATAAACCAACTTGCTTCTAAGACCATAGAGTGACTTTTGCCTTTGTTTGTTATGCTATTACTGCACAGGGAGTGGTTATAACTGGGTGTGGAACATTTACATATTGTGTTGAACCTCATTAATTCACACCAGTGACAGAGAGAATGCATGTTTTCAAACTCTCAAGTTTGGGCATGAATGTTTTTGCATATCAATTGAGCTTAGTTATAATACTAAATGTCTATTTACCTAGATCATTTCTCAAAAAAAAAATGTTCATGATTCGGATTATTGATTTTTAAAACATTATAGTTTTTCATACTTTGTAAATGACCTAGAACATATTTCATATGATAAAAAAGTCCTGTTTGTGACAGCATTGCTTTTTGCTTGATTAAATTTCTCCTCATAAGTCTAGTAACTATTGTGTTAATTATTAAGCAAGCCTTTGCAAATTAGTTGATTGATAATTAGTGAGGTACTTGTTCTTTCCATATAAGCAATTACAAAAATTCTAGATATGATGTTTGTTTCAGAGAAATGAATATTTATTTCACCAATGCAGAGGAGTTGCTGTACTCTTTGCACTCACCCCTCAACAAGTCAATCCAACAAGATTATACAAGAAACAACAATAGAAGGAGGAGCAACAATAATAGCAACAACAACAATAAGCCCCTTCTGGCAATAACTTTTTTTGAAAAAGCAGTGAGGTACAATGGAAAGAGTACTGGATTTTTTGTCAGTATTATGGATCCAAATGCTGCTTCTGTTGTTTACTATCTATGGAAGCTTGAGTATGTACACTAACCTTTCTGGACTGAAGTTTCCTTATATGAAAATGCATATTTTCTGACAATTCTAAATCTATGGTCCTCTCAACTTAGTTTTTTTTTGTTTTTTTTTTTTTAATTGTTGAATTACTTTTCAGTATTATACAACTTTTCATGACCTCATTTGGGGTTTTCTTGGCAAAAATACATGAGTGGTTTGTCATTTCCTTCTCTACTCAATTTATGAATGAAATGCCAAACATCAATCTGTGTTAACGCCTATAGGCATCACTTAAAATCTCTACATTTTTGTAGATCTTCTCTGTCAAAGTAACCATCAAGAATCCAGGGCCTCTAGGCTAGGGATGAAGCCAAGAAGGCAAAGAGTAGAATGTCTCTATCTGAGCTCCTCTGAGCTTCCCTCATATCATCTGGTTTTGGAGTGATAGAACCCACAAATAGTTGGAGTACAACACATTTCTAGAAGAAGATACCTTGGAAAAAACTTCAGAAAAGGTATGTTTCAATTGAACAAGGGAACAGTTTCCCAAACCAAAACTACAAGATAGGGAGACCAGGGCAAGAAGCTGGAATGGAAGTCAGAGTGTTGTAGCTTCCATGCACCTGGGAATCTTCTGTGAACCTCTTAGGCTACTCTGTCCTGGTTGCAAACAGATGATTTGGCAGATTTGCCTTTTGTAAAAGAAAAATTGTAAGCCACTGAGCCCTGGAAGAACACTGGATCTAGCAGCCATTACCCAGCACTAAAACTCAATCAGCAGAATTGTCCCAGGGGAGATTAAAGAATCTGTTGTTCCTTTGTATTGAACAGACATCAAGCCTTAAAAAAAGAATAAAAAACAAAAACAAAACTCTCACCAGAGGTAAATAACAGAGAGTATAGGAATAAATTGACTTTTCCTTAAAATAGTCAATAACATCTATTTAAAACCATCAGAAAGCATCACATGTAATGGGATAAACTGGAACCATTTGCAATAAGATCAGGGGTAACACAAGGTCACTGATTCTCACTATTATTATTCAATATTTTATTCAAAATGCTAGCTTTGGCAATAAGAGTTGAAGAAGAGATTAAAGGAATTAACATAGGTAATGAAGAAACAAAATTATCACTGTGAACTCTGTATACTCTGTGAACTTTTTAATTCGGTGTAATCAAAATTTTCTATTTTGTGATCAATAATGGTCTCTAGTTCTCCCTTGGACACAAACTCCTTTCTCCTCCACAAGTCTGAGAGGTAAATTATCCTCTGTTCCTCTAATTTATTTATGATTTCATTCTTTATGCCTAAATCTTGGACCCATTTTGACCTTATCTTAGTATGTGGTGTTAAATGTGGGTCCATGCCTAGTTTCTGCCATACTAATTTCCAGTTTTCCCAGCAGTTTTTGTCAAATAATGAATTCTTATCCCAAAAGTTGGGATCTTTGGGTTTGTCAAACACTAGATTGATATTTTTATTTACTATCTTGCCCTGTGAACCTAACCTATTCCACTGATCAACTAGTCTGTTTCTTAGCCAATACTAAATGGTTTTGGTGACTGTTGCTTTATAATATAGTTCTAGATCAGGTACAGCTAGACCACCTTCATTTAATTTTTTTTTTTCATTACTTCCCTTGAAATTCTCGACCTTTTGTTGTTCCATATGAATTTTGTTGTTATTTAAATAAATTAGTGCTATACCAATCAGACTCCCAGGAAACTATTTTAATGACCTAGAAAAAATAACAAAATACATATGGAAGAACAAAAGGTCAATAATTTCAAGGGAACTGATGAAAAAAAAAATGAATGTGGCTTAGCTATATGAGATCTAAAACTATATTAGAAAGCAGCAGTCATCAAAAACATTTGGTATTGGCTAAGAAGCAGAATAGCTGATCAGTAGAATAGATTAGGTTCAGAGGACAAAATAGTCAATGACTATAGCAATCTAATGTTTGAGAAACTCAAATTTCCCAGCTTTTGAGATAAGAACTCAGTATTTGAAAAATAAAAACTTCTGGGAAAATTGGAAAGTAGTATGGCAGAAACTAGACACTGAGCCACACCTAATATTGTATACCAAGATGGGCTCATGGTTTAGATGTAAAGAATGATATTATAAACAAATTAAAAGAATATAGGATAGTTTACCTCTCAGATCTGTGGAGGAGGAAGGGATTTGTGACCAAAATAGAACTAGAGATTATTATTGATCACAAAGTAGATAATTTTGATTATATTAAGTTTAAAAATGTACAAAAAAAATTAATATAGACAAGATTAGAAGTTAAGCAATAAACTGGGAAAACATTTTTATATTTAAAGTTTTTGATAAAGGCCTCATTTCTAAAAACAAAAACAAAAACAAAAAAACAATACAGAGAATTAAATTTATAAGAATTCAAGCCATTCTTCAATTGATAAATGGTCAAAGGATATGAATAGACAATTTTTAGATGAAGAAATTTAAACTATTTGTAGTCACATGAAAAAGTGCTCCAAATCACTATTGATTATAGGAATGCAAATTATGACAACTCTTAGATACCACTACATACCTGTCAGATCGGCTAAGATGTCAGGAAAAGATAATGATGAATATTGGAGGGGATGTGGGAAAACTGGGACACGGATACATTGTTGGTGGAACTGTGAATATATCCAAGTATTCTGGAGAGCAATTTGGAACTATGCTCAAAAAGTTATGAAACTATGCATCCCCTTTGACCCAGCAGTGTTTCTACTGGGCTTATATAAGAAAGAGATCTTAAAGAAAGGAAAGGGACCTATATATGAAAAAATGTTTTTGGAAGCCCTTTTTGTAGTGACTAGAAACTGGCAACTAAATGGATGCCCATCAACTGGAAAATGGCTGAATACATTGTGATATATGGATATTATGGAATATTATTGTTCTGTAAGAAAAGACCAACAAAATTATTTCAGAGAGACCTAGAGAGATTTAAATGAACTGATGCTAAGTGAAACGAGCAGAACCAGGAGATCATTGTACCTGGCAACAACAAGACTATACAATGATCAATTTTGATGGGTGTGGCTCTCTTCAAAAATTAAATGATTATGTTCCAAAATTTTCAATGATGAAGAAAGCCACATAAACCCCTGGCCTGTGGGAACTGAGTATGGATCACAACATAGCTTTTTTTCAGAATCTAGATCTTCAGCTGAGGTAAAAAAGCAGGAGTAACAATTCTAATCTTAGATCAAGCAAAAATAAATCTGATTAAAAGAGATAAGGAAGGAAAGTATATCTTGCTAAAGGGTACCATAGGTATAAAAAAAAAAAAAAGTTATATCAAAACTTAACATATATGCCCCAAGTGATATAGGATCCAAATCCCTAGAGGAGAAGCTGAGAGAATTAGACAGCAAAACTATACTAGTGGGGTACCTTAACTTTGCTCTCTCAGAATTAGACAAATTGAATCACAAAATAAATAAAAAAGAAGGTAAGGAGGTAAATAGAATCTAAAAAAGTTAGGAATGATAGACCTTTGGAGAAAATTGAATGGAGACAGTTTTCTCATCAGTACATGAGACTTCTAGAACATAAAAACCTCAAAGTCAAATGCAGAAAGGCAAAACTAATAAATGCATTTTTTTCAGATCATGATACAATCAAAATTACACAGAAATGCCAGGGGAAAATAGACCAAAAAAATCAATTGGAAACTAAATAATCTAAATCTAAAGAATGAGTGGGTGAAACATCAAATCATAATCATAATCAGTACTTTCAATCAAGAGAATTACAATAATGAGATAACATACCAAAATTTGTAGAATGCAGCCAAAGCAGTTATTAAGGGAAATTTTATATCTCTAGATGTTTACTTGCATTAAATAGAGAAAGAGAAGATCAATGAAAAGGACTTACAGCTTAAAAAAGACTAGAAAAAGAACAAATTAAAAACTCTTAAATAAATACCAAATTTGAAATTCAGAAAATAGAAAGGGACATTACTAAAATTGAGAACAAAAAAAACTATTGAATTAATAAATGAAACTGAGTTAGTTTTATGGAAAAACTAACAAAAGCGATAAACTTAGTTAATTTGATTATAAAAAGGACATAAGAAAATCAAATTGTTAGTCTCCAAAATGAAAAGGGAGAGATTTCCAATAAAAAGGAAATTAAAGGAATAAGTAGACATTGTTTTACCCAACTATATGTCAATAAATTTCATAGTCTAAGTGAAATGAAGAAATACCAACAAATTATATATATATATATATATATATATATATATATATATATATATATAGATAGATAGATATAGATATATAGATATACACATACACACACATTCCCAGATTAAAAAGATGAATAAAATTTACTTAAATAGTCCCATTTTAGAAAAATATATAGAAAGAGCTATTATTCAATTTTCTAAGAAAAATTATTCATGACTAGATGTATTTACATGTGAATTCTACCAAACATTTAAAGAACAATTGATTCCAATCCTATATAAAGTATTTGGGAAAAAAAAAAATAAAAAGGAAAGGAGTGACATAGAAATGGTGCTGATACCTAAAGCAGGAAGGATGAAAACAGATAAAGACAATTACAGACCAATTTCCCTAATGAATAGTGGTGCAAAAATCTTAAATAAAATATCAGCAAAGTGATTAAAGAAACTCCTCTCCAGCATAATACAACATGACCAAGTAGCATTTATACCAGGAATGCAGGGCTGGTTCAAAATTAGAAAAAAAAAAACTATTAACATACTTGACTACATCAATAATCAGATAAAAATTATTTAATTATCTCAATCTAGCACCCATTCCTATTAAAAACACTAAAGAGAATGATAATAAAGTTTTCCTTAAAAGGATCAGCAATCATCATATGTAATGTGAACAAACAAGAAATTCCCAATAAGATCAAGGGTGAAACTAGGTTACCGACTCTCACCATTGCTATTCAATATTGTACTAGAAAAGTTAGCTTTCACAATAAGAGAAGAAAAAGAGACAAAACGAATTAGAATAGGTAATAAGGGAAGCAAAATATCATTCTTTGCAGATTATATGATATTATACTTGGAGAACCCTAGAGATTCAACTAAAAAAAACTACTAGAAACAGTTCACAACTTTAGCAAAGCTGTAGGATACAAAATAAATCCACATAAATCATCAGCATTTTATATTACCAACAAAGTCCAGCAACAAGAGATACAAAGAGCAATTCCATTTAAAATAACTGTAGGTAACATAAAATATTTGAGAACTTATCTGCAAAGGCAAAGTCAGGTACTATATGAACACACCTACAAAACACTCTCCAGTGCTCATAGGTAAACTGAGCAAATATAATTAAAATGGTAATACTACCTAAATTAATCTAATTACTCAGGGCCCTACCAATCAAATGCCCAAGAAATCTAGACAATGTAATAACAAAGTTCACCAGGAAGGACAAAAGATCAAAAATTTCAAGGGAAATAATGAAAAAAATACAAATTAAGGCATAACTGTGCAAAACCTAAAACTATATTATAAAGCAGCAGTCATTAAAACCATTTGGTACTGGCTAAGAAATAGTCAATCAGTGGAATAGGTTAGGTTCACAGGACAAAATAGTAAATGATTATAATAACCTTGTGTTTGACAAACCCAAACCCCCAGCTTTTGGGATAAGAACTCACCATTTGGCAAAAATTGCTGGGAAAATTAGAAACTAGTTTGGCAGAAACCAGGCATTGATCCACACCTTAACACCATATACCAACACAAGGTAAAGTTGGATTTATTATTTAGACATAAAAAGTGATATTATAAGTAAATTAGAAGAACATAGGATAATTTACCTCTAAGATATGTGGAGAAGGAAGGAATTTGTGGCCAATGAACTGGATTCATTATTGAACACAAAAGAGATAATTTTGATAATATTAAGTTAAAAAGATTTTCTACAAAGAAAATCAAAGCAGACAAAATTAAAAGTGAAGCAATAAACTGGGAAAACATTTTTATATCCAAAGTTTCTGAAAAAAGGTCAATTCTAAAATATATAATTGACTCAAATGTATAAGAATTCACACTTTTGTTCAAGTGCTAAAAGGTCAAAGGATAGGAACAGATGATTTTCAGATGAAGAAACTGAAATAATTTTGGTCATATGAAAATCTCTCTAAATCACTATTGATTTGATAAATGCAAATTAAGACCACTCTGAGTTACCACTATATACCTCTCAAATTGGCTAAGATGCTATGACAAGATAATGAAAAATGTTGCATGAAATGTAACAAAACTGGGACATTAATACATTGTTGATAGAGTTGTCAACTGATCCAACCATTCTGGAGAGAAATTTGGAACTATGCCCAAAGAGCTATCAAAATGTCCATATCCTGTAGCTGTGCTTCTACTGGGCTTGTATCCCAAAGACATCCAAAAGGAGGAAAAGGTACCTACATGTGCAAAAATGTTTGTGGCAACCCTTTTTGTAGTAACAAGAAACTGGAAACTGAGTTAATGCTCATTAGTTAGATAATAGCTAAATAAGTTATGGGATATGAATATTATGGAATATTATTTTTCTATAAGAAACAATCTGCAGAATGATTTCAGAGAGGCCTAGAGAGACTTACATGAACTGATGCTAAGTGAATTGAATATTACCAGGAGATCATTGTACATAGCAGCAACATTATGTGAAGATCAATTCTTATAGATGTGGCTCTTTTCAACAATGAGGTAAATCAGGCCAGTTCTAATGATCATGAGATAATTAGAGCAAGATACAACCTGAGAGAAGACTGTGGGAACCGAATGTGGATCACAGCATAGTATTTTCATCTTTTTGTTGTTTGCTTGCATTTTATTTGCTTTTCCATTTCCCCCTTTTTGATCCAATTTTCCTAGGATAACAAGATAACTGTATAAATATGTATGCATATATTGGATTTAATACCTATTTTTACCATTTTTATATATATTGGCTTACTTGCCAACTAGGGGAGGTAGTGGAAGTAATGTAAGGAAAATTGCAACATAGGGTTTTGCAAGAGTCAATGTTGAAAAATTATCCATTCATAAGTTTTGAAAATAAAAAAAAGCTTTAATATTTTTTAAATGTTAAGGACAAAAAAAAAAAAAAAAAAAAAGAATCCAGCATCTCCTCCATATATTGAGAAGGTTTAAGAAAAGGTCTTTAAGAAAATTCAGAAAAATAGAGATTTAAAATTACTTTTATACAGAGTTTTAGGGCACTTTTTTATATCTTTAACATTGTCTTTAATTAGTGACTTTGCATATCTTTTGAATCTACCTAGATAAGAGTATATTCTAGAAAAGTATGTGATGTGATAGGGAATTTTCTACTAAATAAACTTAATGAATTTCAAAACCCATAAATCTAGGGAAGGTGGAGTGGTAATAGGATTAGAATTTACTTTGGAGTCAACAAGATCTGACATCAAATCCAGACATACATAGTCAGGTGCTGTATAACCTTAAGTAAGTCATTTGTTTTCTCAGTGCCTTGGATACCTCTAGAAGACAAAAGAAAACAAACAAACAAATGAACAAAATCACAGGTAGGATGCCAATCTACATTTCCAAAGAAAGCATCAATATCTCCAGATGAGAAAACCAAACAAAAACAGACAGATATGGAGACAATAAAACAGAATGATATAAAGACATAAAGAAAGGAAGACAAAGAGATTTAGATAAATAAATGTGTACACATACATAAATGACATTCTCATTCATTATTTAATCATTTTAAAAGGTTATTGTGAACCTGATTAATTAATTGAAAATCAGGTTTATTTTTGTTTTTCTTGTGTTGTTTTCAACTGAACATATTTAAATATAGGTAAATTTCAATGATCAAAATTCGTGGGCACATTTTTTTTTTAATTTTAAGGAAAAGAATTTCACTACATCTTTACACTAACCAATTGTACAATAAAATGTCTTGACCAATTTAAGTACTTTGGTTGGAATTACAATCTTGAAATGTCATGAGTTCCCTTTCTCTGATGATATCTTCAAGTGAAGTCCAGGACTGATACTGGAGACTTTGTGAGTCTCTAAAAAGAAGCAGCAAAAATCGCATAACTAATATTCTTGAAAATTTGCATCATTTTAAAGTTTATGTCTAAATTCTGACCTGCAGTTATAGACTCTGAGACAAATCTGCTCAAGGGGCAGTTAAATATTGGATTTGTGATACAATTCTAAGGATTAGATCCCTGTTCCCTGGACAGTGGAAAAAAATAATAATTTAAAAATAGAATAGTTTAAACAAGGTCACATAGGTAGTGAACTCAGTTGTTCTTTCCACAGTTATCATGCTGCAAAAGAAAAAAAAAATCAGATTAAAAAAGAAAGAAATTGAGAAAGAAAACAAAATGCAAGCAAGGAACAAATAAAAGAGTGAAAATACTATGTTGTGATCCACATTTAGTTCTCACTGTCCTCTCTATGGGTGCAGATAACTTTCTTCATCAAAAAAACATCGGAACTGGCCTGAATCACCTCATTGTTAAAGAGAGCCATACCCATTAGAACTGATCATCATATATTCCTGTTGTTGTTGTGTATAAAGATCTCCTGGTTCTGCTCATTTCATTCAGCATCAGTTCATGTAAGTCTCTCCAGGCCTCTCTGAAATCATCCTCATAATCATTTCTTATAGAAAAATAATATTCCATAACATGCATATACCATAATTTATTTAGCCATTCTCCAACTAATAGGCATCTGTTCAGTTCCTAGTATCTTGCCACTACAAAAAGAGCTGCCACAAACATCTTTGCACATGTGGGTCTCTTTCCCTCCTTTATGATCTATTTAGGATACAAGCCCATTTGAAATACTGCTGTATCAAAGGGTATGTACACTTTGATAGTCCTTTGGACATATTTAAAAATTGTTCTCCAGAATGGATAAATAATTTCAAGACTCCACCAACAATGCATTACTTTCCCAGTTTTCACACACATCCCCTCCAAAATTCATTATCTTTTTACTGTTATCTTATTCAATTTGAGAGGTGTGTAGTGGTAACTCAGAGTTGTCTTAATTTGTATTTTCTCTGATCAATAGTGATTTAAACTGCCTTTTCATATGAACAAAAATGATTTTAATTTCATCATCTGAAAATTGTTCATATCTTTTGAGCACTTATCAATTGGAGAATGTCTTGAATTCTTATAAAACTGAGTCAATTCTCTATGTATGTTAAAATTAAGCCTTTATCAGAACCCTGAATGTAAATTTCCCCTGTTTATTGCTTCCCTTTGAATCTTGTCTACATCAGTTTTGTTTGTATAAAATCTTTTAAACTAAATATAATCAAAATTATCCATTTTGCATTCAATAATGTTCTCTAGTTCTTCTTTGGCCACAAATCCCTTCCTTCTCCTCAGATCTAAGAGGTAAACTGTCCTAAGTTTTTCTATTTTTTTTTTTAATATATCACTCTTTATGTATGCCTAGCTCATGAACCCATTTCGATCTTATATTGGTGTAGAGTGTTAGGTATGGCTCAATGACTAATTTTTACCATATTAATTTCCAATTTTCCCAGCAGTTTTTGTCAAATGAGTTCTTATCCCAAAAACTTGGGTTTTGGTTTTGTCAGATACAAGATTACTAGTCATTGACTGTTTTGCCCTGTGAACCTAACCTATTCCACTGAGACTATTCTATTTCTTAAGCATGATGAAATGGTTTTGATAACCACTGAAAAATCTAATTTTACTCATGGAACAAAGAAACCTTAACATTTTAAGTGATTTCATGGAAGGGATTTTTATCTATCACTATCTCCTAATTCTTAAGACTATCAGATACTTGAAGTGTTCATCTGGTTTGTAACCTACTATTATGTTCAAATCTATAATGTCCGAGCTAGCTTTCTAGAGGATCTCTACAAGGACCTGGGTCTTTAGGTGGAGAAGTGATGAAGGCAGGAGAGCCACCACAAGGCTGGCCAAGAATGGTCTGGAATCTGGAGTATTCTCTTGTGTCTGTGTCTAAGACTCCTAGTTCCTAGTCCTCTCAGCCCTTAAATATTTCAGTATGATTACATCATTATAGCAAATAAGCATGTGCCAATTGTAGCCATTACATCACCATATCACACTCTAAGTATATGCCAAATAGAGTGGCAATCATTATATCACATCAAGTATATATTTAACTAGAGAACTATCACATCAATCACACTGAGTAGGTGCTTAACTATAAGCACCCTGCTGTCCATAATTCAAGTATACCTTTCCAGAGTTCTAGCACTCTACACAACTTTGTATTTTTCTCATTTCTACTTCTGTGGTCTTTGATTTTTTTTTTTTAATTCTGGTGCATCAATATGGTCTCTGAGTGCTGGCTATCTTTAGTTTGGTCTATTCCAAAATCAATTAAGCCCTGATTCTGACACAAGGTTTTACCATTATGTGAACTTGTACAAAAGATTATAAGTTGGATGCAAGAATGGACCTCCTCATGGAACTGATGGTCTTGGTGATTATAGTTTCATCAAATATGTCATGGAAATCAAATAATGTGTCTTTCTAGGCTTTAGGCCATAAGGCACACTGCTACTGAACACAGGCCAGCACAGTTCACCTTGGGGACTAAAAGATAATCAGATTCCATGAGTCTCCTGGAAAGCTGTAAGGAGTTAGTAAAACTAAATAAAGCTGAACTATTTTTGTCTCCATTTTAGGCCTAAACAACATAGAATATATGTCCCAATAGTCTTTCCAGCTGCTATTTTTAGTCAGCTTTTCATCAAACTGTTGGTGACTGGGCATTGAGAATGATGCTAGAATCAGAGGCAAAAATGTCTCTGAAGACTTAAACACTTATAATTGAAAAATTTTCATGTTATGATGATAATGTGGTACACAGTCAATATTTCCTTTTTAAAAGGTATTCTTTTTTTCAAAAGCAATTGAATTTATCCATTAGCATTTTTTTTTTACTTAGATGCATGATTTCATCGACATAAAAAGCTCCAGCTCTTGAAATCCCTGTACAAATGCATATTGACATGATGTCTAAAATTGATAGTAATAGAGATTTTATGGGGGCAAAGTGGTATCACCAAGTAAAAATATGGAATTTTAATACAGAAACATTTAATAGTAAGAAAAGCTCTCTAAATACTATGCAAATGTTTGTTGGAGGCAACTAGAAGTATGACTTTGGAATCAGGAAGATCTGAATTCAAATTTACCTTGACATATTTACTATCGCAAGGATTCTGGGAATATTACTTATTTTCTTTCTGTCTTAGTATTTTCAACTATAACCTGTGGAATGTAATAGTAGCTACTTATTTTGAGAATCAAATGAGATAATATTTGTAAATCACAAAAATATTAAATAACAGCTTATTTCTTACTTTCCTTTTTCCTTCCTTTTTATCTCTCTCTTCTTTCCTTATGTTATTTCTTATTTTTTTAAATTATAACTATTTATTGACAGAACATATGCTTGGGTAATTTTTTACAACATTGTCACTTGCACTCACTTCTGTTTGTATTTTTCTCTTCCCTCTCTCCACCCCCTCCCCTAGTTGGCAAGCAGTCTTATACATGTTAATTATGTTATAGTATATAGTAGATAAAATACTTGTGTGCAGAACCAAACAGTTCTCTTGTTGCACAGGGGGAATTGATTTTAGAAGGTAAAAATAACCTTAGAAGAAAAAGAAAATTGCAAACAGTTTACACTCATTTCCCAGATTCCTTTTCTGGGTGTGGCTGATTCTGTCCATCACTGATCAATTGCAACTGAATTAGATTTTCTGTTTATTGAAGATATCCACTTCCATCAGAATACATCCTCATCCAGTATCTTTTTGAAGTATATAATGATCTCCTGGTTCTGCTCATTTCATAACATCAGTTCATGTAAATCTCTCCAAGCCTGTCTGTATTCATGCTGCTGGTCATTTCTTACAGAATAATAATATTTCACAACATCCATATGCCATAATTTACCCAACCATTCTCCAGTTGATGGGCATCCATTCATTTTCCAGTTTCTATCCACTATAAAAAGGGCTACCACAAACATTTTGGCATTTCTTTGGGATGTAAGCCCAGTAGTAGAACTGCTGGATCAAAAGGTATGTACAACTTGATATTTTGGGGGGCATAATTCCATACTGCTCTCCAGAATAGTTGGATTCATTCACAACTCCACCAGCAATGCATCAATGTCCCAGTTTTCTTGCATCCCTTCCAACATTCATCATTATTTTTTCTTGTCATCTTACCCAATCTGACAGGTGTGTAGTGGTATCTCAGAGTTGTCTTAATTTGCATTTATCTGATCACTAATGATATGGAACACTCTTTCATATGAGTGGAAATAGTTTCAATTTCATCATCTGAAAATTATCTGTTTATATCATTTGACCATTTATCAATTGGAGAATGGCTTAACTTATTATAATTAATTCTCTATATATTTTGGAAATGAGGCCTTTATTAACTGTAAAAATGTTTTCCCAGTTTGTTATTTCCCTTCTAATCTTATCTGCATTATTTTTGTTTGTACAAAAACTTTTTAATTTGATGTAGCCAAAATTTTCCATTTTGTGATCAATTAGAATCTCTAGTTATTCTTTGGTCACAAATTCATTTCCCCTCCACATGTCTGAGAGGTAAACTATCCTATGTTCCTCTAATTTATTTATGATCTTGTTCTTTATGCTTAAATAATTGGACCCATTTTGATCTTATCTTGGTATATGGTGTTAAGTGTGGGTCCATGACTAATTTTTGTTATAACATTTTTCAGTTTTCCCAGCAGTTTTTGTCAAATAGTGAATTCTTATCCCAAAAGTTAGAATCTCTAGGTTTATCAAAAACTAGATTGCTATAGTTATTGACTATTTTGTCTTGTGAACCTAACCTATTCCATTGATCAATTAATCTATTTCTTAGCCAATACCAAATGATTTGGGTAATTGCTGCTTTATAATAAAAGGTCATTATGAGGTACAGCTAGGCCACCTTCATTTGATTTTTTTTTTCATTAATTCTCTTGAAATTCTCGACCTTTTGTAGAGAATTGCAAGGGAACTAATGAAAAAAAAGTCAGATGAAGGTGTTCTAAGTGTACCCGATCTAAAGCTATCTTATATAGCAGCAGTCACCAAAACCATTTGGTATTGGCTAAGAAATAGACCAGTAGATCAGTGGAACAAAGTAGATACGGAGGACAAAAAAGGATACATCTATAGCAATCTAGTCTTTGACAAACCCAAAGATACCAACATTAGGGATAAAAATTCATTATTTGGAAAAAACTGTTGGGAAAACTGGAAATTAGGATGGCAGAAATTAGATATGGATCCACACTTAACACCATATACCAAGATAAGATCAAAATGGGTCCATGACTTAGGCATAAAGAATGAGATAATAAATAGATTAGAGGAACAGAGAATAGTCTACCTCTCAGACCTGTGGAGGAGGAAGGAATTTATGACCAGAGGAGAACTAGAGATCATTATTGATCACAAAATAGAAGATTTTGATTACATCCAACTAAAAAGTTTCTGTACAAACAATACTAATGCAAACAAGATTAGAAGGGAAGTAACAAATTGGGAACATATTTTTAAAGTTAAAGGTTCTGACAAAGGTCTCATTTCCAAAATATATAGAGAACTGACTGTGATTTATAGGAAACCAAACCATTCTCCAATTGATAAATGGTCAAGGGATATGAACAGACAATTCTCAGATGATGAAATTGAAACTATATCCACTCATATGAAAGAGTGTTCCAAAACACTACTGATCAGAGAAATGCAAATTAAGACAACTCTGAGATACCACTACACACCTGTCAGATTGGCTAAGATGACAGGAACAAATAATGATGAATGTTGGAGGGGATGTGGGAAAACTGGGACACTAATACATTGTTGATGGAGTTGTGAAAGAATACAGCCATTCTGAAGAGCAATTTGGAACTATGCCCAAAAAGTTATCAAACTGTGCATACTCTTTGATCCAGCATTGCTGCTATTGGGCTTATATCTCAAAGAAATACTAAAGAGCAGAAAGGGACCTGTATGTGCCAAAATGTTTGTGGCAGCTCTTTTTGTTGTAGCTAGAAATTGGAAGTTGAATGGATGTCCATCAATTGGAGAATGGTTGGGTAAATTATGGTATATGAAGGTTATGGAATACTATTGTTATGTAAGAAATGACCAACAGGGGGAATACAGAGAGGCTTGGAGAGACTTACATCAACTGATGCTGAGTGAAATGAATTGAACCAGAAGATCGCTGTACACTTCAATGTTGTATGAAGATGTATTCTGATGGAAGTGGATATCTTCAACATAAAGAAGATCCAAATCACTTCCAGTTGATCAATGGTGGACAGAAATAACTACACCCAGAGAAGGAACACTGGGAAGTGAATGTAAATTGTTAGCACTACTGTCTATCTACCCAGGTTACTTAAACCTTTGGAATCTAATACTTAATGTGCAACAAGAAAATGGTATTTACACACATATATTGTATCTAGGTTATATTGTAACATATGTAAAATGTATGGGATTGCCTGTCATCAAGGGGAGGGAGTGGAGGGAGGCAGGGAATAATTTGGAAAAATGAATACAAGGTTAATATTATTTTAAAAAATTACTCATGCATATATACTGTGAAAAAAAATTATAAATTAAAAAAAAGAAAAAGAAAAAAAGAAATTCTCGACCTTTTGTTCTTCCATATGAATTTTCTTGTTATTTTTTTCTAGGTCATTAAAATAGTTTCTTGGGAGTCTGATTGGTATAGCACTAAATAAATAGATTAGTTTAGGAAGTATTGTCATCTTTACTATATTCGCTCGGCCTATCCAAGTTTACTTAATATTTTTCCAATTATTTAAATATAACTTTATTTTTGTGGAAAGTATTTGGTAATTTTGCTCATATAATTCCTGACTTTCCTTTGGTAGATAGATTGCTAAATATTTTATGCTATCAACAGTTATTTGGAATGGAATTTCTCTTTGCATCACTTGCTGTTGGATTTTGTTGGTGATGTATAAAAATGCTGAGGATTTATGTGGATTTATTTTGTATCCTGCAACTTTGCTAAAGTTATGATTTATTTCTAAAAGTTTTTTAGTTTTTTTTTTTTAGTAGAATCTCTGGGGTTTTCTAAGTATACCATCATATCATTTGCAAAGAGTGATAGTTTGGTTTCCTTATTACCTACTGTAATTCCTTTAATCTCTTTCTTGACTCATTGCTGAGGCTAGCATTTCTAATACAATATTGAATAATAATGGTGATAGTGGGCAACCTTATTTCACTCCTTATGTTACTGTGAAAGATTCCAGTTTTTCCCCATTACATATGATGCTTACTGACAGTTTTAAATATATACTCCTGACTATTTTAAGGAAAAGTCCATTTAATCCTATCCTCTCTAGAATTTTTATTAGGAATGGATGTTGGATTTTATTCAATGCTTTTTTCTACATCTATTGAGATGATCATATGTTTTTTGTTAATTTGGGTATTGATACAGTCAATTATGCTAATAGTTTCCCTAATATTGAACCAGCCCTGCATACCTGGTATAAATCCCACTTGGCCCTCCAAAATACATTTGAAATATGCTCACTAGTAGATACAAAATATTATTTCATCTTTATTATTACTGAAAATATCAAACAGACTATTTGGAATTTCTTTTTCTCAAAATAAAATTATGAAGAGCATATAAAATTGAATGCAACTTGCATATTCAGTCAATATTTTCTTCTATACCCAAGCAGTCACTAGAGACAGAGTTGGTTAACTTCCATTTATTTATTTATTTATTTTTAATTAATTTTTATAATTATAACATTTTTTTGACAGTACATATGCATAGCTAATTTTTTTACAACATTATCCCTTCTAATCCCTTCTGTTCTGAATTTTTTCCCTCCTTCCCTCCATCCCCTCCCCTAGATGGCTGGCATTCCCATACATATTAAATATTTTATAGTATATCCTAGGTACAATATATATTTGCAGATCCGAATTTTGTTGTTGTTATTGTTGCAAAGGAAGAATTGTATTCAGAAGGTAAAAAATAATCTGGGAAGAAAAAAATAATAATAATAACAATGCTCACAGTTTACACTCATTTCCCAGCTTCCTTTTCTGGCTGTAGCTGATTCTGTCCATCATTGATCAATTGGAATTGGATTAGCTCTTCTCTAGGTTGAAGATATCCACTTCCATCAGAATACATCCTCATACAGTATCATTGTTGAAGTGTATGATGATCTCCTAGTTCTGCTTGTTTCACTCAGCATCAGTTGATGTAAGTCTCTCCAAGCCTCTCTGTATTCCTCTTGTTGGTCATTTCTTACAGAACAATAATATTCTATAACATTCATATACCATAATTTACCCAACCATTCTCCAATTGATGGGCATCCATTCATTTTCCAGTTTCTAGACACTATGAAAAGGGCTGCCACAAACATTTTGGCACATACAGGTCCCTTTCCCTTCTTTAGTATTTCCTTGGGATATAAGCCCAATAATAGCACTGCTGGATCAAAGGGTGTGCACATTTTGATAACTTTTTGGGCATAATTCCAGATTACTCTCCAGAATGGTTGGATTCTTTTAAAACTCCACCAACAATGCATCAGTGTCCCAATTTTCCCACAACCCATCCAACATTCATTGTTATTTGTTCCTGTCATCTTAGCCAATCTCACAGGTATGTAATGATATATCAGACTTGTCTTAATTTGCATTTCTCTGATCAATAGTGATTTGGAACACTCTTTCATATGAGTGGAAATAGTTTTAATTTCATCATCTGAAAATTGTCTGTTTATATCCTTTGACCATTTATCAATTGGGGAACGGCTTGATTTCTTATAAATTAAAGTCAATTCTCTGGATATTTTGGAGATGGGGCCTTTATCAGAACTTTTAACTGTAAAAACGTTTTCCCAATTTGTCACTTCCCTTCTAATCTTGTTTGCATTAGTTTTGTTTGTGCAGAAATTTTTAATTTGGTGTAATCAAAATTTTCTATTTTGTGATCAATAATGTTCTGTAGCTCTCCTTTGGACACAAATTCCTTCCTTCTCCACAAGTCTGAGAGGTAAATTATCCTCTGTTCCTCTAATTTATTTGTGATTTCGTTCTTTATGCCTAAATCTTGGAACTGTTTTGATCTTATCTTAGTATGTGGTGTTAAATGTGAGTCCATGCCTAGTTTCTGCCATATCAATTTCTAGTTTTCCCAGCAGTTTTTCTCAAGTAATGAATTCTTATCCAAAAAGTTGGGATCTTTGGGTTTGTCAAACACTAGATTGATATTTTTATTCACTATCTTGCCCTGTGAACCTAACCTATTCCACTGATCAACTAGTCTATTTCTTAGCCAATACCAAATGGTTTTAGTGACTGTTGCTTGCTTTATAATATAGTTCTAGATCAGGTACAACTAGACCCCTTCATTTTTTTTTTCTTTCATTACTTCCCTTGAAATTCTCGACCTTTTGTTGTTCCATATGAATTCTGTTGTTATTTTTTCTAGGTCATTAAAATAGTTTCTAGGGAGTCTGATTGGTATAGCACTAAATAAATAGATTAGTTTGGGGAGTATTGTCATCTTAATTATATTTGCTTGGCCTATCCAAGAGCACTCAATATCTTTCCAATTCTTTAAATCTGACTTAATTTTTGTGGCAAGTGTTTCATAATTGTGCTCATATAATTCCTGACTTTCCTTTGGTAGATATATTCCCAAATATTTTATATTATCGACGGTTATTTTAAATGTAATTTCTCTTTGTATCACTTCCTCTTGGATTGTGTTGGTAATGTATAAAAATGCTGAGGATTTATGTGGATTTGTTTTGTATCCTGCAACTTTCCTAAAGTTCTGAATTATTTCTAATAGCTTTTTTAGCAGAGTCTTTGGGGTTCTCTAAGTATAGCATCATGTCATCTGCAAAGAGTGATAGTTTGATTTCCTCATTTCCTACTCTGAATTCCTTGAATCTCTTTCTCGGCTCTTATTGCCGAGGCTAGCGTTTCTAGTACTATATTGAATAGTAATGGTGATAGTGGGCAACCTTGTTTCACTCCTGATCTTACAGGGAAAGGTTCCAGTTTATCGCCATTACATATGATGTTTACTGACAGTTTTAAATATATGCTCCTTATTATTTTAAAGAATAGTACATTTATTCCTATACTCTCAAGCGTTTTTAGTAGGAATGGATGTTGGATTTTATCAAATGCCTTTTCTGCATCTATTGAGATGATCATATGGTTTTTATTAATTTGATTATTAATATGGTCAATTATACTAATAGTTTTCCTAATATTAAACCAGCCCTGCATTCCTGGTATAAATCCCACTTGGTCATAGTGTATTATCCTGGGGATGATTTTCTGAAGTCTATTTGCTAATATCTTATTTAAGATTTTAGCATCAATATTCATTAAGGAAATTGGTCTATAGTTTTCTTTCTCAGTTTTCGATCTACCTGGTTTAGGTATCAGTACCATGTCTGGGTCATAAAAGGAATTTGGTAGGACTCCTTGAATCCCTATTTTTTCAAATAATTTATATAGCATTGGAGTTAGGTGTTCTTTAAATGTTTCGTAGAATTCACATGTAAATCCATCTGGCCCTGGGGATTTTTTCTTAGGGAGTTGGTTAATAGCTTGCTCTATTTCTTTTTCTGAGATGGGACTATTTAGACTACTTACTTCTTCCTCTGTTAATCTGGGCAAGCTATATTTTTGAAGGCATTCTTCCATTTCATTTAAGTTATCGAATTTACTGGCATAAAGTTGAGCAAAGTAGCTCCTAACTATTGTTCTAATTTCCTCTTCAGTAGTGCTGAGTTCTCCCTTTTCATTTTCAAGACTAACAATTTGCTTTTTCTCTTTCTTTTTTTTAATCAGGTTTTCTAAGGGTTTGTTTATTTTGTTGGTTTTTTCATAGAACCAACTCTTAGTTTTATTAATTAATTCAATAGTTTCTTTTTTTTCTTTCAATTTTATTAACCTCACCTTTTATTTTTTTGAATTTCAAGTTTCGTGTTTGTCTGGGGGTTTTTAATTTGTTCCTTTTCTAGCAATTTTAGTTGTAAGCCCAATTCATTGACCCACTCTTTCTCTATTTTATGCAAGTAGGCCTCTAGAGATATAAAACTTACCCTTATTACTGCTTTGGCTGTATCCCATACATTTTGGTATGATGTCTCATTATTGTCATTTTCTTGGGTGAAGTTATTAATTATATCTATAATTTGCTGTTTTACCCAATCATTCTTTAGTATAAGATTATTTAGTTTCCAATTATTTTTTGGTCTATTTTCCCCTGGCTTTTTATTAAATGTAATTTTAATTGCATTGTGGTCTGAAAAGGATGCATTTAATATTTCTGCCTTACTGCATTTGATTTTGAGGTTTTTATGCCCTAGTATATGATCAATTTTTGTATAGGTTCCATGAACTGCTGAGAAGAAAGTATACTCCTTTCTGTCTCCATTTAGCTTTTGCCAAGATGGTGGCGTGGAGGCAGACAGCTGCTTGAGCTCCGTGTTTTCTCTCAGGACTTACTTCATGACAAGCCTCGGAATTAATGCTTGACCGGAAAAGAAACCCACAAATAATCACCAACAGAAGACATGCTTGAAATTCGCCAGAGAAGATCTGTGTTTGCTTGGGGGAGGGTCGAACAGACTTAGGGCAGGCAAACCTGAGTGAGACAGGCAGCTCACAGAGTTCAGACCAGATGGGGAGGAGTATGCTCTCTTCCATTTCTGTGAAAATACTTTTACCCAGTGTGGATACTCTGTCTTGGCAGCAAGGCAGGAGCAGTGGAGAGAGTGTAAACACTGGAGGAGAAGAATAAAACCCCGGAAAGCCAGAGTCTTTCGGAACCCAGCCACCCCCACCCCCACCCAGAGTGACTCAGCGGGTTCTCAGAGCCTCAGAGTGCAGAAGCAGCACAGCCATCGCTGTCCTGTTAGTAGCTTGCTGCTGCCCTCCCCCCCCAGTCTGTAGAGGAAGCCCATTAACACCATCCAGCCCCATCCCCCCAAAACAGACCTATTGTTTCTCTTGTCAATTTGTTTTCTTTGATTCCGCTATTGACAAAATGAACAAAAAATTCAAAAGGGTTCTAACCATTGACAGCTTCTGTATAAAGAGAGAGCAGACTTCGAATACTGAGCACACTAAAAACAAACTGTCCCCAGAGGAATCCCCTAAGGAGGATATGATCTGTTCCTCAATACAAAAGAATCTCATAGAGGAAATCAAAAAGGCTCTCACAAGAGAGCTAGAAGAGAAATGGAAAGCTTGGCAAGAGAGGCTAGAGAAGTCATTCCACACATTTAAATACAGAGTGGTTAAAGAAAACAAATCATTGAGAAACAAAATTAGTGAATTGGAAAAAGTAAACAACTCCAAGCAAAACAGGATTAGTGACCTGGAAAAATAAAACAGCTCTCTAAAAAATAAAATGGATAAAATGGAAAATAACTCCATAGAAGATAAAAAATTAATTGGATAATTACAAAAAAATATAAAAAAAATGAGTGAAGAAAACATTGAAAATTAGACTCGAACAAGTAGAAATGAATGACTCAAGGAGAAACCAAGAAGTAGTCAAGCAAAACCAGAGAAATGAAACAATTGAAAAGAATGTCAAGTACCTTATTAGAAAGACAACAGACCTGGAAAACAGATCCAGGAGAGACAATTTGAGAATAATCGGACTCTCTGAAAAATGTGAGGAAAAAAAGAGCTTGGACACCATTTTCGAGGAAATTATCAAAGAGAACTGCCCAGACGTTCTGGAAACAGAGGGTAAAATAGACATTGAAAAAAATTCATCGATCACCTACTGAAAGGGACCCTAAAATTAAAACATCAAGAAATATATTGGCCAAGTTCAAGAACCATCAGACAAAGGAAAAAATACTGGAAGCTGCTAGAAAAAAGCAATTCAGATATGGAGGAGCCACAATAAGGATAACCCAGGATCTAGCAGCATCCACATTAAAAGAATGAAGGGCCTGGAACATGATATTTGGAAAGACTAAGGAACTTTGTATGCAGCCAAGAATAACTTACCCAGCAAAAATGAGCATTGTTTTCCAGGGAAGAAGATGGACATTTAACAAAATAAATGAATTCCATCTATTCTTGATGAAAAAACCAGACCTACATAAAATGTTTGATCTTCAAATACAGAACTCAAGATATTTCTAAAAAGGTAAAAAGAAAGCTTGAGAACAATATTTCTGCCATAAAGATATGTAAAGAACATATGTATAATTTGTCCTAGAAACTAGAAGTGGAAAGGAAATTATATCATAAAAAGGGTAAAGTGGTGATACTACATCTCCTGAAGAGGCAAAAACATCTTCTGAGAGAAAGAAAGGAGGGAGATGAACATAGTGTGTATCAATAGACATATTTGATTTATGGTGAAACTTCTTCCACTTCATTGAAAAGTGAGAGGGAAGGAGTAAGCTAAGGGGAAGGGAAAACAGAAATTGTGAGGAAAAGGGGTAAAATAAGGGGAGCAACTTTAAGGTGGGGGAGGGATATTAAAAAGGGAGGGCTGTGCAAAGCAAGTGGTGTTCACAAGTTTAATACTGGGTAGGGGGGTAAGAGGGAAGGAAAGGAGAAAAGCATAAGCAAGGGTTAACAGGATGGCAAGCAATATAGAATTAGTCATTCTAACCATAAATGTGAATGGGGTAAACTCCCTCATAAAAAGGAAGCAGTTAACAGACTGGATTAAAAGTCAGAATCCTACTATATGTTGTTTACAGGAAACACACCTGAAATAGGGTGATACATTTAAACTAAAAGTAAAAGGGTGGAGCAGAATCTACTATGCTTCAGGTAAAGCCAAAAAATCAGGGGTAGCCATCCTTATCTCAGATCAAGCAAAGCCAAAAATTGATCTAATTAAAAGAGATAAGGAAGGGCATTATATCCTGCTAAAGGGTAGCATCAATAATGAAGCAGTATCAATATTAAATATATATGCACCAAGTGGTGCAGCATCTACCTTCTTAAAAGAGAAATTAAGAGAGCTGCAAGAAGAAATAGACAGCAAAACTATAATAGTGGGAGATCTCAAACTTGCACTCTCAGAATTAGATAAATCAAATCACAGAATAAATAAGAAAGAAGTCAAAGAGGTAAATAGAATACCAGAAAAGTTTGATATGATAGATCTTTGGCAAAGGTTAACTTCCATTTTAAAATTATTAGGCTAAATGACTAAGATTTTCACTTAACTCTCCCTCTCTTTGAGAGATGTACTGGTTTAAAATTCATTTAATTGCACTTTTATTTCATGCCTAACTTTGAACAGCTGCAATAATAGAAATTTTACACCACATCACACATACATGCATCCTTATCTATAGACATGTATATAATCCCAGATTTGCAGAGAAAACAGAGGAAGTAGAGAAAAAATGCAAGAATAAGAGAGAAATATTGAATGGAAAATATTGGAGTAAGAGAGAGGGGTGGGGTAGGAAGAACATGATGGAACATCTGATCTTTAGAAGATTCAAGTGTTAGTAGTCATCCAGATTTAAACAAATGTAAACTTAACTTCCTAAGCTATTTGATGCCCGAGGCAATTCTCTAATATGAGAAGTTACAAATGAATGAATTTCATTGTTGAAAATAATTTTCACAATTTTACTTCCCTATACCAATAAAGTTAATATTCTAGGTTTGTTTTTCTACCTCTATTTTTGCCTGTTAATTTACCTCTACTCATTTATATTATTTTATTTTTAAAAGAACATTCAATTGAAGGAAATAAACAGCCAGTTTTCAGGTGATGACATTAATGCCATCTATATTCATATAAAAATGCTCTAAATCACTAGTGATTAGAAAAATGAAAATTAAAATAACTCTGAGATACTACCTTATACCTCTCAGAATGGCTAAGACAACAGGAAAACATAATAATAATGCATTGATGGTGGAGTTGTGAAATTATGGAACCATTCTGGAGAGCAATCTGGAAGTATGCCCAAAGGACTATACAACTTTTACTTACCCTTTGACCCAGCAGTGCCACTACTGGCTCTATATCCCAAGGAAATCATAAAGAAGGGCAAAGGACCCACAGAGGCAAAAAATGTTTAGAGGAGCTCTTTTTGTGTTAAGAAAGAACTGGAAAATGAGTAGATGCCAATAAGTTGGGGAATAGATGAATAAGATGTGGCATATGGAGGTAATGGAATATTATTTTCTATAAAAAATGATAAACAAGATAATTATAGCAAGGCCTGGAAAGATTTAAAGAACTAATGCTATGTGAAACAAGCAGAACCAGAAATATATTGTACACAACAACAGCAAGAATGTGCCATGATCAACTATGAAAAACATATTTCTTCTCAGTGGTTCAGTGACCCAAAACAATCCCAATAGACTTTGGACAAAAAAATACTATTTTCATCCAAAACACATAACTATGGAGATTGAATATGCAACACATACTATGTTTACTTCTTTTATCTATTTCTTTCTTTCCCTTTTGTTCTGATTTTTCTCTCCCAATATGATTCATAAAGCAATTTGTATTAAAATTAATTATTTTAGAAAAGGACAGTCCATGAGAAATTTCCTAAAACATTATTAATCATTGACACATTTATTTAAACATTGAAGGACCTCTTAATATAATTTCTGGCACTATCTTTATTTTGAAAATCAAATTAGGTAACATTTGAACCTTGTCTCTTATTCTTAAAATAAGGTCTTGAAATAGTCATGTACCATTCTCATTGCTGGTATTTTCCCAATATTCTCAGAAAGATAATTGCTCCTAGTCTTAAGTAAGGATTGATTTATTTTTCAGAAATATTTCAAACCTTTTCAATAATCCTAATAAAAAATTCAGTAACTAAATATGTATCAAGTACATTCTTACATGTATTTTGCTAGTCATCAAGGCATATCAAGTGTTCTTATACCATTGATCCATTTTCAGAAAACTCTTATCTGCATAAAATAAAATAAAATGCACAAGATAACAGGAAATCAATTAAAATATAATATAATTAACTATACAACAGCATCTACACATATGTATTTGTACATATAAATGTTTACCAGGTACATACATAGTTACATACATACATAGCTACATACATGTGTATGTACATACTTGAATACACATATGTTGTATTCAGTGCAGTAACAGGGCAAATAACATCAATTTTGCTTTACATAGGAAAGTTAACTAAATCTATAACTCCCTTAGTAAAGACAATTTCTAGATAAGGAATTTGGTCTGCACGGATAAAATAGTACTTTTTTTTTTTTTTTTTTTCCCCACAATGTGTTCTTAAAAATTGGCCAGGAATAAGAAGAGGACTAGGGACTTTACCAAGATTGGACAAGGATGCTGGATGCAGGATGCAGGTATCAGATGCTAGATAGATGCTAGATTTTGCGAAATACAAGTCAGAGCACTGTTCATTTTTTCATCCTTCCCCATGTATAGTGTCATTTAGTTGAATTAAAGTGTAATTGGATGAGGAATAGTTTGGGACTTGCCAATGAGAACTCAATCCTTGGAACAAACATTGATGATTTGCAAAATAAGCATAAAAATAGCACATATCTCATGCAGTTGTTGTGAATAATAAATGAAACAATGTTTGTAAAATGCAAACTTTGAAATGTTATTTATATACAAATTAGTTTATTATCATTGTTATTGATATTACTATAATATTGTTAATGTTTCTCCCATTGCTAATGTTATCATTATCTCTTTGCAGCATCCCTAAAATAATATGAACAAAGAGAGAGGATCACAACTTTAAGGGTCTGGGGGAGAAACTACCCTAGTTAATATTTTTTCATATTAGACTCAGACATTTAAAACAAAAAGTAGCCTAAAAAGTCTAATGAAATTTTAGACTCACATAAATATAAATATATGTATATATGACATATATATATATATACATATATATTTACACAGACCTCAATATATTTAAATACATACATGAATATATATATATATATATATTTATAGATATAGATATAGATATTGTATGTGAGAGAGACAGAAAAAGAATATACATATATGTATATATAAACATGGGTATCATGAGCATCTAAGTGGTAAAAAAGATAGAATATCAGCATGGAGTCTGAAAGATCTGAGTACAAATCCAATGTAAGGCATTTATTATCCTTGTAACTCTGGACAAGTCACTTAATCCAATTTGCCTCAATTTCCTCATCTGTAAAATGAAGTGTAGGTGTAAATAGCCAATCACTCCAGTATTTTAACAAAAACAAAGCAAAACAAAACAAAACAAAACAAACAAAACAAAAAAAGTAATCTTAAAGAATGAGACACAACTGAAAAGTAAGTACTAACAAATATTATGCATGGATGCATATATGCATGAACATATATGAATAAGCTTACAGTTTACTATTTCAGACATAGAAGTGTGTTAAATTATTAAATTCACCAAATTAAAAAAGACAATTCATCCTGGCATTTTTATCACCTGAATGGAAAAATATTAAATACATGAAAAGATAATGCATGTCTACAAGCAGAAAATAGAATTCCAATTTTTACTCAAGCTCTTATTTGGCAACAAGTCAAAACTTCATTTCTTTAAAAAGAGAAAATGTAACTTTCTCCTGGTGCATTTCACAGATGATACTAATAATTCTAGACAATAAAACCCTCATATACTTATTCTTTTTAAAATAGAACTAGACTTAAAATAAATGACCATGTATAACCTAGATTTCAAAACATAACATTTGTATCCTTTTATAGATAGATATTAGTAAAGATATATCTAACTAACTATATATATATATATATATATATATATATATATATATATATATATATATATACACACAGAAGTTTTTATATACATAAAGGAGTGCTTATGTAAAAATGTTTGTACATATACATGTGTATATATACATGTGTATAACAACATTGCATATATATATAATGTATATATATATGTATACATATATGTATAGATATAGATATAGATATACACACACACATATATGGCATGCTGATAAACCCCCCAAAATAAAAACTACCTAATGCCTCTATAATTATTGGAGATGCTGTGATTATGAGGCCAAACTGCACTGACGCTATCACACACACCTCAACGAAAAGCATGGTTGAGCTGAAATAGGAACTAATGGGCCTGAAGTAGCAATCAACACCCAGTCAGAAGAATGAAGGTAGCTGTGGAAAATCTGCATAGTCGATGTTGCTAGCCATACATCAATGGCAATGTGAACATGACCCAAAGTTGCTAGAAAATGAGAATATATTTTTGTTCTAAAACTGAACTTACATGAGATAAAGGCCTCTAACACATAGTAGCTATGTGACTCTAGGCAAGTCAATTAATATTTCAGTGTCTTAGATCACTCTCGGTTATTACAAATTTCAGGGAAGTTGCTGGCTTTATTTAATAAAGATAATTCCCTCAAAAAAAAAAAAAAAAAAAAAGAGAGACAAGTCTGCCTCAGATCTCTATCCACTCTTGCTGTCAACCAAAATAAATAAATAAATAATGTCATGAAGAAACATGGAAAAATAAAATCCATAAGTTATCAAGCTACATCCAAATGTTTTGATGACTTTTTCAAGAGATACTAAGGAATATTTCATGTATGACAGTTTAATTTGTGGGAAGCCACATGTTGTTGTAACTAAAACACTTGTCTTTGAGTTAAAAAGACCTGGGTTCACCAACCTCCTCTGACACATTTTGAGATGTGTCCTTCTGGTTGTTAGTTTTCTTTTCTCTAAAATGTGAAAAATAAAATATATTGAAATAACCTGATGGGTATATTTCTGTTCTATTCAAATAAGATTGTTCTTTGCAGAGCATTATATTATTTCCACATTGAGGTAAATTGCCAGAAAATAGGGTGATTTAAATTATTGCATAAAGAATATTAAGAAAACTAAAGGAGAATACTGATATTTTTATAAAGAAAATTATTTGTAGCATAAGCAAAGTCAGGGGAACAAGATCAACTTAATTCAACTTAAAAATTCAACTTAAAAAATTCAACTTAAAAATGCTATGAGCCTATAACTAAGGGTGTAGTATTTTTAAATTGAAAGGGGCTTTGGCAGGCATATTGTCCAAATCCCTCACTTGATATACTAGTAATCCAAGATTCAGAGAAATCTTCCCAGGGTCAGACTAACTATTCAGTGCTACAGTTCACATTCAAATACAGCTCTTTTGGCTCCAAAAACCTAGTATTTTTTCTACTCTACTATTAACCCACATTTTTATTAAATTAATATCAAATTGTGATTACCAAATATTTGAAAAGCAGTTTAAATTAAAATATGACATGCTTATCTTTCTATAAAGCTTTAGAAAATGTACTCTGAAAAATAACAATTTTCCAAAACCCTTATCATTTTTATAAATCTGAAATATCACTGGGAAATCCATGTGTATGCTAGTGAATTTTGGCAGTGAATTCAATGAAAAAAATAGGTTCAGAATCTTTCTCTCTTTTTATCCTTAAGAGTAAGAGTAGGTGAGAGAACAGTGGGAGATCAGAAAACATTCATTATTGTTCAATATGTAGAGCAGCAGGGAAGGGAAATTAAAACCTAGCAGTAGAGTATAGCAGCAGTGGTATCATTAAAATCAGCAACTTTTATTTGTGGGAGTTGAAGCACCCAAGGGGACTGGAATCCAAGTATGTCCTAACTTCTTTGATAATCTGAAGTAAAGATGGAAAAAAATGGGGAATCTCCTATAAACTAAAGACTAAATGGGTAAATAGCAGATGGAAATCACCTGGTTTGATATAGCTGGCTAAAAGGGCTATGTTCATTGCTCCTCTAGCATTAAATCTATTTTCTGCATCTGCTGACATATGTGGCAATATGATTTTTCTGGACCATTATTATAAAGATAAAATGAAATGTCAAGATAGGAATAATAGAAGCCAGATAGAAGAGGAAAATGGAAAAACAAGATAATGGCAAGCAATATTGACATGAGGGAAGATGGCAGAATGTGTCCTAACATAATTTCAATATGAAATATTTTAAATAAGCAATGATTTTATATGGAAAAAAATGAAGGAAACTAAGGTGTTAAAATGGTCTTTAAGTTAACTATTACTGCAATATTGAAATGTTTTACAGTCAAAAATTAATAATAACCTCAAAATTTAAAGTAATATCTCAAATCAAATACTAGAAGGGCAGAAAAAATAACTGGTCAGAATGAGATATCCTTCTATCCCGAGACAACTGAAGAGGTTTAAAAGAGAGATCGGGGACAAGAAATCCACATGGATAAAGCATCAGTGGTGGGTCCTGTGGTATTAAAAGAAGGGGCTAGAAATATGAAAGCTCTATAATAAGTAAGGATAATGGACCAATGGCCAATTGGTCAGAAAGAAATTATAAGAAACTCCATACTAATATTGAACATAAGAACTAAATTATCTATACCCACTTCTGATACATAATTCAAAAGTAGAGCGAAAAACTTTCCATCAAAAGAAAAAAAAAAACTGAGGGGAAATATTGTTTTTGGAGCAATTGCACTTGGGAGGAGGAACCTGGGGAACAGTTTAAATTTCAAAGGATCAAGGAGCCTTCCAAATTAAGGACAAGGATGCAAGCCAGAACAGTGAGTATGTTTCCCGATATCATAAAATCTTGGAGGCATGAAAAACTCCCAAACACTCATAACTAATTCTGAAATGGTAGTATAAAAAAATCTGAAACCTTGATTCAGGACTTCTTTGGACTGTGTCAGGAAAAGAACTAAATGCTAACATGGAGTTTAAGTTTTTTGAAATAGAGTAGAAAATGAGCAAAAAATGAAAAAGAACCTGAAAATAATAAGCAACTAGGAAGGTAGGAAAGATTAAGTTGCAAACTGAGAATATGATGAAGCCAAAATAGCTAAAACCAATTCCTCAAAAGGAGGGAGGGTGAAGTGAACTGGACAAAAGATGAATAAGAATTTATGAAAGAACTAGCAATTTTAAAATTGAAATGTTACTGGTGGAGGAAAACAAAAATGGTCAAATAAGTAGAACAATGGATAGCATTCAAGGCCTAGAGTCAAGAATATTCATCTTCCTTGGAATAAATCAATTCTCAGACATTCACTAGTTGGGTTACCTTAGGCAAGTCACTTATTCCCTTTTGCCTTAGTTTTCTCATCTGTAAAATGAGTTGGAGAATAAAATGGCAAACTTCTCCATTATCATTGCTAAGAAAACCACAAATTTAGATATGAAGAGTCAGGCATGACTAAAAGAGAGGAAAAAGTAGATAAGTAAATGAAAGCAAAGGAAGAAATTTATGGGAAAAAATAACAGCTTGGTAAAAGGCACAAACTTGTTAAAAAAATAAGAGATTAAAACAAATTGTTTAAATGAAAAAGAAGTGCCAAGGTTCACTGAAAAAAAAATAATTCCTTAAAATTTAGGATTGGGCAAATGAAAATTAATGATTCCATGAGAGAAGAAACCATAAAACAAAGTTAAAACAAAGAAAAAATAAAAGGAAATGTGAAATACCTCACCATAAAATGAACTCAAAAATAGATCACAGAGAGATGATTTAAGAATCATCATGTTACCTGAAAACCATGATGAAAGAATCTATACATCATATCTCAAAAAATCTTCAATAAAAACTTCCTTAATATCCCAGATCTAGAAAGTAAAGTAGAAAGTGAAAGAATCCACCAATTACCATGAAAAGAAATCCTCAAATGTGGCACAAAAATACTGTTACAAATCTCAGAGCGCCAAGTCAAGGAAAAACACTTTAAACAATGCAGAAAAAAATTCAGATAATGTAAGTCACAAACTGGATCACATAGGATTTATCCTTGATAATGGTAAAGAAGCAAGGCTTATAATATGATATTCTAAAAGGCAAAAGAACTAGCACTATAATAAAGAATACCTTAATCAGCAATAGTGGGTATAATCTTTCAAAGGAAAAAAAATGGATACTTGATTAAATCAAAGACTGTCAAACAATCCTGATAAGACGTAAAGAGCTGAATTGAAAATTTGGATGTAAAATACAAGATTCAAAAAAAGCATGAAACAGGTAAACATGTTAGAGGAATCATAAAATATTTAATAATGTTAAATTATTTACCTTTCTAAATAGGAAGCTGATATATGTAACTTCTAAGAATTTATCATTAATATAATTGCAAGAATTCTATATTGGAAAAAGGCAGGGAAAGAACTATGATGATAGAATAATGTAAAAAAATGGAAAGGGAAGAAACAAGGAATGCTCTGAAGAAGGGGGAAAAGAGGGGAAGAATGAGTAAACTGTTTTACTTAAAATATGTATATATGGGACAGTTTAAAAAAAATAAAAGGATAAATAACTTGTAGGTCTGGCAAGACTTGAACCTCACTGACACTTAAATTGGATAAAAATAACAAATATGAAAATGTTCAAATGAGTATAGAAATTTTTTTACTCAACAGGGAAGTAGGAAAAGGGAGGAAGAAAAAGAGTATAATGATAAAAGGAAAGTAAACAAAAATATGTTTTAAAGGAGAGATGTACCAAAAAGCAAAAGAAGTATAAATAGATTGGAGGGAAATATGAAATTAGTAATCATAACTATGAATGTAAATTTATGAAAATACAGAAGTGAATAACAAAATGGATTAGAAACCAGAATCCAGTAATGAGTTGTTTGCAAGAAATACATTAGAAACAGATTTTAAAATAAGGAGCTGAAGGAGAGTATATTATCCTTCAGCTGAAGTCATAAAAGGCAGAGGTAATAATTATGAAGTCAGATAAAGCAAAATAGATTTAACTAAAAAGAATGAGCAGAGAAACTTTATCTTTCTAAAAGGCTGCATAGAAAATGAAGTAATATCAACACAAAATATAGATATCCCAAAAGCCATGGCATCTAAATTCTGAAAAGTTAAGTGAATTAAAGGAGGAAATGGACAGTAAAATTATATATGTGGATCTTCCTGTTTCAGAGCTAGATAAAACTAACCATAAAATAAATAAGAAAGAAGTCAGACAGATGAATACATTACAGAATGTTTGGGATGTAGGAAAATCAATACTCAGGGGAAATAAATATCTGCACACATACACATATATGCAGACATATATATTCACATATAAACATAATTCTGTATATGTATGTGTCTATGTGTATGCAAGTGTAAATGTACATCAATAACAGAGAGAAAGAAGAGATCAATCATTTGGCTGTGCAAGTTTAAAAAAAGGCTAGGAAAAAACAAAAATGCTTCACAATGGTATTGTTGCCATGAGTCATCTGAGAGAGAGAGAGAGAGACAGAGACAGAGACAGAGACAGAGACAGAGACAGAGGGAGAGAGACAAAGGTGTGTGTGTGTACACATATATGCGTAAATGTGTATGCACATAAATGTATACAAATGTGTATACATGTATATAGGTCAATATACATTTATTAATCATCTATTTTCCAGGTACTGTGCTAAGCACTATGCATAAAAAAGAGACAAAAAATAGTCCATACCCCTGAAAAGCTCACACTTTAACACAAGAGACAAGCAAATATGCATGAGCAAGCTATAAACCAGATTAATAGAAAATAAATGAGACAGAAGATATAAAGTTTAAAATGGTTTGGGAAAAGCTGCTTATAGAAGACAGTATTTTTATCAAAATATAAAAGAAGTCAGTGGTGTGCATATGTACATATGTACATATATGTGAATATATGCTTATATATGTTTATTTCCATGAAAAATAAATCTACTGGATGTGCTTATTTTATAGATAACATATAATCTGCAGCCAGCTGAACAATTTCCTAGAACTAGCCTATCAGTAAATTATAGATCACAATTAAAAATGGATGATTATTCAGGCCAAAAAGGAAATTTGAAGAAGTGAAGGGAGTATTTTGCAGTCAGCAAATAGTAACTTTGATGTCAATAACTCCAAGCTACTTCCTGAAGTAAAACCTCTTATTTTTCCAGTGAAATATTTCTCTGGCTGTTCTTTAGAAGCGAATCATGAGAGCCCCAAATATGTAAAGCATCATAATTTCAGAAGCTCAAAGGACAATGGAGAGATGAAAGAGATAAAACTGTGCTGCAAGAATAGTTATCAAAAACAGCAGAGTAAAAATATCAACTACAAAACTGATAATTAAAAAAAATTTTAGAGAGAAATTGGATGAGCAAAGTGCTATGTGGGTATTCGATTATACTAAAATATCTAAATGAAGATCTCCAGAACATTGAATGTGTAACTGAGGAAGGATTTAAAGTATTCTGTGAGACATAGTTTTCCCCAGGAAGGCAGTGAATCCATGTTATTTCATGCACACTTGGAGGGTGTACTTACATCAGTGAGACTAAGAGTCTTTTGAAGAATTGAAATATACTTTATAAAAGAGGCATCTGAGTATTAAAGGATGTAGAAAAGAATGGACTATAAATGGTCATTTCAAATATGAGGAAAGTAGGCACCAAAGTAATGAATCATGATTTTAATAAAAAAAAGTTGGCTTCCCTACAGAATCAAATGAGATAATATGTGTAAAACATTTATTATAATTGTCCAGCATATAGTATGTGCTAAATATATTCTTTTTCTATTAGTTTTTTAATACCTTGTTATCTTTATGCCTTTCCTTTTCTTCCTTCTCCCTAACTTCCACTCTTTTTCTTGTATTCTTTGTTTTCTTTTTCCTTCCTTTCCCCATTATTATTATTATTATTATTATTATTATTATTATTATTATTATGTATACAAATGTATATACATGTATATAGGTCAATATGCATTTATTAATCTTCTATTTTCCATCTGTATTTGTAAACATTCAGGCACTTGGTTTAGGCTGTTTCAGTTCATTTTGTTTTTCATTTTTAGCAAAACAAATTATTTCTGTGTCATTCTTGTTTTGTGTCAGTCTAGTTACATTAGGTTGTTGAACATTTTTGAGGGACTGAATTTAAATAGTACAATTTTGACTCTTTTGTCCCCTAGTTCCAGTCTCTTCTAAAGAGATAGAGAAGAAAAGGTAGAGTTTAGATAGATAGATAGATGATAGATGAAGATAGTTTGTATACCTACATGTATGCATATGTATATAAATATTAACATATATACACAGAGAGATATGTTCATATACATAGAGAAATATAATTAGCATTAAGGAGTCCAGTCACACACCCAATTTCTCCTCTGCTAGTACCAGATTAGACCTAAGAGTTAAAGAAAATATCAATCTTTTCAAGTGACAAGTAGAGAGATACATTTGACTTTTTCTGTGTGTGTGTGTGTGTGTATGCATACATATATATATATATATATATGTGTGTGTATATATAAATACATATATATACACAAATAGAATGCATGCACACATATAAACATGAGTGTGTATATATAATCTCTATACATTTTAAAAATAATTTGAAAGCATCATATTTATATAACACATTAAAGTTTAAACTACTCTGTGAATTTGTGGGTATATAATAATTTGTAAAAGATAAAGTGTTACATAAATATAAAACTTTGATACACATAAAGTTGAAATTTGTATAAAACTTTATTTACAAAGCATTTTCTGTGCATATGTGTATATACATATATATGCATAAACATATTTTCACTTCTATATCATCATTAAAATACAGATTTGGGAAAAAACACATTTCAATGTCTATCCTCTGTTAACATAAAATTAAAGGATATTTTCCTTCTTATCATGTTGCTATATCAGTACAGATATTTATAATGTAGTTTCTTTTTCTGTATTTTGAAAACATTATATATTACTACTGATCAATTTCCTCTTTTCTATTAGTTCAGCACTTCAATGGGACTGTGATTCATAGATGATTAGATAGATAGATAAATACACACCCACCCACCCGTGTATATATATATATATATATATATATTATACACACACACACTCAAACATACACATTAAAATGGACTCTTAGGTAAGGTGTATGCTCGTTAAGTGGATCAGTATCTGGGATTAGTTGTATCTCTTCATATATGCCAAGATGGCAGAGAAGAGATATGACTTTTCGGAGCTCTCCCTTTAAACTTCAAACTAACAGCACATCCAGGCTCTGAATTGGTTTTGGAGTGATAGAATCCATCAATATTGGGAGTGTTACAAATTACCAAAAGAAGATACTTTCAAAGATCTACAGAAAAGTTATGTATCAATTGGACAAGAGGGAGGCGAGTCAAGTGCAAGCCAAGCATAGATGTCAAATACAGACAATAGACAGCCCCAGGGTGGTGTGGGCTCTGGTCATGGGAGAATATACTGAGAAAAGTATACAGAAGTGTTGGTACTCTATCCTGAATACAAGAAGTAGATCACAAATACAATAAAAATACAAAAGGCAAATAGTAAACCCCTAAATGCAAGAATTTCACAGACCTGGCCACACTCATCCAGCACTGGAAGATAGCATTCATTGAAAACAGCCACTTCAGTCTGTAGAGGAAGCTTGGACAATCTCCCCTTTATCTAAAAGTAGACCTCAACTTAAAAAAATAAATAAGTAAGCAAAAAAGAACTCTGAACACAGATAGCTTTTATGGTGAAAGTCACTAAAAGCAGATCATCTCCAACTGAAGCACCAAAGGGTGATATAAATTGGTCTCCATCTCACAAGACTTTCTTGGAAGAAATTAAAAAGGATCTTAAAAGAGAGTCAGAACAAAAATGGGGAAAGGAAATGAAAATTTTGCATGAAGGTTTGGAAAAATAAAACGCAGAATTTATCTGAAGAAAACTACTTACAAAATAATTTTAGCAAACTGAAAAAGGCATATAACTTCTTTCAAAATAGATTTGACAAAATGGAAAAAGACTCCTTGAAAAATGGAAATGGAAAAAAATCCATTGAACAAAACATCTCATTTAAAAATTCAATTGGCCAAATGCAAAAGGAGCTAAAAGAGGTAAGTAAAGAAAATAATTCATTAAAAATTAGAACTGAAGAAAAGGAAATGAATGACTCAATGAGACATCAAGAAGTGAAACAAAACCAAAAAATGGAAAGAAAAAAAAAGGTAGAAGAAAATGTGAAATAACATCTTGGACAAATAACTGACCTGGAAAATAGATCTAGGAGAGACAATATAAGGATTGTGGGAAAGCCTGAAAACCATGATTTAAAAAAAAAAAAAAAAAAAAAAAAAAAAAAAAAAAAAGCCTATACATTATCTTTCAGGAAATTATCAAGGAAAGTTTCCCTAATGTTCTATGAATCAGAATGTAAAATAGCCATTGAAAGAATTCACTAATCACCCACTGAAAGAAACCCCAAAATAAAAAATCCAAGGAATAGCAAAGCTAAATTTCAGAACTCTGGAACCAAGGAAAAAATATTACAAGCAGCCTGAAAGAAACAATTTAAATACTGAGGAGCCATAATGAGGATTACCCAGGATCAGCTTTCACTATAAAGGATCTAAGGGCCTAGAATGTGATATTCTAAAAGACAAAGGAGCTTGGAATGCAACTAGGAACAAACTATCCTGCTGTAATGAGCATTATTTTTCAGGGAAGAAGATGAACATTCAATGATAACAGGTGAATTTCATTTATTTCTGATAAAAAAGATAAGAGCTGAACAAAAAAAAAAAAGAACTCTAAATATAGAACTCAAGAGAAGCATAAAAAGGAAAAAAAAAGGAAAGAATTCTTGAAAAGTATATCTCTGTTATGGGTGTACATAGAGAGTGCAGAAATAATTAGATTTTACTATGATAATATAAAATAGAAACTAGAGATGGAAAAGGGATTGTACTAGAAAACAAAGGAAAATGGGGGTAAAATGAAGGAAATTACATCTCATAAAGTAGTGATGAACACCTATGATAATTGAGGGAAAGAAGGGTGGTAGATGAGCATTGTGTGAATCTTACTCTCATCAGATTTGGCTCAAAGAGAGAATATTAGACATAATTGGTTTCACAGAGGAACCATATAAGAAAGAGGGGAAAGAGGAAAGGAACAGGGGGAGGTTAAGAGAAGGGAAAACTGGGGCAGCTAGGTGGCGAAGTGGATAGAGCACCAGTCTTGAATTCAGGAGGACCCAAGTTCAAATCTGGTCTCAGTCACTTAACACTTCCTAGCTGTGTGACCCTGGGCAAGTCACTTAACCTCAGCCTCAAAAAAAAAAAAAAAAAAAAAAAAAAAAAAAAAAAACGAGAGAAGGGAAAACAGTTAGTGGGGAAAACTACTAAGGGGTACAAAGGGGAGGGCTGCTTGAGGGAAGTTGTGGTCAGAAGCAAAATACTGGGAAGGAGAAAAAGGGCAAAAGGAAAGAGAAAACCCTAATTTTGGGTAAATAAATTGGCAAGAAATACAGAATTAGGTATTTCAACTGTGAATGTGAATGGAGTGAACTCCCCCATAAAATGCAAACACATAGCAGACTGGATTAAAGATCAGACTCCTACAATATGTTGTTTACAAGAACCACATTTAAAACAGAGTGGTACACATAAAGTAAAGGTAAAAGGCTGAAGCATAATATTTTTATGCTTCAGGGGAAGTTAAAAAAAAACAGGGGTAGCAATCATGATCTCAGATCAAGCAAAAATGATCTAATTAAAAGAGATAAAGAAGGAAATTCTACCTTGTTAAAGGATGCCATAGATAATGAAGTAATATCAATATTAAACATATATGCACCAAGTGGTATAGTACCTATATTCCTAAAGCAGAAATTAAAAGAGCTGCAAGAAGAAACAGATAGCAAACTATAATAGTGAAGGATATCATCCCTGCTCTTTCAGAACTAGATAAATCAAATCACAAAATAAATAAGAAAGAAGGATATAAATAAAAATTTTTTTAAAAAGTGACATATGATAGCTCTTTGGAGAAAATTGAATGGAGACAGAAAGGAGTACATTTTTTTCTCAGCAATTTATGGGACCTATACAAAAAAAAAAAGACCATATGTCAGGGCATATCAAATTCAAAAAGGCAGAACTATTAAATGCTTTTTTTTCAGATCATGTCCTAATAAAAATTACACACAATTAAAGGTCAAGGAAAATAGACCAAAGTTTATGGGAAACTACATAATCTGATCCTAAAGAATGAGTGGGTGAAAAAACAAATAATAGACACAATCAGTAATTTTATCCAAGACAGTGAAAATAATGAGAAAACATACCAGCATTTGTGAGAGACAGCCATAGTGATAATAAGAGGAAATTTTTCTGTTGATGCTTACTTGCATAAAATAGAGAAAGAGAAGATCAATGAATTGGGCTTGAAAGTAAAAAAAAAAAAAAAAAAAAAAAAAAAGCTAGAAAAAGAACAAATAATAATAAAAAAAACAATTAAATGCCAAATTGAAATTCTAAAAATAAAAAGGGAGATTAACAAAATTGAAAATAAGAAAATTATTGAGTTAATAAATAAAACTGAGTTAGTTTAAAAAAAAAACAAAATAGATAAACCTTTAGTTAATTTGTTTAGAAAAAGGAAAGAGGAAAATCAAATTGTTAGTCTCAAAAATGAAAAGAGAGAACTTTTCACCAATGAAGGAGAAATTAGAGCAATAATTCAGAGTTATTTGCTCAACTTTAGGTCAACAAATTTGATAACCAAAGTGAAATCAAGGAATGCCTACCAAAAATATAGATTGCCCAGACTAACAGAAGAGAAAAAAAAAAAAACTTAAATAGTTTCATTTTAGAAAAAGAAATAGAACAATCTATTAATCAACTTAGGGTCAGATGGATTTATGTGTGAATTCTACCAAATATTTAAAGAACAATTAATTCCAATACAATACAAACAACTTGAAAAAAAAGGGAAAGAAGGAGTATTACCAACTTCTTTTTATGACACAGAAATGGTGCTGATAACTAAACCAGGTATGATGAAAACAGAGAAAGAAAATTATAGACAAATATCCCAAATGCATGTTGATGCAAAAATCTTAAATAAAATATTAGCAAACACTTTGTAGCTGTGTGACCCTGAGTAACTTAAACCCAATTGCATCAGCAAAAAATAAAATAAAATATTAGCAACAAGATTACAGAAAATCATCCCCAGGATAATAAACCATGTCCAAGTAGGATTTATACCTGGAACACAGGGCTGGTTCAATATTAGGAATACTATTAGCAGAATTGACTACAACAATAATCAAATTAACAAAAAACATGTGATTATCTCAATAGATGCAGAAAAGACTTTGATAAAATCAAACACACATTCATATTAAAAATACTGGAGAGAATAGGAATAAATGGACTTTTTCTTTAAAATGATCATTAGCATGTATTAAAACTGATTAGCAAGCATCATATATAATGGGCACTACTACAACCATTCCCAATATTATCAGTAGTTAATTAAGGTGGCCCACTATAAAATAGTGGTCATCAAAATCATTTGGTATTGGCTAAGAAATAGAGTTATCAATCAATGGAATAGGTTATGTTCACATGATAAAATATTCAATGACTATAGTCATCTCATGTTTGACAAACCCAAAGACCTCAGGTGTTGGAATAAGAACTCACTATTTGACAAAAACGGCTGAGAAAATTGGAAACTAGTATGACAGACACTAGGCAATAAGCCACACCTAACACCATATACCAAGTTAAGTTGGAAATGTGTTCATGATCTAGATATAAAGAATTATATTCTAAACAAATTAGAACATGTGATAGTTTACCTCTCAGATCTGTGAAGGAGGAAGGAATTTGTGACTAAGGAAGAGCTGGAGATCATTATTGATCACAAAATAAATAATTTTGATTATATTAAATTAAAATTTTTTGTACAAATAAAACTAATGCAGATAATATTAGAAGGGAAGCAATAAACTAGGAAAACAGTTTTACATTCAAAGGTTCTCATAAATGCCTCATTTCTAAAATATACAATTGTCTCAAATTTATAAAAATTTAAGCCATTCTCCAATTGATAAACAGTAAAAAGACATGAACAGACATTTTTCAGATGAACAAATTGAAACCATTTCTGTTCATATGAAAAGATGCTCTAAATCATTGATAAGATAAATGAAAATTAAGACAATTCTGAGATACCACTACACATCTGTCAGATTGGCTAAGATGACAGAAAAAAAATAATTATGAATGCTGGAGGGGATGTGGGAAAAGTGAAACATTAATACTTTGTTCGTGGAACTTTGAATGGATCCAACCATTCTGGAGAGCAATTTGGAACTATGCCCAAAGAGTTATCAAACTGTGTATACCCTTTGATCCAACAATGTTTCTTCTAGGCTTATATACCAAAGTTTTTAAAGGAGGTAAATGGACTCACATGTGTAAAAATATTTGTGGCAGCCCTTTTTGTAGTAGCAAGAAACTGGAAACTATGTGGATGCCCATCAGTTGGAGAATGGCTGAATAAGTTATAGTATATGAATGTTATGGAATATTATTGTTCTATAAGAAATGATCAACAGGATTGATTTCAGAGAGGGCTGGAGAGACTTCCATGAACTGATACTAAGTGAAATGAGCAGAACTAGGAGATCATTGTACACAGCAACAACAAGAATATATGATGATCAATTCTAATCTATGTAACTCTCTTTAACAATGAGCTGATTTATACCATTTTCAATGATCTGTGATGAAGAGAGCCATTTACACCCAGAGAGAGGACTGTGGAAACTAAGTATTTTACAACATAACATTTTCAATTTGTTGTTGTTGTTGTTGTTTTTCACTTCCATTTTATTTTCTTTCTCGTTTTTCCCATGTGATTTGATTTTTCTTGTACAGCAAGATAATAATGTAAATATGTATACATACATTGCATTTAACATGTATTTCTACCATGTTAAACATATATTGGACTATTTGCCATCAAGAGGAGGAGATGGGGGAAGGGGAGTTGGAATTGGAACAAAATATATTATAAGAGTTAATGTTTAAAAAGTATCCATACATATGTTTTGAAAATAAAATGCTATAATTAAAAAGATAATTATAGAAAAAAATACTTTGAGTGACTCAGCCTCTATCACATGGGTATCAGAAGTAAGATTAAAACCATTCTCTTTGATTTAAAATTAGTCCAGTTTCTAAGGACCCTATTTACTTCATTATTCTGCCTATTGCTATGGGAAAACACATAGTGTTTCTGTTCCTATTAAGTTCTAGTTGTCTAGGCAATCATTAAATATATATCTCTCTATCTAAACTATATACTATCCAATGATAATCATTCTGACAAAGTGGTGTACACTACAATTAATTCTTCATTTCAGGATAGAAGTTTGTCTATTGCAGAATATATCTTTGACATCCAGTATATCATACATTTTTCTCCTTAAGTGATGTGCAAGTATTTTAAAGTATAATTAATTTCATTGCTCTTCCTGAAGCAATGGCATATATTTTTGTTATTAATCTCTCCTGAAAGTTGTGATGATTTCAGACTATGTCTGCATTATGATACTATATAATAAATATGATATTCCAGACTCAATGTCTTCTACTCTGAAAAAGACAGTCACTTCCTCTTTTGAGTTTGGGACATGTTTTTTTCAATTTCAAACTACATGAAAATTCCTTACTGTTCATTCAGACAATAATCAGAATATGAATAAGAGTTAACATTTGTTTTACTCCCCACTAAATGTCAGACACTATGGTAAGTGATTACAATTATTATCTTATTTGATCCTCACAACAACCCTGGGAGATAGGTACTATTATTATCCTCATTTTACAGATAGGAAATTAAGGTAAACTGTAACATGTCCTCCTGGCAGTTACTATTACCAGTCTGTCCTAGGCCCAACAGAGTACCTTTGACCACTGACCTTTGCAGTTTCAGCTCTACCCAGCTCGCCTCCTCTGAGGCCTTCAAAGGTCTCTGGCCACGATTTATTGAATCTATACTTTAATAACCGGTAGCACAGTCAAGCACAGCCACGTTTAATCTTAAAAGCCTTTATTATACCTATTTAACTCCCTAGTGAACACCTGGTCTGAAGACCCACGTGTTCACTACCAAACTCCTTACCTCTCTGGGCTATCCATCAGCTTGGTTCAGCTACCCCAATCTAGGGAGCCAGGTTAAAGAGAGTGACTGGCTGCAAGCAGCGGGCTTATAAAGGGCCTGTGAGGTCACACACACAGCCAACCAGCAAGAGAGCCGTCACCCATTACAAAGCTATCTCAATATGGCCAGGATCCCACCCACAGGGCAGTCCTATATTCACAGAGATTACTTCTGGGCCACTCAAATCTCCTGTTGCGTTGTGGCCAACGATTTAAAGGACCCTTATGTAAACAGAGGTGATGACTTGCCCATGATTGGCATAGTTAGTGTTTTAGCCATAATCTGAATTCTTTTCTTCTTGACTGTGACTCTTATCAGATGCAAAGTCTAAATGCTTATATATAGATTATATATACATCTTAATTTTCTGTTCATACTCACTTCAGTTTTCATCCTTCACTGATATATGTGTGTGTATGTGTATGATGTATAAGCATTCAGCATCTACTAAAACATATAACATTTTTGATATTTTAAAAATCTTCAATAGAAGTGCTATTTTGATGTCTTATTTTAGTGTGAAAAAGACCTTGTGTTCCCAAAGGCTATTCCAGAAGAATGTAAACTCATATAAGTTCTAGCGATTGAAAATATTCACTCCTAGAAGGGCAGCCACATCTTAATGAATAATTTAAGGTATAGTACTTCACAATAAAGACTACCTACTAAGACCCAGAAAGTTTAAAATATTTATTTGATAAAGAAGTTCCATACATGTACAAAATTGTATGTTTTTAAATTATTAAGTTATAAGAAATTGAACTTAACGATGCTTCCATAGTATTTTATAATCTCTACTTGTATGCATTTCTTAAAACTCCTTAATACTTTAATAAATAATAAACTTTTATTTTGTATAATAAATATTAAAGAGAACTAAAACTCTCTTCTCTTTACTTCCATCTCTTTAAACCCAAATAAAAAACTTAATTTTTGACCACATTATTCAAAACTTCCTTCTAGTGATATAGACCCCACATTCAACATGGTACAGACATCTTTCATTTTTTCCTAAGCATTCTGAGAATGTCAAGGAGAACTAGCTGTCCAGACAACCTTTGACTAGAGCATATTATATAATTCTTTGATCATCTTTTTTACTTCATTTTCTTTGGAATTTTTCATTAAATATGTGTAATGTCTGGACTAGCTTTTTGGAAGATCTCTGGATGGGCCTTCATCTTTAAGTGGAGAAGTATTGAAGGCAGGAGACTCATGAGAATGGATGGTCAAAGATAAAGTCTGGAGTCTTCTTTGTGTCTGTGGCTGAGAGACTGGTTCCCAGTCTTCCCAGCCTTAAATACTTCAGTATGATTATAGCACTACAGCAACTGAGCATATGAAACAATTACATCACCATATCACATCACATATACATTTAGAGAACCATTATCTCACATTGAGTAGGTGATTAACTATAAGCATCCTGCTGTCCTTGAGTCAAGTACACTTTTTCTGAGTTCCGGCCCTCTTCAAATATTATTAGGATGCTTACTAGGAACTAAGTTGGTACTTAACAATTCTCTAGCTCAGAGTTCACACCTTTATTTCAAACCTTTAAAAGAGTTTACACCTTTAAAAAGGAGTTTGCTCATTGGTTGTAAGGAGTTACCACAAGCTTGTGCAGTACCCACAAGCCCATTTTCTGGGAGCATATAAGGAGCCAGGATTCAGGAAGGAGGGGTCATTCTACTGTGGTGCTGGCTGGGGAAACTTGGATAAGAGCAGATTCACAAATCTAAAGGAAAAGCCTGCTCATGGACTTCTGGGAGATTCACATCTAGGATTGAATTCTGGGAAACCCGTAATCCCATACTCTTGGAAGCAGAGTCTGATTCATTCCCACCTCTACCTTTGAGCTAGCTGGAAGCTTTGGATTCAGAGGGAGCTAGAGACTGAAGCTGGCTGGAGACATTCTGACAGGAAAAGATTCAAGACTTTGAAGGACACAATATAGGATCTGGACTTTAACTCCTGGCTGCATTTTGGGATTATTGAACTGGAAGTAAAGCCAAGGTTGCCGCCCCAGAAGCTCCCCAAGAGATCTCTTCTCAGAGAATGATTACAATCTAGAGACAACAGGACTTTACAAAATATATGTTTAAATTTTTGTAAACCCTTCACACCCTGCGTGTGACAATACATAGCTCACTGTCTTATATAAACACCAATATTTAATATATACATATATTTCCTGCATGTTATGGCATTAGAGAATTGCTGAAAAAACTGAGAGATTAAGAGACTTATAAAAATTAGTGCACCTACAATGTAGTAAATATGAGACCAACTCAGGTTTTCTTGGCTTCAAGACTAGATCTCTATTCACTCCTGCATGCTTCCTTCCAATAATGTTAAATTCAGTAAAAGTATTTCCCACTCTGTTGAAAAGGCAGAGCCAAGATGGTGGAGTAAGCCAAGAAGTTGCTTGAGCTTGCCAAGCTTTCCCTAGTTCAGAAATATAGAAGTAAGCTGTGAATAGATTCTGAAATTATAGAACTCACAAAAAAGATGAAATGAAACAATTTTCCACATCAAGATAGCTTGAAGGACTTCAGGAAAAGTCAACCTTATTTAAGTAAAAGGGAAATACAACCAAGATCAGATGGTGTCTAGGCAAGCCAGTGGGAAGTTTTTGATCACAGCGTGGATCAGCAACAGAGACACTTCAATTAATAGTTCAGTAAGAGAATAGCATAGCAGAGCAGTAAGGCAGCCTCCATTCACAGAACAAGAGACAAATTGTTATACCAGGAAACCAGGCCACAATATTATGGAATAGATTGGTCAACCTAGTCCTCCAGCGCTATGAGCAATTCACCAAAGACACAAGGGTCCTATTCATAAAACCAAAGTGCAAAGCTGTACAAGACACTTAGGACAGCAATCCCTAAACTCCAGAAACAGAGCTAAACATAAAAATTTATAAAATGAGGAGGGAAGGAAGAAATAAAAGAAAAGAAAAAGAGCAAAAAATAAAAAAAAGAACATTGAGCATAAAATGATATTGTGGTGATAGAAAAGCCTAAAACGTCAACTGAGAAGAGGACAAAATGTCTACATGAGAAACCTTAAAGAGGAGTATGAATTGGCCTCTAGTCTTCTTGGAAGCTCTCATAAAGGATTTTAAAAGTCAAATAAGAGGAGAAGAAACTGGGGAAAGAAATGAATAATATGCAACCGAGAATCAGCAGCTTGGAAAAAGATAGGATAAAAAAAATGACTGAAAAACAATTCCTTTAAAAATACAATTGGCCAAATGCAAAAAAAAATCATTTGATAAAACACCATATTTAAAAATAGATTAGTCAAATGAAAAAGAGGTACAAAAGCCAAATGAAAAAAAAATCATGCATTAGAAACTAAGCAAATAAAATCTAATGAGTCTAGGAGAAATCAAGATCAGTCAAACATACTAAAAAGGATGAAAAAAATAAAAGAAAATGGAAAATATCCTATTGGAAAAACAATAAACCTGAAAAATAGAACTAAGAATTATTGGATTAACTGAAATCAACCATCTCAAATAGTCTGTGCAACATCTTTCATTTCTTTCAAGAAATCTCTTGATATACTATATAGAACCAAAGTACAACATAGTCTTTGAAATAATCTCACTTACCTCCTGAAAGAGATCTTGCAAGGAAAATTCTAAGAAATGTAGCAAAATTTCAGAGCTAAGATCATGGAGAAAATATTACAAGCTGCCAGAAAGAAACAAATCAAATATAGAGGTGTCACAGTCAGGATCACTTTAGATATGGCAACATCTAAAATAAAGGATCAAAGGGCCTGGAATACCATCTTCCCACTCAATGGAACTTGGATACTAATCAAATTAAGGAAGTATCTTAAATGAAGTAAGGCACTTTCAATTTTTGTTTGATGAAAAGACCAGGACTAAACACAAGATTTGGTCTTCAAATATAAAATTAAAAAGATTATAAAAAGTTAAACAGGAAAGAAAAAAACATATATATTATGAAAAGGTTAAATTGTTTACATTTATATGTGGGAATGATAATATTCATAATTTTATGAAATCATAAATAAATTGGAGGAACATGGGATGGTTTACCTCTCAGACTTGTGGAGGAGGAAGGAGTTTGTGTCCAAGGGAGAACTAGAGACCATTATTGACCACAAAATAGAAAATTTCAATTACACCAAATTAAAAAGTTTCTTCACAAACAAAACTAATGCAAACAAAATTAGAAGGAAAGTGACAAATTGGGAAAACATTTTTACAGTTAAAGGTTCTGATAAAGGCCTTATCTCCAAAATATACAGAGAATTGACTTTAATTTATAAGAAATCAAGCCATTCTCCAATTGATAAATGGTCAAATGATATGAACAGATGATTTTCAGATGATGAAATTAAAACTATTTCCACTCATATGAAAGAGTGTTCCAAATCACTATTGATCAGAGAAATGCAAATTAAGACAACTCTGAGATATCATTACACACCTGTCAGATTGGCTAAGATGACAGGAACAAATAACGATGAATGTTTGGAGGGGCTGTGGGAAAACTGGGACACTGATGCATTGTTGGTGGAGTTGTGAAAGAATCCAACCATTCTGGAGAGCAATCTGGAATTATGCCCAAAAAGTTATCAAAATGTGCATATCCTTTGATCCAGCAGTGCTACTACTGGGCTTATATCCCAAGGAAATACTAAAAAAGGGAAAGGGAGCTGTAGGTGCCAAAATGTTTGTGGCAGCTCTTTTCATAATGGCTAGAAACTGGAAAATGAATGGATGTCCATCAATTGGAGAATGGTTGGATAAATTATGGCATATGAATGTTATAGAATATTATTGTTCTGTAAGAAATGACCAACAAGAGGAATATAGAGAGGCTTGGAGAAACTTACATCAACTGATGTTGAGTGAAATGAGCAAAATTAGGGGATCATTATACACTTCAACAATGATATTGTATGAGGATATCTTCAACATAGAGAAGAGCTAATCAAATTCCAATTGATCAATGATGGATAGAATCAGCTGCATCCAGAAAAGGAGCACTGGGAAATGAGTGTAAACTGAGCATTGTTTTTTGTTTTGTTTTGTTTTGTTTCTCTTCCCAGATTATTTTTACCTTCAGAATACAATCCTTTGCAACAACAACAACAACAAAATTTGGTTCTGCACATATATATTGTACCCAGGATATACTATAAGATATTTAATATGTATGGGAATGCCTGCCATCTAGGGGAGGGGGTGGAGGGAAGGAGGGGAAAAACTTGGAACAGAAGGGAGTACAAGGGATAATGTTGTAAAAAAAAATTACCTATGCTTATGTACTATCAAAGAAAATGTTATAATTATAAAAATTAATAAAAAAATAAAATAAAAAATAAAAAATAAACCAACATATTATGCAAAGGTTAAATTGTTTACATTTATATGTGGGAAAGATAATATTCATAATTTTTGAGAAATGCATCTTGCTAATTTGATTAATATGACTAAATATATAAATTAATGTTAATACTATCATCATTTTACAATGATGACATGGTCTAACAACAAACAATGGATATAATCCAATTATATATTATTTTTTTTATTTTTCTAAAGAGGATATTATAAATAGAAATTGTAATATGTGCCATGATTGATTAACTCCTAGATACACTATCCATTTTATGGTTGCTTGTAATAAAATCACCCACTTATTATCTTTCTATATTTCATAAGCAAATATTGATTTTTGTATGTATGGATTTATTTTGAATTCTAATATATTATTGAAGTTATCAATGATTTAAATGCATCTGTTCAAGGTTATCTATTTCACTATGGCATATAAATATGAATATTATGTTTTATATAAAGTCATGTATTATTTTGTTCTCTTATGTTAATAGCATAAGATTATATATTTAAAATTGAAAAGGAACTCAAAAGTCATCCCTCAGCTTGCAGATGATACAACAAAATATAACAATAATGTTAGGTGACTTGTCCAGGTCAAAGTCCATTTCTACTATTATAACTACTTTACTTCTCTCTGTCTCTGTCTCTGTCCCTTACTCTCTCTTTCTCTTTCTCTCTCTCTGGAAAAGCTTTACATTTTAAATAATACTAGCTCTTGGTTTTATATGTATGTTTCAAATTATGTTAAGGAAGTGTACTTTAAAATAATTGAATGTCATTATTTATTAGTTTTATTTTTTATTTTAAGCAATTATTATATCAGAGGCAGAAATACAATTTGTTTATATTGCAAAGGTTTTTTTCAATGTTTATATTAATATTTTAATAAAATTTTCTATGGTTCTTTCTCTACTTTGTGATTTCACCTCTTAAAGGGTTAGTTGGGCTACAAAAGTACTTTACAGATTATTAGTTATATGACAGAAAAATACATAGCCCTCTAAAGGAATCAAATATAAATGTATTCATGAATGCTTGACATCAAGTAAGCTTCAAAAGTTCTTTTACACCTGCTAGCATAAATATAGTGGAACTCCAAAAAATAATTTAACTTCTAAAAATATTGAAATGTTGACTTAGTGTCATAAAATTATAGTTTCATTTAAATCATGGATTTGGTGCCTGGGGCAATAAAATAATGCTTTTTCAGTAACCAAAATAAAAGATAGATCCACAAGGCTTTGATGATTTTTCACTAGGAACACTTATCTTGATGGCTGGGTGAGAGAATAATGAGCTTGCATGACAGGTAAAATGTGAAGTTCCCTAAAAGAAAAAGAAATGAATCTATGAAATTAACTTTCAAGAAACTCAAACTAAAGTACATTCCTGGATATTTTGATGATAAGCCAGGAGCTAAAGGGGATAACTTAGAAAGCTGTTACTGTCTGCCATCTACATTGAAGTTTGGTAAATCTTGCCAAGGTTTTCTTTTATCCACATCCTACTTTGATTCTTTGATTTCCTGTATTGTGTGAGGAGATTTGTGATTCATACGGCACAAATGCTTTTTAAAATAAACTTTTTCATCCATTAAGTAAAGAAGGAGAGAGAATAGTTGGCTTAAAAGTAAAAAAAAAAAAAAAAATCATTAATCACTAAGTTAAAAGTAAACATTTATTTTACATCTTCCATATTTTATGCATACAAATACCTTCCATATGCATGTACATGTAAACATATGCATATATATTATGTACTATATGGATATATTAATTTGATGAATGTTTATTGAGAATTGACTATATATTAGCATAGTTGCCATCATCAAAAATACAAAAATATTTTTTCCAAGTTCCCTTCTCCCAAGGGACTTAAATTCTCTAGAGGGAGAAATCTTTTCATATATGCAATATGTGCATAGAAAACTACTTGAAGAAACCGGAAGTTAGATACTGATAGAGTCAAAGTAGAAACTTGGAGAAAACATAATATTAATATTGGAGAAATTATTACAACAAAATATTTTTGGTGATCTAAATTTTGATTTCAGAAAATGGTTCATCAAAAAGATGATTCTCAACTTGAGTTTTAAAGGAAAATGAGGATTTTTTTTGTTTAAAAAAGAGATAATGAAAGTGTGTAATTTCCAGATAAGGACAATGCCCTGTGTAAATACTTAGTGGTTAGTAGATAACATGTTTCATTCAAAGAAGAGTGAATAATTTGTGATTTATGCAACATGTTGTGTAGAACATGGATGTGAAAGAAATAAGAATCTAAATGTTAATTGGAAATATATTATAAAAAGTATCTAGTTCCATGAAAATGATGTTGTAACGTGATAAAACAATAAGATAGTAATGAAAATTTTTGTGAATAGGCTTGACCTTGATAAACCTGTGTTTTAGGAAAATTATCTAGATAGCTACATTAGGAATAGATTAGAAAAAGGACTTCCTCAAGGGAATGAAATTAAGTATGATGATATCACAGCAGTAAAAGACAAGAATAATCAGAATCTCAGTTAATCTGGCTATGTGTGATGAAAAAGTGATTCACATGAGAAATGATGATGTTGATATAGAATATATAGGATTTGGTAACTGCTTGGATTAGACTTATTACTGAATATGTAATCTCAAAAATTCAGTGTTTTGAATTAAGGCTACTGAAGATGGTGGCATTCTCAGTAGAAATGAAAAAAAAATGAATAAGGAGGAATATTAGGGAGTGAGGAATTCATTTGAAATATGTTGAATTTTTCAAGCTTTACATATAGTTGAGATAGTCAGATGATATCTACATGCAAGGCTTTATACATTAGGAAAGAACTTAGAAATATGGAATGATTGTTACACAGTAATTAAACCCATGGAAGTTGGTTAAAAAACAAAGTAAAGAAAATGAGAATGTGAAAAATAATGCCTAGATGGACAACCTTGCTTAGCAATTTTCAGATTCATGACTAAGCTTGAAGGAGAGCATGAGATAGCAGTCAAATGGATAATAAAAGAACAACAGTGGGAATAACAGTGACTGAAAGTAACAGGTAAGAAGTTATGAGCTAGAATTCTGTAACTGAAACAAAGATTCTTACAAGATGCTAACTCAGTGGAATGAGGTGGAACATAATGGCAGCCAAGGTTACACCCAGAGAGTCTTTAGAAGTTCAGGACTATGATATGATCAATCAGCAGAGAAGCAATCAGATGGGAGAAAGGGATTACAATTGGGGAGAATATAGAAGGGCAGTATCCAGTGCAAGCAGCTCCAGTATAATCTCCAGAGGTCCAGGAAGTGGTGATTGGAAGGGACTAGAAAGGTTAACTGCTGAGGCCTGGGCTAGTTTGGTCTCAGTGGAGGAAATGCAGGAGGACAGGCCAGCCACCATGGTGGTATAAGATGGAGTGAATCTGTCTGGCTGAGTTTGTCCCAGTTTATATGCTCTATTATAATTACATTATCATAGGTGTGAATCTTGTAGACAGGTGTTAGTCTTTAAATCTATCAATTAAAAATTAATTGAAAATTTGAGAGAACAGTTTCATTAAAATGGTTGGGTCTAAAAACAAAATTGAAAGGGACTACGGAATGAAAAATAGTGAGGAATTAGAAAAAAAAACTTTAGATTATTTTTCTAGTAACTTAGGATCATTGAAACATGTTTAGAATTGGAAGGAAACTTTGAAACAATTTGAAACAATGAGATAAAATGTCTGATTTTATCAATGAGGGAACTGATAATCAGATAACTGATAATTAGAAAAATTAAGAATTCATCCAAGAGAAGATATACAATATGTAAGATGAGAGTATGATCAAATAAAACAGTAAAATATTTTAAGTATCAGGAAACCTGGATATATTTTTCAGGAAGTAGAGGTAGAAAGGGGCTAAACATAAGATGGAAAACTCCTTAAGAAACAGAATGGTCAAAAAAAGGAGGTACAAAACTTCACTAAAGAAAGAAAATTCTTAAAAATTAGAATTGGACAAAATGAAGCTAATCACTCCATGAAACATCAATAAACAATAAAACAAGTTCAAGAGAATGAACAAATGGAGGAAAATACAAAATATTTCTTTGGAAAATCAGTCATCCTACAAAATTGAGGAAAGCTGATTTGATAATTATTACCTGAAAGCAATGATATTAAAAAAGATCCTGTCATCTATCAAAAATTATTAAGGAAAACTAAAAACTAATCCAATATCCTAGAATCAGAGGGTAAAACATAAAATGGAAAAAACCCACCCATAATATTCTGAAAAAAGATTCCAAATTGAAAACTCTAAGGAATATTATTATTAAATTTAGAAGTTCCCAGGTTAAGGAAAATATACTGCAAATAGCTGGAATTCAAAAATTCAAATATTATGGAACTACAGTCAGGATCATACAAGATTTAGCAGTTTCCATGTTCAATCAGTGGGGAGCTCAGAATGTGATATTCTGAATGGCAAAGAATCACCTACCCAACAAATATGAGTTTAATACTTGAAATGTGTAAAATATATATTTAATGAAATATAAGGATTTTTAATAATTCCCGAAGATTCCATTTTCATTAAAATTGATTCAAAGAGGGAAACACACACACACACACACACACACACACACACACACACACACAGAGAGAGAGAGAGAGAGAGAGAGAGAGAGAGAGAGAGAGAGAGAGAGAGAGAGAGAGAGAGAGAGAGAGAGAAGTATAGAAATCTATCTTACCAATTAGGGAAATAAAAGAAGTGGGTACAAGATATGGAGAAGGGATAATAAAAGTTTAAGCAGATTAAGTAAGGAAGTGATCATAAGTAAAATACACTTTTGAGGAGGGAAAGGATAAGAGAGAAGAAAATAAAAAGTAAAGCAAACAGAATTGAGAAAAATGCAAAGTTAGTAATCAAATCTATGAATGTTAATTATATGAGCTAACTTATAAAGTGGAAATGGATATCAGAATAAATTAGAAACCATTATCCAAGAAGTTATTTGTGAGAAATGCACAGAGTTAAAATAAAGGGCTAGAGAACAATTTATTATGCTTAAGTTTAAATAAAAATACCAGGGCTAGAAATCATGATCTCATAAAAGAAAAACAAAAATAAACAATACAAATATAATTGGGGAAATTGCATTTTACTAAAAGATAATGCAAACATTGAAATATAATCAAAATGTGTTGTTTATCTGATAAAGATCTCATAAAGAAACTCAGTCAAACTTATTTTAAAATTTAGTCATTCCCAAATTGATAAATAATCAAAATATACAGACAGGCAACCGTCAAAAGAGCAGAGCAAAGCTATCTCTAGTCACATAAAAAGTTTCTGAGACACTAACAATTAGTGAAATACAAATCAAAACAACTCTAAAGTACCACTTCATATCTTTCAAAAATGACAAATTCTGGATTAGATGAGCAAAATGGGTAAACAATAAATAGCTGGTGGAATTGTGAATTGATCTAGTCATTCCACAGAATGATTTGGAACTAAGAAATTGAAGGAAAAGGAAAAGGAAAAATACCTACATGAATAAAATTATTCATATCAGCAAAGAATTGGAAATTGGGGAGATACTTCGGGAATACCTGAATAAGATGTAGAATTTTTGTGATGGAGTACTATTGTATTATAAGAAATGAAGATAGATTTCAAGGAAAAAATGTGGTAAGATTCATATAAAAATAGCAGGAAATTTTTGTGCACAGTCATAACAATATTATAATGATGATTAACCTGATTATTAGTTTAATACAATGATCTAAAACAATTACAAAAGAGTCAAGATGAAAAAAAAAATGCAAGCAGAACAGAGATGAAAAGAGGGAGGCTTTGGGGGGAAACCCAAAGAGACATTTTAGAGAAGTTTTTGCTCAGTCTGAAACCCCTCTAATTAGATGGTCAGAAGCAAATGAGGAAACTGATGAAGTATGTGTACCAAATCTGAAATAATCTGCATCAATAATGACTTCCTTGGTGCTGAGCTTTTCCTAGAATAAACATAATATTAGTAGAGCCCAAACCAAGAAAAGATGCTTATGAACAGTTAATTGGAAATTATGAATAAAGATGATTATCATTTTATAATGTTTATTTTTCTGCTTATGAAAATCATTCTCATTCCTTCATTTTCCCCATCAACATGATCATACTTTAACCTCTGAAAGCAAGTCATAGGAATTTCAAATTGCTCACATACTTCATTTGTATTGAAACTTGTAAAATCCTGGTTCATGTTATATAACAAATTCCATTCACAATTGAAGATATCACCTAGCATAATGAGTTGACACAGACTAAAATATATCATTCAATCTTCATTCCAGGAATACAACTCCACCACTAAACTAAATACACTCAATTTGTAAAGCCTCTGATTGAGAAGTGCTAAGGTTTTATTTAATAAAATTAAATCCTAGAATATTTTTAATTTATAAGGTTAAAAATATTGACACCATTACCCTTTCAACCTATTTTTAGTTTTCTCTTTTTGAGAACCATCAGAAGAACACATAACTATTATGGGAAACAAGCGAGAAATTCATATCAGTTTAATTTGAAAAAAATAATATTTCTGAAAGGAATGATATAGGAGACTAAGAGGCTGATTTATAATCTTTAAGGCTGGGAGAAAATCCTGCCTCTGACATATATTAAACGTATGTCACTTAAACTGTCATTGTTCTGAGAAAAAAAAAATATTTAAATTAAAAAGTTAGAGAGAACTTATCTACATCATGGAAATTATAGATTCAAATTATGCTTCTCCTTTTATTGATAAATTGTGGCACATTGTATAGTCCACACATTAGACGATCAATTGTGATAGATTTGGCTTTCAACAAAGAGGTGATCCATGACAATTCCTGTAATGTTCTTCTTTTAAGTGTAATATTCTCTGGGAGCAGGTTTCTTGTGGGAGTTTCTAGAGGCAACCTTAGTTTCAGTTCAGTATAATCACCCCAAATGCAGCAGGTATTAAAGTCAAAATCCTTTATTTTTTTCTTTCCTTCACTTGGGCTCAGCTAGCTTTTCTGGAGGCCTTCCAGATCTTGCTTTCAGTGTTCTCCACAGGACAGCCTGCCACCACTTCTCTGTCTTCCCCAGGTCTGATTGACTGCATTCTCTGGCTTGTGAATCTCCTAAAGTTTATCCTGGCTGGGGCTCCTAGCTTATATATGTTCTCTTAAAGGTGTGAATCTTGTGGAACTGTAGTAAGTACTAAGTACATCTAGAGAACTGTTAAGCACTCTGCTTCACCATTGTCTCTATCAATTCCACTGACTTAGCATCTTGTAAGAATTCTAACAAAGTCCAATAGACTTGTGATGGAAAATGTCATTCACATCTAGAGAGAACTACCGAGACTTAATGTGGATCAAAACATAGCATTTTCACCTTTTGTTGTATTATTATTATTATTATTTGTTTGCTTGTTTTGTTTTTTTTTTCCTCGTGATTTCCTCCCCTTTTATAGATTTTTTCTTATATAGGATGACAAATATTGAAAAATGTTTAGAAAAATTGCATATGTTTAATCTATATCATAATGCTTGCTGTCTGGGGGAATAGAGGATGAAGAGAAAGAAAAAAATGAACATAAGGTTTTGCAAAGGTGAATATTGAAAACTATTATTGTATGTATTTGGAAAAATAAAACATTTTTTTAAAAAGGTTATCTTGGGGTGGAGCCAAGATGACAGAGAGGACACCTGCTTCTTTCTAAGCTCTCCTACTATCCTCACACTAATTAAGAAATTCAGACTCTGAAATAGTGCTGGACTGGCAGGATCCATCAAATTACCAGCAGAAGATAATTTTGAAGATTGCCAGAAAAGGTCTGCTTTGATAGGGCATAGGAGGATGCCAGGCGCAGGCAGGGAGGCAGAGCATGGAGGCTAGTGTAGGCTGAGCAGACTTGGGGTGGGGTGGGGGCTCTGGAGGGTAGAGAATCTACTGGGAGGACTCTACCACAGTATTGGCTACTCTGCCCTGGTTGTAAGCCAGTAGATGAGCAGAGATGTTATAAAACATGCAACACAAAGGCAAAAAAGTATAGAGTATACCCCAAAGCATCAGAGTCTCATGGGAACTGGTCACACCCACCCAGTTCCAGTGACTCAGCTCAATTCCAGCACAGCTGTTAATGTTTCCAAGTGTCAGTAGAGGAAGCTTGGACCATCCTTCCCTAAAAGCAGATCCCAACTTTTTTTTTTTCTTTTAAATGAGTATAAAGGCAAAGTAAGCTCAAATTATAGACAGTTTCTATAGTGAAAGAGAAGAATATATTTAAAACCCAGAGGGGACAAAAAAGCAGATTGTCTCCAGATAAAGCCCCAAAGGGTGATATAATCTGGTCCCCATCACACAAGGCTCTCCTAGAAGAAAATAAAAAGGATGTTAAAACAGAGGTAGAAGAAAAATGAGGAAAGGAAAGAAAAACTTTGCAAGAGCTTTGGAAAAGGCATATAACTCATTAAAAGATAGATTGGAGGGGGGGCGGAGCCAAGATAGCAGAGAAGACACACTCAACATTCTAAGCTTCCCTTCTACCCTCACTACTAATTTCCAAATTCAGCTTCAGAAATAGTGTTTGACTGGTGAAATCCACGAATATTGGGAGTACAACAGATTATCAGCCAAAAATAATCTGGAAGATTGCCAGAAAAAGTTTGTTCTGATTGGGCAGGAGCAGGCCAGCACAGGCAGGGAAGCAAAACCAGAGAATAGCACACCAAGAAGACAAGGATGGGGTGATCTCCACAGGTGGAGATTTTGCAAGGAGGATTTACCACAGGCTGGCTACTCTGCTTTGGTTGCAAAGCAGTAGATCAGCAGAAAAGAAGAATTCATTGAACACCTTGTGAAAGAGACCCTAACATAAAAGCTCCAAGGAATATTCTGGCTAAATTTCAGAACTATCAGATTAAGCAAAAAATATTACAAGCAGCCAGAAAAACAAAACAAAACAAAATAAACAACAACAACAACAACAACAACAAACACAGTTTAAATACTGACGAGCCACAATAAGGATCACTCAGAATTTAGCTGCTTCCACATTAAAGGATAGAAGAGCATGAAATATATCCCAAAAGGCAAAAGAACTTGGAATGCAGCCAAGAATAAACTACCCAACTAAGCTAAGCATTTTCTTCCAGGGAAGAAGATGGACATTTAATGAAACAGATGAATTCAATTTAATTTTGATGAAAAAATTAATTTGATTTTACTGACATAATATAAAAAGGGAAGTAGAAATGAAAAAGGGATAGTATCAGAAAAAGGGAAAAAAGGAGATAAAAAGAGGAAAACTACATCCCACGAATAGGCAAAGGAAACCTCTAATATCTGAAGGAATTCAGGGAGTAGGATGAACATTTTGTGAATCTTACTCTCATCAGATTTGGCTCAAAGAGAAAATAACTGATCTATTTGATTTAAAGAGAAACTTCTCCCACCTCATTAAAAAGTGGGAGAGGAAAAAGGAAAAGGAAAAGAGTAATAAGGGAAAGTTATTAGAAAGAGAAAGGGATTAAAAGGGGGTGGGAGGGATTCTAAGGAGGGAGGGCTGTGTGAAGTAAGTGATACCCATAAGTTTAATATTGTGGAAGAGGGTAAGGGGAGAAAAAAAAAAGCATAATCTGGGGATAATAAGATGGCAGTAAATACAGAATTAGTGATTTTAACTATAAATATGAATGGGATGAACTCTCCCATAAAGTAAAGGCAGATAACAGACTGGATCAAAAGCTAGAATCCTACAATATGTTGTTTACAGGAAACACATAAATGCAGGGAGATACATACAGATTAAAAGTAAAAGGCTGGAGCAGAATCTATTACACTTCAGATGAAGTCAAAAAAGCATGGATAGTCATCCTTATCACAGATCAAGCAAAAGCAAAAATTGTTCTAATTAAAAGAGATAAGGGGCCAGCTAGGTGGCACAGTGGATAGAGCACCAGTCTTGAATTCAGGAGGACTTGAGTTCAAATCTGGTCTCAGACACTTAACACTTCCTAGCTGTGTGACCCTGGGCAAGTCACTTAAGCCTAGCCTCAGGGGAAAAAAAAAGAGAGAGAGATAAGGAAGAAAACTATATCTTGCTAAAGGGTAGCATAGACAATGAAGCAATATTAATACAAACATATATGCACCAAGTGGTATAGCATCTAAATTCCTAAAGGAGAAGTTAAGAGAATTGCAAGAAGAAATAGACAGCAAAATTATAATAGCGGGAGATGTCAACCTTGCACTCTCAGAACTAGATAAATCAAACTACAAAACAAATAAGTAAAAAGTTAAAGAGGTAAATAGAATATTAGATAAGTTAGGCATGACAGATCTTTATGAGAAGAGACAGAAAGGAGTATACTTTCTTCTCAGCAGTTCATGAAATCTATAGAAAAATGGACCCTATATTAGCATATATTAGGACATAAATACCTCAAAATTAAATGCACAAAGGCAGAACTAATAAATGCATTCTTTTCAGATCACAATGCAATAAAAACTACATTCAAAAAAATCTAGGGGTAAATAGACAAAAAAATTAATTGGAAACTAAATAATCTTATCTTAAAGAATGAATGGGTGAAACAGCAAATCATAGACAGAATTAATAATTTCACCCAAGAGAATAACAACAATGAGACAACATCCCAAAATTTGTGGGATGCAGCTAAAGTGGTAATAAGGGGGAAATTTATATCTCTAGAGGCTTACTTGAATAAAATATAGAAAGAGAAGATCAATAAATTGTATTTGCAACTTAAAAAAAAAAACTAGAAAAAGACCAAATTAAAATTTTCAATAAAATTCTAAACTTGAAGTTCTAAATTTAAGAGGAGAAACTGATAAAATTGAAAGTCAAAAAACTATTGAATTAATAAACAAAACTAAGAGTTGATTTTATGAAAAAAAACAATAAAATAGATAAACTTTTGATAAATCTGATTAGAAAAAAAGCAAATTATTAGTCTTAAAAATGAAAAGGGAGAACTTTCCGCCATTGAAGAGGCAATTAGAGTAATAATTAGCAATTACTTTGCTCAACTTTATGCCAATAAATTTGATAACTTAAGTGAAATGGATGACTACCTTCAAAATATAGTCTTCCCATATTAACAGAGGAGGAACTAAATTGCTTAAATAGTTCCATTTTAGAAAAAGAAATGGAACAAGCTATTAATCAACTCCCTAAGAAAAAATCCCCAGGACCAGATGGATTAACATGTGAATTCTAACAAACTTTCAAAGAACAGTTAGCCCCAATGCTATATAAACTATTTGAAAAAAATAGGGAATGAAGGAGTCCTACCAAATTCCTTTTATGACACAGACGTGGTACTAATACCTAAACCAGATAGGTTGAAAACAGAAAGAAAATTATAGACCAATCTCTTAATGAATATTGATGCTAAAATCTTAAATAAAATATTAGCAAAATATTACAGAAAATCATCCCCATAATAATACACCATGACCAAGTAGGATTTATGCCAGCAATGCAGGGCTGGTTCAATATTAGGAAAACTATTAGCATAATTGACTATATCAATAACCAAATTAACAAAAAACATATGATAATCTCAAAAGATGCAGAAAAAACATTTGATAAAATCCAGCATGCATTCCTATTAAAAACACTTGAGAGTATAGGAATAAAAGGACTTTTCCTTAAAATAATCAGTAGCATATATTTAAAACCATCAGTAAACATCAAATGTATTGGGGATAAACTGGAACCATTCCCAATAAGATCAGGAGTGAAACAAGGTTGTCCCCTATCACCATTCCTATTCAACATTGTATTATAATATAATAAAGATGAAATACTACCTAGCAGGATGATTTCAGAGAGGCTTGGAAAGACTTACATGAAATGAGGCTAAGTGAAATGAGCAGAACCAGGAGATCATTATACAAGGCAACAAGATTACACAAGGATCAACTATGATGGATGTGGCTCTCTTCAACAATGACATGATTCAAACCAGTTCTGATTGTTCAGGAATAAAGAAAATCAGCTCCACCCAAAGAGAGAATTATAGGAAATGAGTGTGGACCACAACATAACATTCCCCCTCTTTCTGTTATTGTTTACTTGCATTTTTGTTTTCCTTCTCAGGTTTTTTTTCCCCCTTTCTTTCTAGATCTGATTTTTCTTCTGCAGCAAGATAACTATATAAATATGTGTATGTGTATGTGTATGTGTGTGTGTGTGTGTGTGTGTGTGTGTGTGTGTATATATATATATGATTTAACATATAGTTTAACATATTTAACATGTATTGGACTACTTACCATCTAGGGGAGGGGGTGGAGGGAATGAGGGGAAAAGTTACAACAGAGGTTTTGCAGAGGTTAATGTTGAAAAATTACCCATTCTTATGTTTTGTAAATAAAAAAAAATTAAAAAGTTGTCATAATCAAAAAGATGTTTTCAGAAATTCTCAAACCAGCAAACAAAACAATAATGTCCTGAATTATTTTTGATATAATAAATAATTGAGCTTCTTTTTTTATTTAATCCAAAATTTTTGATGGATTTACACCTTTATTATATATTCATATCAAAGGGAAAGACTTTTATTACTCTTGTTTTCATTTTTTCACATTTTACTAATGGCCCTTAACAATTTATTTCCATACATCTTAACTCCTCCATCCAGAAAAAGTAAAACAAATCGTTTAATGAAAATGATATGGAACTGATAGACACATTGTATATTCCATCTATTCAGAGAACACCAAAAGATCATCAGCCCTCAGAATAAGGAATGAAGTGTTGGTATTTAATTCATGAAAAACACAAAAAAAAAGTTGCTTAGGATTGACAAGTATAAATAAATCACAGTGTCCATCATTGTAATAGACTTCCATGTTAATAAGAAGATAGAGTACTGAGTAAATGATTTTGAACTGGAAAGGGCCTTGGGGCTTTTCTAATTCAACCTTCCTATATTAAATCATTTGAATATGGTTATAGGAAGAGGATGTGGAAGAGTTAGGATTTAAACCCAGAACCACTTTGTTCAAATCTAGCATATTTCTATTTCCTGCCCCAATATACCCACTATACCACAGACTGAACTATTAAACTTGAAGACTTTTTCTTACTCCTAAGGGTTAAGCAAAGTATGGCATAGTAAAAACATTTCAGAGCCCAGAACTAAAGCAATCTATCTAAATATAGACTTTTTTTTTTTTTTACCTAGAGAGCTAGGTAAAGAATTATTTTCAGAAGTATTTCAAATGCCACTTTGAGAGAAAGATTTTCCCTACCTCCTATAATAACTGTATGTACTTATGATTATTTTCTTAAAGAAAGAAATCAAAATAGGTTAAAAGGCTAATGATGTCAGTATGTTTTCTAACATTACAAATTAAAAATACTGGAACTTTAATTTTATTAGAAGAAAACTTATCACTACTATTCATTTCTTGTTTCTTTTTTCTTCAGATTTCCTGGCATTCAATTTTATTAATGGCTCAAGCAATGATGAAAATGTATTAGGCTAGCCAAATTGTACTGACTTTTAAATGACACAGACTAAAAATCAGGAAACATGGAATTGATTTTTACAGAGCAAAGGAAACAGACAAACCTAACTTAATTTTAAGAGTAAAAATCATTGTAACATAGACTTTCTTCAGAGAAGTTGTTTGAACATTATGGGCCAATATATCTAGGTAAAAGGAAATGTATGAGGAGTATTTTACTGCCTTATATTGTAATCCCTCCACAAAAATAAAAAAATCTACCCTGGAAGAAATGGCAAAATATAATAACAAATGTGATCCTTCAAAATGTTCCTTAAAAATTATATTCCCTTTTCTCATTTTTATGTATAACACATTATAAACTGGCATATATATTATGGGAAATGTAGACTCCTAAGTTATGAGTAAATACAGTGAGTTCTACAAATTCCATTTTACTGTAGTAATAACTGCCTGCATGATTTATAGAGTGTACATGAAGTTTAGTAAACCCCAAAGAAATCACTTAAAATCCTTTATTCCTACCTATATCTTTAAAATACTGTGGGTACCTATTAATATTCTTAATTTGATTTTTGCTTTAGGAAATTGAATGAAAATGCCTCTACCTTAGGAGCCTTTTTTTCTTCCTTCCTGGCTTAAACTACCATCCTCTCCACCACACATTTGCAAAAGCAACTCCTGGTGCCATCTGTAGAAAAATAGCTCAGGGAGACTTCAAAAGTTTTAATTTCCCAGTGCCACCATCATGCTGCAGCTGGAGAAATATCCTGAGTCTTGGTACAAATACACAGTCCGCTTTATTCCAAGAGTCAGGCATGGCACAGTATTTGCAGGATGTGAACCATAAAATCCTAATGCAAAGGAGTGTTGTTTTAATGGATCTCTGCCCTAGAATCTTGCCCAAAGCCAAGATTAAGTAGCAGAAAATTCATTATGGGCTAAAAGATCTTATTCCTCAATAGCATGATAAAGTCCATCATTTCAAACACTAAACTTTTGCTGAGGATATCAAAACAAAAAAAATGCATAAATTTAGCTTAGAAATGAAATTTTAATTGTATTTAGTGGAGTTTTTTTTTTTATTTTTATCTTTATTTCATTGTGAGATAACACATAGAAAAGGTGAAGAAAATATAACTATAAACCACAATAAATTTTTCTTTGTAAAAATAATAAATGTTGTATCATTAATTTATTATCAATATACTACAAAAGACCCCCTCAGCTCATGCTCTGTGAAGTTTGAATGCCGGCAAGAATTACACATTATTTATGTTTTTAAATTTTTTCAATGTATTTCTCAGATATAGTTATTTTTGCCTTTAATTATATGAGATAGCTATCTTGGATAGGAAGAGGGGATACTTAGGATAACTGTGACTATGAAAAAAACATTTTAAAAAGTTGAATTAAAACTTACATTTGTTTAAGAAATCAAAAATGTATTATATGCTCCATTAGAGACATATTAAGACATAGATCTGCACAAGAAAACTAGATGTTGAAGAACAGTTACATTTGAGCCCTAGCTGTATTCCTTCTCAATTATTTCACTAGGATATATTCTCTTTACCAATTTAATGCTTGATTTTTTTCAAATACTAAATGGAGGTATCACAAAAATCTCCTTTCCAAGATTACAAAAGAAGAAATCATAAATGTTCAAGTACATTTTTGTATTTTCTGAATAAATGATTTTGATTGGTATTTTGATTTGATTAGTATCAAAAGAAACAGATTTTCTGCAGCATAAATGATTCTTTTCTTAAGACTTTTATGACTAGTATTACATGAGAGTTAATGGATTAACAGTGTCATCCTGATAGTGGAAACATGATGTAATAGAATTTGCTTTCAGTCAGGAAAACAGAGGAGCAAATCTATTTTATAATATACACTGGTGAAATATGACAATGGACTGGTCATTTAACTTTTTAGTTTTGTAGGCAACTCTCTAAAACTACAAATAAGAGAGAGAGAGAGAAGTAGTCAGCACGCATCCAAGTAATGGATTTTGTCAAAATGAAGAAAGTACAGAACCAGATATCCTCTTTCCTGCCAAAAATAATTATCTTTAAACACTATATATTCCCTGAAATCATAAAGTTTATGGTTTTGAAGAAAGCTCAATAACCATTTCTAGTTGAATTCCTATATGAAGTATTAATTGCCTCTATAATATATGCAAAGGGGATTATTATATTTTTTAATCTACAAATATCTGTGTCATCTCTATCTTCTTATACCCCATTGTGTAAAAAAGAAAAAAAAAAACAAATTAAGAATAGGGAAAAAGAAAACCAAGACCTTGTAAAAATGCAAATAGTCAAGCAAAATAAATTCTACATGGGTCATATTTTTGTTAAAAATTATATTAATCATTTTTGTTGCTCTTGTGGCCTTTCTTTTGCATGGATTATTTTTATTGGAAGAGAAAAGAGAGGCCAATTAAAATTTGAACAGCCCTTCTGTCTATGATATCAATAATTGCATCATCCACAGTAATATCTACCCTAATCCTTATTTCAGTGCTTCCTCATTTACCATAAAATAAAGTAAAAACTCATTCGTTCTGCATTCAAGGTCAATGTCACACCAACCTACCTTTTTCACCTTATCTAACACTATTCTTATAATTTTTAATGTGCAGTCTAGATATAAATGTTGCAATTTGCTGTCTAAATGCAACCTTGAGGCACAAAGTAGTTTCTGATCTCTAAAAACATTAGCATTTCAAGCTAAAAGACTTATTAATAGGCTGTCCCTCTTGGACAGTCTTAAGTTTGGTTTCTTCTGTGCTTCTGAAAACAATATTCCTTCACAATATTTACCAAAGTTTAGAGGGCTATGCAATGGCCCTAATTAATCAATCACTAATTAAAAATTTACTAACCATTTACTACTTGCCAATATCATAATAAACTCTAAGAATATAAATACAAGTGGAAAGATACTTTTGACAACAGATATCTAATCAGAGAGGCATACAAACAGAGAGAGACACACAAAGAGAGACAGAGACAAAAACAGAGAGGAAGAGACAGAGAAAAAGATAGAGGGAGGGAGAGAGAGAGAAAGAGAGAAAGACAGAGAAACAGACAGAGAGACAGAGAGACACAGAAAGACATAGAGAGAGACAAAGAGAAATACAGAGACAGACAGAGAGAGAGAGAAAGAGAGAGAGAGAGAGAGAGAGTGAGAGAGAGAGAGATTGAAGCAGAGGGGGAGTAGGTGCTTCCTCAAAGCTTAAAGGGTGGTTTTCATCATAAAGAGTTGATTTTGATAGAGGAAAACTGAATTGAAAATTGTAGAAGATTGAAAATATAAATTAGGACTACAGAAGCCCTAAAGTAACCTGTTCTATTACCTTCTATTGAATCTCTGGGTATGACCTTTAATTCATTTTGAATTGTACTGAATTTGCTACCCACTAATCATCCTACTGACAAACAGTCCTAAATTCAAATCAATGCAATGCCTCTTAGCAACCATAGATGGTCCCAACAAATGTTGGTTTGATGTGGATTATCATAAACATGAGAAATATAATTCAAATTTTATGATCTCAAACACAGTAGGATGAGAAGCTCTCTTCCTTAATGCTTTAGTGCTTCTTCTTATAGATGACTTTGATATCTTGTCTTTCCTTAATATGTCTGGGTACAAATCATATTCTATTTCCCTTCCAAAAGAACACGCAATACATAAAGTCAGGGGTTATTCTGCCTTATTTTGTTTTTATATATCTGCATTCCTAATATATGTTACAAGGCCACACATTGAGGCAATAGTAGAGGACAGCAGAAAAAGCTTTGGCTCCTTAGTAAAAATACTACATCTAAATAAATAAATAAATAACTCCTGCCCATGCCTCCACACTTACTATCTGTATGATAATGAACAATACTTTTAATTTATAAGAGATGTAGTCTAAGTTACTAAGGACCTTCCAACTCTAGAATGATGGTTTCAACTGCTCAGAAATCATTATGGTCAGCATTTATCAAAAGCTTCTGAATCAAACTGAATAGAGTTAAAATCATACTATCAGTTGCATGTTTTTAAAGGTAAATAAACTTAGAAAGAAGTGCAAAATTAACAAAATGTGTACAAGATTGTAACTTCTCTTCTCTTTATTTGTTAACATCTTGATTGCTATTAAATATTAGTTTACATGTGTGTGTGTGTGTGTATAGATGTAGATATATTTGTGTATATATGTATCGAGATAGCTATATTTGGAAGTCACCAATACTGGAGCTGATTCAGGGATACCTAGCCCAGTTACTCCTTTGTGAGCAAGTGGGTAGAGTTGGGCCTGTGTCTTGCACTGGAATTGCAGGCTTTTTGGGTGTCCTGATGCTCTAAAAATTGTTTGAAGTAATTATTTAAAGGCATTTGGAGCAATTTGGCAGGGAGAGGTAAGGTGAATTGCTGGTTTTATTCTACCATCTTGGCTCCCCCTCCAGATATAGCAACATTTAAATGAAAAGATCTGGCTAAATGAAAAGATAAAAATTCTTCTGTTGGAGAGAGCAGTTATTAAAAATGGGAGGAAAAAATAGGAGGGTGAATTTTGCTCTATTTTCTTTACCAGAGTAAGTCTATCATTTTGAATCTGGAGAGTATAAAAGAAAAAAGGACTAATAATAATTAAAAGCACCATAAAAGAGAATGTATGTATCCTTGATTATTTTGAGCCATCTGGGCAAGAGGAACTACACTCATGACAGGAGTGTGATAATAAATTCTTAATATCTAACTCTCTCAAAAAATATGAAGGATAAACCTTAATCTCTATCATATACCTTTTCTGTATCACTTTCTAAAATCTAAGCATTAAGCAAAATAATAAATCAAGTTCTAGTATGTATAGCTTAACAATTTCCAGAGCACAATACTTAACACCAAAAAATTAACAATCACCTCTTGAGAGCTGATATTAGGCAACTAAAAATATTCCTCCCCCCAAAATACTGAATGTATTGATGAATTTGATTCCTGAGTCATTATAAGTAATATTTGAAAAAAACATAAAGAAATAGAAAGAGGTCCAGGGACTAGAAAGGGGAAAACACCATAGGTTTTTGATTGTTTGTTTTAAGGGATTGGATTGGAATCTATTATGCTTCACCTAATAAACTTGGATTCAATTTCTAGTAAAATTTGGTACATGTTATTCATTGGATGGTAAATGAATATCTGGAAAATGAAATAGTGATCAAAAAGAGCCAGCACAGCTTTATCCTTAACAAGTAATGCTAAATTTATCTCATATACTTTATTTGACAGTTTTTTTTCAGCAGGTTATTTTAGGAAAGCACTTTGTCAAAGCTGATTGTGCTATACTTGGGAACAAGATAGACAGATTTAGAGGCTAGACAGCTATGTAATTCGGTAGATTCAGAAGTAGTTGAAAATCTAGACCCCCAGAAATTTTGTCATAAAGGGTTAACTTCTTGGAGGGATACTTCTAGTTGAATGCCTCCAGAATCTGCTCTGTGTGAACCTGGCTACTTAAATTTGTATCAAACACATGGTATGAAGTCATACATTGCATTATTTGATAAATTTGCAGATGTCACATGGTAGTAAAAATTCAATAACCTATTGCATGATGGAATCTTTATCTTAAATAGGTCTCAACCATCTAAAAGAGAGGTGGGGTAACTCTTTTGAAAGTCTGAAGAACCTTATGGACTCTTAGAATAATTGTTTCAAATGCATAAAATTATGAACCAGTTACAAAGGAATACAATTATAATACAATTATATCTCTATCTCTCTACATGTTGTAGATAGGAGAGAAAAAAATTTTGATGTGCGTATTATCACTTAATTAAATATTATAGATACAAAAATTCACAGACATCAAGTGGTCAAACCCTTCTGATGTAAAATCATGAGTCTACAAATAAGATACAGAAGGAAAAAAAACAGTAAGAACACAAACTTTACATTTGGCACAATTTAAAAAATTAACATATTTTAACCTGAATCTCAAAGTCCATTGTTATGCAACTCTTCATTGGTAAAGATTGAACTGTTCCTACATCAAAAAGGACACAGAGTAAGCAAAAGTAGAATTGAAAAGAATTCCACTCTCTTCAGTCTTTTTAGATTATGAGAGCTTTTGGATGCCAGTTTTTGAAGAATAGATGTAATATGCAAATATGTTTTTTTGTTGATGATGAGAGAATAAGACTCTGGAAAGAAACCAAGATAAGATAAGATAAGATAAGATAAGATAAGATAAGATAAATAAGATAAAAAGGAACTAGAAGTTTCCAACATGACCTTATATACACCTCAATATGACAGAGATATTTCAGGTTGTTTCCCTTTGGGAGAGAGGTAGGATAGTCTTTTTTCATTGAGCAGTTATCTTGCTCAAAACAAGAGCACTCCTTTGCTCCATTATCTGGTATGCTCTCTGTCTATCTGTGTCTATCTGTCTATCTATCTATTTATCTATCTATCTATCTATTTATCGATGTATTCTTTCTACTTTCTACTTTGGTGTACTATTGAATGAAGTAATTTTTTTTGATAGTCACTAACTATATATATATATATATATATATATATATATATTCATGATGAGATTACTTTTTTGGTAAGAAAGGAGCCAACACTTGGTATAAAGTTTCTTTTATTTTTAATTATAGTAAATGTATTTATTTTTAATACTTTGTGAATCGTGCTGGGAGAGAAAAATCAGAACAAAAGGACCAAAAACCATGGGAGAGTGAAAAGCAAAAACAGAAAAAAGAAATGAACACAGCAACTGTTGATTTACAATCAGTTCCCTTAGTTCTTTTTCTGGAAGAAAAAATACTTTTTGCCCAAAGTCTATTAAGATTGCTTAGGATCACAGAACTACTGAGAAGAACCAATCCTTTCATAGTTGAGGATTGCATATTCTTACTGTTATTGTGTAGAATGTATTCCTGGTTCTGATTGTTTTGTTAATTCTTTGCTACCACAAAAAGAGCTGCTACAAACATTTTTGCACATGTGGGTCCTTTTTTCTGCTTTGATTTCCTTAAGTTAAAGACCCAGTAATGACACAGCTGTGTCAAAGGCTATGCACAATTTTATAGCCTTTTGGACAGTTACAGATTGCTCTTCAAATAGTTGAATCATTTCACAATTCCACCAACAAAGCATTAATGTTCCAGTTTTCCCACATCCCTTCAATATTTATCATTATCTTTTCCTGTAATCTTTTCAAATCTGAGAAATAAAAAGTAGTATCTCAGAGATGTTTTAATTTGCATTTTCCTAATCAATAGTGATTTTGAGCATTTTTTTTCATGTAACTAAAAATAGCTTTAAGGTCTTATCTGAAAATTGTCTATTTATATTCTTGGACCATTTATCAATTGAGGAATGACTTGAATTCTTATAATTAGACATTGTTCTTTATATATTTTAGAAATGAGACTTTTTGTTAGAAATTCTGACTGCAAATATTTCCCCAGCTTTGTATTTCTGTTTTGATCTTGTTTCTGTTGGTTTTGTTCATGCAAAAATGTGTTGTTTTTTTTAATTTAATGTAATCACAATTGTCCATTTTGACTTTTATAATATTCTCTAGTTATTCTTTGGTCATAAATTCCTGCCTTTTACAAAGTTCAGATAATATATTGTCTTTTATTCTCCTAGTCTGTATAGGGTATCATTCTTTATACTCAAATCATGTATCCATTTTGACCTTATTTTAGTATGGGTTATGAGATGTAAGTCTCTGCTGAATTTCTGATACATTATTTTTCAGTTTTCCCAGCAATTTTATTCAAATAATGAGTTCATATTCCAGAAGTTGGAATTTAATGTTTTATCAAATATGAGATTGCTATATAGTCCTTGATCATTGTGTCATGTGTATCAAATCTATTCCATTGACCTACCATTCTATCCCTTAGCCAATACTAAATGGTTTTGATTACTGCTGCTTTATAATATAGCTTTAGTTTTGAGACTGGTAAGCCATTATTCTTCGTATTTGTTTTTCATTAATTCCACTGATATTCTTGACATTTTGTTCTTCCAAATGAATTTTATTATTTTTTCTAGCTCTATAAAATAATATTTTGGTAATTTGATTGGTATGGCACTGAAAAAGTACACCAATTTAGGCAGAATTATCATTTTTATTATATTAGGCAAGCCTGGTCATGAACAAATTATATTTTCCCAATTGTTTAGATCTGATTTTTTTTTCGGTGTGAGAAGTGTTTTATCATTTTTTTTCTTGGTTTGTCTTGGCAGGTAGACCCTCAAGTATTTTATTTAGTCTGTAGTAATTTTAATTAGTCTGTAGCAATTTGTATTTCTATCTCTTGTGGATGAGCTTTGTCAGTAATATATAGAAATGATGATTTTGGTGGATTTATTTTATTTTCTGCAAATTTGCTAAAGCTGTGAATTGTTTCTGATAGGTTTTTGTATGATTTTCTATGATTCTCTAAATATATCACCATATTGTCTGCAAAGAATGATAGCTTTATTTCATTATCTATTCTAAATTCATTTAATTTATTTTTCTTTTCTTATTGCTAAATCCAACATTTCTAGTACAATGTTGAATAATATTTCTGATAAAGGATAAAAAATCCTTGTTTCACTTCTGATCTTACTGGGAATGCATCCAGCTTCTCTCCATTACAAATCATGCTTACTTTAAGTTTTAGATAAATACTATTGAATATTTTAATGGAAGTTTCCTTTATCCATATTCTCTCTAGTGTTTTTAACAGGTGCTACATTTTGTCAAAAGCTTTTTCTGCATCTATTGAGATTATCACATCATGTATATTGTTTTTATTATTGATGTAGTTAATGATGATAATAGTTTTCCGGATTTTGAACCATCCTTTCATTCCTAATATAAATCCAACTTGGTCATTGTTCATTATCCTGCTGACAAATTGTTGTAATCTGTTTCCTAATATTTTATTTTAATTTTTTGCCTCTTGGACCACACCTAATACTATTTGCCAAGATAAGATCAAAATGAGTTCGTGATTTACACATAATGAGTGATATTATAAGCAAATTAGAAGAACATTGGATAGTTTATCTCTCAGATATTTGGAGAAGGAAGGAATTTGTTACCAAAGAAGAATTGGAGCTCATTATTGAACACAAAATAGATAAGTGTGAGTATATTAAGTTTAAAAGTTTTGTATAAAGCAAAACAGATAAGATTATAAGGGAAGCAATAAATTGGGAAAACATTTTTACTTTCAAGGATTCTGATAAAGGCCTCATTTTTAATATATAGAGAGAATAAATTCAATTTATAAGAAAGTCATTCTCCAATTGATAAATGGTCAAAGGATACGGACAGAGTTTTCAGTTGAAGAAAGTGAAACCATCTTTAGTCATATGAAAACATGCTCTAAATCACTATTGATCAGAAAAATGCAAATTAAAATATCTCTGAAGTACCACTAAAAACCTCTCAAATTGGCTAAGACGACAACAAAAGATAATGACAAATGTAGGAGAGGATGTGGGAAAACTGGGGTACTAATGCATTGTTAGTAGAATTGTGAACTGATCCAATTATTCTGGTCAGCGATTTGGAACTATGCTCAAAGGGCTATCAAAATGTGCATACCCTTTGATCCAGCAGTGTTTCTACTGGGTTTATATCCCAAATAGATCTTAAAGGAGTAAAAAGGAACCCACAAGTGCAAAAGTTTTTGTAGCAGCCCTTTTTCCAGTGGAAAGTGGAGACTGAGTGGATACCATGAGTTGGAGAATGTCTGATTAATTTATGTTATGTGAATGTTAAAGCTTATTATTTTTTCTAAAAGAAATGATCAGCAGGATGATATCAGAAAGGCTTGGAAAGGTTTACAGGAATTGATGCTAAGTGATATGAGCAGATCCAGGACATCATTGTACATGACAACAACAAGATTATATGATTATCAATTCTGATGTATGTGGCTCTTCTCAACAATGAGGTGATTCAGGGCAATTCCAATTATCTTGTGATGATGAAAACCATCTACACCCAGAAAGAAGACTGTGGGAATTGAGTGTAGATCACAACATAGCATTTTTACTTCTTTTGTTGTGGTGTGATTGAATTTTATTTTCTTTATTATTTTTCTTGCTTTTGGATCATATTATTCTTGTACAGAAAGTTAATTGCATAGATATATGTCTATATTCAATTTACGTATTTGTTACTATGCCTATTGGATTACTTGCCATCTAGGGGAGGGGGTTAGGAAAAGGAGGGGAAATTAGAACACAAGGTTTTGCAAGGGACAATGTTGAAAAATCATCCTTGCGCATATTTTGAAAATAACTTCACTTAAAAAAATCTTTAAAAACAAATAAATAAATATTTTTTGCCTCTGGAATATAAAATGTAGGTTCTCTTTTGCCATATAGAAAATGCATTTACTTATATGTATCAGAAAACTTGCAAACCTCATTGCTGTTTTGAAATTCAGAAGGTGCTAAATGAAAAATAAGAACTCCACAGGTTTAACTAGCAGGATAATTCTTCCATATCCAAGAAAGCAGTGTTTAATTCCACCAAAAATAAAGTGCAAAAAAGGTTAAGAAAACATAATTCTTTTTTTCAAAGTTTTTTATTTATTTTATCAAAGAAACATTATAAAGAAAGAAAAACAGAAAAGACAGAAAAAACAAAATAAAACAAAACAAAATATTGTCATGGGCCCAGCAGAACATCAGGCAGGATTGAATTTAAAATATCTAACAATAAATTACCAGTTCAATAAAGGATATATGATAGAAGAAGAAATTATATTCATGAATATTCATATTTTTAATTTTCTTGTCGGTTGTTCTTTTGTTCTCTACTGTGCACATTTTTAAATTTAATCTTTTTCACTCTTTCATTCTCCCCCTCCTTTGCCAAGAAGACTATAGTAAAGCAAGGATATATTTATGTATACATCTACACATATATACACCCCTATACGCACGCACGTGCGCGCGCACACACACACACACACACACACACACACACACACATGTGCCTTTCCTAAACCTGCTAACGTGCTTTGCCATTACTTCACCTCTCCCTCCCTCATCTTCTTCCCTACTTTGCTTTCCCCTCTGTCCATCCCTTCCCTCATTTCTTTATAGACCTTTGGAGGGTTCTATAAACTTCATGGTTTGCATATAGCGTTGCCTATTTACCCATTCTTGATGTGATGCCCTGCTTCACCCTCTAAAAACACTGTGCCTATAATTTCTTTGGACCTCATTTAGTGCACAGTGACTGTTTAAACTTCTCTGCCTCAGTGTTTCTTCTGAGCTACCCAATTGCTGATGCTAATCTTAAAACATGTGGTATACATTTCCATATTAAAAAAAATAAACAATTTGTTAAGTTCCTTGAAATTGATCTTTGACATTGGTTCTTATATGTTAAATTTTCTTTAGAATTTGGGTTTGGTTGAAAGTCCTTAAATTCTGCAAGTTCATTAAATGTCTTTTTTCATGGATAATTTGGATAATTATATTTTGGCTGCTAGCCTCATTCTTTTGATTCCCAGTATATCTGATTCTAGAACCTGAAGTCTTTTATTGTGACAGCTGATAAGCTCTATGCAATTCTTACTGTAGCTCCAGCATATTTTAATTTTTCTTCTGTCTTGCAAAATTTTCTCTTTGCTCTGAGAGTTCAATTTTTGGCAATAATATCCCTATGTATTTTACACTAAGAATTTCTTTGAAGTGGTGATTGTTGGATTTTTTTTCTCTCTACTTTCCCCTCCTGTTCTATCTCTCTAGAACACTTTTCTTGAGTTATTTTTTGCATTACTGTATCAGTTTTTTGGGGCTTACAATTTTCAGGTAGTCTAATTATTCTTATATTTTCTCTTTTTGATCTGTTCTCCAGATCTGTTTTTTTTTTTCTTATAATGTGTTTCATATTATGTTCTATTTTTCCTTCTTTATAGTTGTTTTGTTATTTCTTGGTCTCTCATAACTTCACTGGCTTCCCCTTGCCCAATTCTAATTTTCAAAGATTTTCTTTTGTCTTTAAAATTCTGTCACCTTTTCTAATTGAATAACTTTTTTTTATAATCTTGTTTTTTGAATGATTTTTATTTTTTCCTCAATATCTTCCATTTCATTTTTAATTCTCTTTTGAGTTCTTCTATATATTCTCTTTTGGTAGGGAGCCATTTATCATTACTCTTTGGTGTAGCTCTTTTTACTTCACTGTTCTGTGAAGATGAAGCCCAGTCTTCCTTTTTCCTATAGTAAACTTCTATGGCTAGGGTCTTACATCTTTGCTGGTTCATTTTTTAAAGTAAGAATTAATATAAATCCCTCTAATCATGATGTGAGAGAATAGTGCTTCTGTCTTCACTTCAGGTGTCCTCTCTAAACTGGAACTCCAATCTGCCTCTGCACTGCTCTTGTTCTGGTTCCTTTTCTCCCAGGATACAGCCTGTGCACACAGCTATGTCTGTTCCTGATCAGCCAAGATTTAAGAAGTTTCCTCAAACTCAGACCCAAGACTCCTCATGCAGGCAGTAAAAGTCACTGTGGTTTCAGAAGAGGCTCCAACTCCACCTAGGTTGCCCAAGGTTCCCCACTCGCTATTTCTGTGGAGCTAGCCACAGAAGGGGGTGTTTGCACTTTGCATTGGCTAATCCCTGGGCTTTCTTCCAATCTTCTTTGGGTTGTGCCAGGAGGACCCCTTTTCCGCTTCAAGTCTTCTTGGTATTTCACAGTCTCTCTTTGTGCTAAGATTCTGTTTTGTTTGTGGGGAAAATCTGGAGAGCTTGAAATTTACTGACATACTCCACCATCTTCCCAGAATCCTCTCCTTTTGATGCATAATTCTTGACTAAATAAGAAAGCAGATGAAATTCAGTTTTATGCTGATAGTAATAATCCAATGTGCTTTTATGACATCCTGAAGGCTATTATGGGTCAAAGGTGCAAGGTGCATCTCACCTACTCAGTGCTTATAGAACCATACTGATAAGTAGTAAGAACATGGTCTTGGAGATCTGAGTGGAACACTTGCATAGCATTCTCAAAAGATTATCATTCTCCACTGCTAAAGTCATTGACTATATATTTCATGTTGATGTCGATCCTTCTTTAATTGAACTTCCAACTGAAGATTAGGTTTTGAATGCTATTAAGTTCCTCTCAAAACACTATGCATTGATTACACCTGAGATTTACGAAGCAGGGGGTACTGCTATTACAAAAATTGACTAAAATCTTAGTTATATGGAAATAGATTATCCCCCAGGAGATCAAGGATTTTCCATTGTTCATCTCTATAAAGGAAAAGGAAATAGTTTGTCCTGTGACAGTTACTGAAAGGTCCTTAGTCAGTGCTGGGAAAAATTCTTGCCAAAGCCTGCTTTAATAGGCAGATCCTTCAATGAGAAGATGCCCATTTACCCAAGAGCCAGTGTGATGTGTGAGAAAGGGCTAAGGAGTGGTCAATATAGAGTTTGCTGTCTGTCACCTCCAGGAAAAGTGTGAGGAGCAGAAAAGAGATGTGGATACAATAATCATCAATCTGACCAAAGCATTTGATACCATCATACCACCAGCAATGAGGGTTTGTAGAAGATCATGGCAAAATTTGATTCCTCAGAGAATTCATTAGCATTGTATTTCAGTTTTGTAATGGCAAACCTTGCATAGATTCTGGATAATAAATGGTATTCTTTTCCAGGAACAAATGGAATGAAGCAGGACTATGTACTTTCTCATAAAGGGCTATAACTGAGCATATGCAAGGTTACCTAGCGCTTGAGGCTAATTGCCAATTGGACAATTCTCTATTAACATCTTTGGAGGATGACCCTACTTAACTATTCTGTGCTGGCTACATTGGTGGGTGTGGAAAAAGAAGGGGAAGTGAGATCAGTGGGTTGAGTAGTAGGAGGAGATCCATTCTTTGGCAGTAGAGAGAGAAGAAGGAGGTGGAGAAATTCCTAGATCTAATCCCCTGAGAGCAACCCCAGAAGAACAAGATTAAAGTCTTTTGCTTATCCTGACTCTGCCTGATTCTAAAATATCCAGGGTCACAACACTTTCTCTCATGTTTCTTAGAATTATGTTTTCAGGGATATCAGATGCCTTCAATGAGAACAAAAACAGCATCAAGGCCAATTACCAGCTCTAAATCAATGCTCTCAATTATTAGAGCTGGCTTGTCTGCTTTCCTGCCTGAAGGAATTTTTACATGTTCTCACTTAAAATTCTTTGGGTCAAATAAAATCAGGACATATTTTACTTATATTTACAGCAATGTTTATTTTTGCTAATAAACTTTGCCTTTAAATGGTTAAAATATTTTAAAATATGACAAAAATGACTTTCAGCACATGAAGCAGGATCTTACTATACTGTTTTTAGGTATACCAAGACAGTAGGTGGGACAATGATTAAAGAACAGGCCTAGAGTCAGGAAGAGTTCATTCCAGGTTCATATACTTACTAGTTCTGTGACTCTAGGCAAGTCATTTAACTGTTTGCCTCAATTTCTTCATCTGTAAAGTGAGAAGGAAATGGAAAACCACTCTATTATCTTTGACAAGAAAATCTCAACAAAGGTCACAAAGAGTCAGTTATTCCTGGCAACTGAAAAACAACAGTTTCTCCAAAGTAAAATGGAGGGATTCTGTGGATTTTATCTAGGAAGATATCTTCATTACTTTAAATAATGCTGAATATTTATGAAGAGATGACATGGATATTTTTGTTCCAGGGCAAAGAATACTGGATATAGGATAATTTTTTTTTTTTTTTTAATCAGTCTGCTAAACTATTTACCAAAGTCATTTCTGGGTTTTTTTTGTTTGTTTATTTTTTGTTATTGTCCCTGAGAAGCCCTGTTAAGGCACGTGGGAAACAGGATCAGGAATAGCAAAAAATCAAAGCTTTAATGCTGGGGATACAGCAAAACATATTGTTTTTGTGTGGTACAGAAATGGTGAGGGGTCACCATTTAATAAAAAAAGCTGGAGAGATCTCTAGAGTAAAGCAGTTTATTTTACATTCTCCGGAGAAGGGTGGGATGCCCTTCTCGCAGATAATGGAAGAGAGGAAGCTCCTCCTGTGCGCAGGATAGCACTTTTAATCTCTAATGCAAAACACCCCCTCCCACCACTGACCCTCATCCTCATTGGCTGAGAGTCTTACATTCTAAACTCGAGATCTACCCACGAAATTGAACTTGACCAATAAGTACATAGTTGCCCATATTTGACTGAAATAGGGAGGAGATTGTGTCATGAGAGGATAGCAGAAAGGGGACTCAATTGTGCCCTTGAAACAATGCTCAAAGTCTTTCAGGCCTACTCAAACTCTGAAGTAGATGAAGCCTTACTCGATTTTCACAACTGTCTTGAAAGATCTCACCTCATCTCATTCATTTTGAATATATTAGGTATTAAATACATAATTATTAAATGAATGGAGGAATTAAGGATTATAGCAGTAGTCAAAGAAATTATCCTGATATGGAAATATCCACATCTTAACTCTAACCATAATTACAACTTTAAATCCAAGCTCAAATAAACAGCAAGTTTCTTGAGGAGTAGAATTTTATTTTGCCTCTTTTTGTATCCCTAGTGCTTATCATAGTACATGGCACATAGTATGTCCTTCATAAATTTTAACTGAATTGAATTGTTTAGGAGGTTGTCTCCATCTCTCAGTCTCTCTTTCTCTGTCTCTCACTCTCAATATCTGTCTCTGTTTTATTATATCTAGCTTTGTCTCTGTGCAGGATACAGTGTTACCACTGTATCTGAAAATCAAATTTTTTTTAAACCCTGTACCTGAAGAAAAAGATTAAAATCTTACAGTAGCCTAAGAATAAAGCTAAACAGGAAAAATAGCACCATTCTTTGTAAGGGTGCTTGGAAAAAAATGGCAGACTGTGTAAGTAATAAAAAAAGTGTTTCTTTTATAATGACCTTGCTCATGATGCCCATGAGAAAGACAGTAATCTGCATTAAGATGCATATCTCCCTGAAGGATTCTGGACTCCATTGTTACAGTTGTTAAATTCATTTCTGCCAAAAGATTTTTCTGTCTTAAGCACTTCTTCCTATATTGAGCCTCATTCAACCATGTTCTTCTCTTAATTTTAATATTTCATTTCTTCACTCTATTATTTATCACTTCTCGTTTATTTCCATCAAGAATTTGATGCAGGCCTCAATTGAGTTTCCATTATCCCAGCATCTAAATTTAGTTTTACTACAATAGACATTAACCCTGTACTTCAGTGGTGTAATGAATTATGTTGAAACCTTCCATCATCAATTTATGTGAAAAGAGCCTGTGGTCATTAATTCAAACTAAATAAAAATGAGATGCAGCTTCATTTGCTCCGTTTACTAACAGTAATGGCATGAATCAATTACTATGGTATGTCTTCTCCTACATACTTCTTCAGATATTGAAGTTTAGAAAAGGATTCATTTTTTTGGCACTTAAGGCAAACACTATAAAATGAGCCTGGCCAAATAGAGTAAAAAGTATCACCAGACCAACTTTCTCAGACATGCAGATTGAAGGGAAGAGGAAGAAGAGAGATAGAACTCAAGAAAAGACCTCTAACTTCAGGGTACAAGGTCCCCTGTGTGAAGTGACAAGTGACTTCTTGGCAAGTGGTGAACCTGTTATTGTGAAAATCACCTCCAGTGAAGAAATCAAAATGTGAATTGAACCTACAATGAACTCTCATGAGGAAAAAGGAAGTCTGCCATCTGGTAGCATCCTATTTGACCTAATTATTCTTGCTTAGTAGTTGTTGAACACATTTGTTGTTATTTACCAATAAAATATCCAAATTGACAGCAACATGCAAATTTCAAATCCAGACTGGGCACAATTAATCTACTCCAAATATAGGTATGATTTATAGAATTTCACAAGGGATATATTCAGATTTTTAAAAATCTAAATCACTTAATCTAATTCCAATATTATCATTTTATGTTGCATAATAATTATATTTCATAACAAAATTAAACATTACATTTTCATGATAAAATCAGCACTTACAAATGTTTCCATTTGTCTATTCTAATCAATCATTGCTCTCCAATCTTTTTGTTAATCAAGTAGTGCTTCACTGGTTGGATTTGAAAACAAACTCCATTTTTCTCTCCATGTCAAAGACAATTTACAACTACAAGTAATTTAAATCATATAACAATTTAGATAGTTTCATGCTCAAAGGTCTATAAAACTAAACATGCACTTTGATTCAGAAATAACACTACTATAAGATGTCTTCCAAAAAAATTATAAAAAAGGTAAAAACACCTACACATGCAAAAAATATTTATAGCAGCTCTTTTGTGGTGGAAATGAATTGAAAATTGAGGGGATGTACATCCATTGTTAAATGAATATACAAATTTTTGTATGAGTATAATGAAATACTGTTGTTTTATAAAATATGATAAGCAGGGAAATTTCAGAAAAACCTGGAAAAAATCTTACATAAAGTAAGCAGAACGAGAAAAACATTGTATGTAGTAACAACAACACTGTATAATTATCAACTATAAGAGATTTAGCTCTTTGGAGCAATGTAATGATCCAAGAAAATTCCAAGATTCCAGTGACAATAAATGCTGACCACATCTAGAGAAAGAATTATGGAGTATGAATGCAGATTGAGGCACACTATTTTTAATTGCTTCTTTTTGTTTGGTTGTTTTGTGTTTTTTCACTGTTTTTCCTTTTAGTTCTGAGTCTTGTTTCACAACATGACTATGTTTATCATGATTGTACATGTAGAATCTATATCAGATTGCCTGCTATCTTGGGGAGGGAAAAAAAGAAGGGAGAAAAAAAAATCAAGCTCAAAATCTTAAAAAGACAAATATTTAAAATTATCTTTATGATAATTAGAAAATTAATTAGAAAATTTGCAGTAATTAGAAAAATACTAGTAAATCTAAAAAGCAATTAAATAATTTCAGTGTTCTCATAAACAAAAATGTCAAAATAGCTATCAATTAGAAAATATGAAAAAGTTCACATTTTGATCTTTTTTTTTTTTTTTACCTTTTATGCTCTCCTACATATTACTTGGAAGGGTATCCCCTACAGATTCAATTCGTAAGCATTTATTGAGCATCTACTATGTTCTAGACACTGTGCTAAAATCTAGAGATTCAAAAACAGATAAAAGACAATATGCTTTCAATGAGCTTATAATCTAATGAGAGAAATAATATGCAAAAATATATTTAAAGCAAACTACAATAAATTGAATAAATGAGAAATAACTAATAGAAGGAAAACAATAGAATTAAAAGAGATTGGGGGAAGCCTTCCTGGAGAAGGTGGAATTTTAATTGGTATTTAAAGAAAGTAGAGGAGAACAGTAGTAAAAGGGAAAGAGGGAGAGCATTCAAGGAATGGGAAAGATCCACACAAAATAACTAAAACTTAGAGATCAAGAATCTTGTTTGTGGAATGACTGAGAGGTGGTGTCTCTGATTAGGTACTGGAAAGTATAATTTAAAAAGACTAAAAAAATGAAAGTGAGATACAGTATGAAAGGATTTGCACACCAAGCAGAGCATTTTCTATTAGTTTGGAGCAGTAGGAAGCTATTGGAGTTTATTGAGTAGAAAGATGACATGACCAGTCCTACATTTTAGGAAAATTACTTCAGTAGCTAAATAAAATGCATTTCAGTGAAGATTTTGAGGAAGACCCACAAATAACTATTGAAATATCCAGGTGTGAGATGATAAGGGTCTGTGTCAGAGTGGTGGCCATTTCTGAGGAGAAAAATGGCATATTTGATATACTGCAAAATCAACTAACCTTGGCAAAAAACTTGGCCGTAAGAGATGAGAGATAAGAAGGAATTCAGGATGACTCCTAGATCATGAGCCCTCTATAGGAATAGGAAAGTAGGAAAGAGGAGGTTTAGGAAGAAAAATAATGAATTTTATTTTGGCCATTTTGAGTTTAAGAATTCTCCTGGACATCAAGTTTGAAATATCTAGTCACATGAAGATGAGAGACTGAGCTTGTCAGAGATTGAAACAGAAAAGATAGATTTGAGAATCCCCAGCATATAGATGTTAACTAAATACATGGGAGTTGATGGGATGGTTATGGAAAAAATTCAGGGGAAATGAAAATAAAGAGGAATTATTAGTCTAAAAATAAAATGGAAAATTGCTTGTGTGTGTGTGTGTATGGGTGTGTGTGTGTGTGTGTGTGTGTGTGTGTATTTGTAGCTCTGCACATATATTTGGGGAATGTGGTGGAAATAAAGGTCAGCACTGTGATTTTTACCTATCATAAATGTGTGGGAAGGAAGCACCTTGAGAGAGGAGCATGTTTTTGCCATACTTTATATTCCAAATTCTTAGCACATAGCAAGTTTTTAAGAGAAGAAGGAATGGTAAACTGCTCCAGTATCTCTACCAAGAATATCCCAATTGTGGTCATGAAGCATTGGACTTTACTGAAATAACTAAACAACCACAAAAAGCCCTTCATAGATGCTTATTGGCAGACTAATTGACATTACAAGTCCATTTATGAACTACATATCTATTATCTCATGACTTGTATCTATGTGGGTGGCCATCAGATAAGATGATTGTTTTTTTTTTCCTTTTTCAACTACAGCAAATCACAAAAGTTATCTACCAGGGGATGGAAGAGTTGTGACCTGCATCCTTGGAGGGAATTCTCACTCTGGTGAAATCATCTATCCTTGAAGTACAGTATAATAAAAAGTCGTAAGTCAATAACTTATCCACATTACATTTTAATACTGTAATCATTCCAAAAGTTTTTTTTTTTTCTCACACACACACACACACACACACACACACACACACACACACACACACACACACACACATATGTCTTAGGGTTTTTTTAAGGCAAGGAAGAAGAGATCCTAACATTTTTGGGGGGGTTAGAAGAGATTCTAAAAAAAATACAGAAGACATAGAAAAAATATGTGAATCAAAAATAAGATTTATTAGGATTAGGCAGTAAAACTAAAATGAAAACATAAGGGAAATCCATAGGGAATATTAGACTACCACCTACAATCTGACAGATTTATGTTTCCCCATAATTTAATATAATAGGGATATGTAGGTACTAAAGCATTCAGGTTAAGTGTTAATGAACAATAAAATCATCTTCATTTTATCTGGTCACATATCCCATTCCCATTATTTTATTGTCTTACAAATGAGAAGACTGGCAAGGTTTGGAGGATAGCAAGATAATACAAAAAGTAAGGGCTTAAGCTATTTGAGCCTTAAATGATTCCCATTTTGTAAGGATATATAGCCCACAAAAATAAATAAAGTTTGAGAAGATTTTTCCAAAAGGCAGAAACTATGACTTGATAAATGATGATGCTTTATCCTTCATATAATAATTTACCTCATAAAGGAGATAAATTATATTAGCACAACTATTTCTAAACAAACAATAATAAATCATGCTTTAAAGGTATTAGAATATTTTAAATGGGCTGGTGAAAACTTCTCAGAATTGGAATAAAAATAATTACCATTTACCTAGTTCCTTAAAGCTTATGAAGTGTTTTTCTTTGACCCCATAACATTTGTCCATCCCAACTTACAAGTACTCTTTGATGTAGGTAACCACTTGTGTATAAGGGGAGAGGAGAGTGAAGAAAACAATTTTTTCCTGTGGCACAATTGATTAAAAAAAAAAAAAAAACTCAAAGAAACTTCTTTTACAAATTCAGATACATACCTGCTTTGTAGCTTATACTATTAGATAACTGCCTGGGAGCACTGTGAAATTATGCTATTTGGCACATGGCCAATATGTATCAGAGGGAGAATTTGAATACAGATCATTCTGAGTCCAAGTTTAAGTCTTGGATTACAATAGGATTCTGCCTCTATAAAATACATAAGATCCCAGGAGCTTTAGTAAAAATCAAGTTTATTTATTTAATTTAAGATTAAATATTTAAGCATTAACATCCTTAAACTAAATTAAGACATTTGAAAACTTGTGTATGTCCAGTCAGTTTCAGAAGAGGAAATTCAAAGGTCTTTAATTTGGATGAAATGTAATAATCATGCAAATATATATTTATGGGAAGAGGGTATCTCATTTGATTTACTGGGTGGATAAGGATAATAGTAAATCACCTAGTGTCATTACTTACTCAAATTTTTCTTGCAAGATGAGAATGTAGAAGTGAATGATAAAGTTACCTTCAGAGTTGGCATTTTTATCATTGATTATCAAGCTTTTAGTAGACTAAAATTTATAAACTGTCTAATACGATTCATTTCTTTAAAAAACAAACAAACAAAAAAAACCTATTATCTTTCACCTATCCTCTCTCCATAGAATTTTACATCATTTTCTATTTGCCTACAATAAGCAAGCCATAATGCAGGGTTTTTATATCTTTCATAAACAAATTAACAAAAGAAAAGATATTAAGACTAAGGGGTGCTTCAATTAGTGCTCCCTTCATTTCCTTAAATGTAATTGTAATTTTTAATGGACCCCAGATTTGGAAAATGTCTAATTTTTGAGACCATCTACATTATTTGATTTTATTCCATTATTAACCAAAACAGTAAAAGGTTCCACAATTTCATTGATTTATGTAATTCTTTGCAATGGACTCTGCCATGGTAGTTTCTTTCAAGAGTCTCTGTGGCCAAAATAAATTCATAAACAGTTCACCAGTTTTCTAGTGAAGGAGTCTGAACTTGACAGGAATGGATTCTGGATGACACAAATACAGCTCTTCATCAAGTCTACATATGAAGATTTTTCAGCTTGTTAGTAACAGACAAAGATTAGACTTCATTATCTTTGACATCCTCCTTGTTCACTCTGTCCATTGATAGATAGAGAGATAGATATGGAGATGGAGACAAAATGGTTATGAATATGGGTGTGGAAACAGATAAATAGATAATCTCAATGGATAGAATACATATACATTTACACACATACACACACTGTTTATATTTATATATGTGTGGATATAATAAATACACACACATGTATATCTGTGTGTAAGTATATATACACATTTACCCCAAATACATATCAAACAAAAACATTATTAATAGATTTATTTTTAAGTTGAATTCCAAATTTTATACCTCCTATTCCTTCCTTTTCCCATACCTTCCAGAAACAGTAAAAAATCATATATAGATTATACATGTGCAATCATGTAAAATCCTTCCATATTAGTCATTTTGTAAAAGAAGACTCCAATAAAAGAAAAAGGATAAAAAAAAATGAAAATAGCATGCTTTAGTTTGTATTTAAACAATATCCCTGTCCATTGCTTTTGAAGGTCACTCACAAATGCTTTTTTATAGCTTTAACTAAGCTTAGATCAGATTCTAGGCTCTGGATATTTCCCTAACTTTATCTCTAGACTTTCTATTCTGATAATTAACCTTTTTGTCTGTTGAGTTCATTTCCTGGTTCAATATTTAAGAAAGGCCTTAGCTAATATTTGATTCCCTATTTTTTGAAACTTTTTTTTTTCTTGAAACTATTTCTAGCTATATGAAAAGATGCTCCGATTCATTACTAATGAGAGATACAAATTAAGACAACTCTGAGATATTGCTACACGCCTGTCAGATTGGCTAGAATGACAGGAAAAGATAATGACAAATGTTGGAAGGAATGTGGGAAAACTGGGACACTGAGATATTGTTGGTGGATTTGTGAATACATCCAGCCATTCTGGAGAGCAATTTGGAACTATGCACAAAAAGTTTTCAAACTGTGCATATCCTTTGATCCAGCAGTGTTACTACTGGGCTTGTATCCCAAAGAGATCTTAAAGAAGGGGAAGGGACTTGTATGTGCAAAAATGTTTGTGGGAGCTCTCTATGTAGTGGCTAGAAACTGAAAATTGAATGAATGCCCATCAATTGGAGAATGGCTGAATAAATTGTGATATATGAATGTTGTGGAATATTATTGTTCTGTAAGAAATGACCAGCAATAGGATTTCAGAAAGACCTGGAGAGACTTTTATGAACTGATGCTGAGTGAAGTGAGCAGGACCAAAAAAAAGGAAAAAAAAAAAAAAAAGAAAGAAATGAGCAGGACCAGGAGATCATTATATACTTCAACAATACTATATGATGATCAATTTTGATAGACATGGCTCTCTTCAACAATGAGATGATCCAAATCAGTTCTATTTGTTTATTAATGAATAGAACCAGCTATACACAGTGAAAGAACTCTGGGAAATGAGTGTGAACCACTACGTAGCATTTCCAATCCCTCTTTTGTCCTCCTGCATTTTTGACTACCTTCTCAGGTAAATGTTACCTTATTTCTAAGTCCGATTTTTCTTGTGCAGCAAAATAACTGTATGGATATGTATACATATATTGTATTTAACATATACTTTAATATATATAATATGTATTGGTCTATCTGCTGTCTGGGGGAGGGGGTGTGGGGAAGGAGGGGAGAAGTTAGAACAGAAGGTTTTGCAAGGGTCAATGCTGAAAAATTACCCATTATCGTGCAAATAAAAAGCTATAATAAAAAATAAAAATAGTAAAACTTAAAAAAAGAATATTAAACAAAGTCTGGGGCTTAATGAGTTTGCTAATGGATACACAGAAATTATATAAGTAATATTTGCAATATAAGTTTAAAACATTTAAATAAATATTAGAATGCAAATCTTTCTGACTGTAAATACAATTCTGCATGACCCACCTAGTTATGTGTCTCAGATTCAAACTTAGGTTCTCTAAATGCAATTTCAACTTTATTTCTACTGCATTGTGTTAAGGGCTTCTTCTCAATTTTTTTTTAATTCCTTCAAATCACTCATTAAGGGGAAAAAAGTGGAGCGTTTGTCAGAATTAATTGATATATTCCAGGTTTAGTTATACCCCCGGTATTCCAACTGTATTTCATAAATATTTTTGGTTAATATTGAAAAGGGTTGGTTCATCCCATTATATAAATAAACGAAATAAATATTTATCTCTGAATGCAAGGTTCATTACATGATACTATGGTCTGTGTGTATTTAATGTGATGTTCCATATACTTCACTATCTAAATCTATGATTAATATGTCAGAAGAGCCATATGACTGCCTGTTAGAAATTTCAATTTTTGAAGAGCTCTGCTTTTGCTCTTTGAGTATTTTGTCACTTTGGTCTTACTGACTTATAATAAAAATATTGTTTAAAAAGAAAAAAAAAAAGAAACCTCTTTTTTTCAAAAACCTTGACTGGCCAATACTCCATGGCAAAGCCCAACAGAGGATTGGAACAGATTAGAATCTGTCTATAACTCTGACTCACTGAAACTTTTTTTTTTCTAATTTTCTATGGCAATTGCCTATTTAACATCTATCACAAGGAATTCCCTTGGTGGAAAGAAACCACAAACAAAAATACAAGGCTGTGCAAAAAGATGGAAGAGAGCTATCCATTCAACCTATATCAAACTTTGAGCATCAGTGACATGTAGCAGCTGACAGAGTGCATCTATCAATTCCAATTCTCACTTCTTATTTGACTCAATTTGAAGGAGTTTATGAATAACGAAGAGGATGAGACACAATCATCACTTTTGTTAGCAACTTCAAGATCTTTAAGCATTTCTATATGAAGCACCTTCTCCAGGATCAGGCTCACTACTGAAGTGTTTATACTATATTTGTGCTTAATCATGAAAACTCTCTGAATAAATTGCTATGGAAAAGAAGGCTTACATGAGATATCTTCTGATCTGTGGCCAACCTAAATTCTACCAAGATATGATCACATTTGCAGAGAGTCAGGCTAATTAAGAAATCCAGTTATCTGTAAAAGAAGCTGTAGGTGTTTGACATGGAGAGAAGATTACAAGAGAAGTAGTCATAATTGATCCCTACGAGCCTTACATTTTGTAGTTGATGAAATAACAGTACAGGGAAATTAAGGCTTTGGGTCAAGGTAACATTAAAGGAAACAAACCCTCCTACAATTAAAACAACACTGGACCTAGAGGTAGAAGTTCTGAGTTCAAAACCTCAAAAGAGATCTTTTCCATAATACTCCTAAGGATGGTTGACCTGACTTCCACTTGAAAATCTATGATCGTGGAAAACACTTTACCTTCTGGGATAGGCCAATTATCAGTGGGACATTTCCAAGTACTTTTACTGACAATGAGCTAAAATCTGCCTCTATTCAATTCCTAACCATTGGTCCAAGTTCTGTCTTCTCCCTTTCAAGTTCTTGGTGCACCTTTTTCATCTTCTTACCTCAAGGATGGGTTTCCAGAGGTCTTTCTTCTGTCAGCCCTCCCTCCCCTTCCTCCTATTATCCTTTCTTCTAGTTCCTGTTAGTGTAAAATATCTATACCCAAACTGAAATATAGCTTAAACTCTCTTTAAGTCAATTCTATTAAGGGTAATGTTCAAATGTCTTCTGCCATCCTTCATCCCGATCATTTTCACCATTGTAAAGGTTTCTCCTTTCACATTTCTTTTATGTTAAGTAATTTACTCCATTCCTCCACTTCCTTCCCCTTTTTCACATTGCTGGTTGGAGGTAACATTGTCCCAAATTTCAGGTTTTACTTGCTACTCTTTTTTAGAATTAGATATGGTTTCTGGAGGTTTTTGGTGCTTCCAAGTTTGTGTGATTGAAGGAAAGATGTGGTCACTGCTCTCCCAATACATGCTTGCTCATTATTCATGAAGGGACCTTGTTTCTCTGTAGGTACCAATATCTAACACTCTTATCAGTCCTGACACTATGAACAGGTCACAATTGCTAGTGCTCAGTTCCATATTGGAATTGAGATCAGGAGCCCTACAAAACTACCCCATCTTTATTAAAATATTAAAATCTTGTTCAGGTAGCTTGTTGCTATTTTTTTTTTGTCCTGTGACTGCAAGCCAGAAGTGAATATTGGCAATGCAATAAGAGTCTTGGATTCAGTGATAACAAAAATGCCATAAAACATCCTGTCCGAACTTTTGAATCTCCTTCTACCTCTAATGTAGTCACCTCCTAGGCTTGCTGCTACATCGGCAGCATAGCCTGTGCTATGTAGTTTGCAATGAACTTCAACTTTGAATACCAGTCCAGTAAGACAGACTGGTCTTGCCAACCCATTAAATTTTCTAGTATAGGACTATTGTTTCACTGTACTTTTCTTGGTTTGCCACTTTACAATTTGATTTGAGTATTTGTTTTAAAATGGCTTGCAAGAGGATTTGGGAGAACTTGTTTGAGTGCTTCTCTGTCCTGACATCTTGACTCTACTTTTTTCTTGGAGCTGATATGATCATTTGGTCTGAGATAAGGACTTAATTTCAGCCATCAGAGTTGAGATTATTATGGGCTGCATTGTGAGGGATTGAGGTCTACATCACCAGAAGTATCATACAGCTGAATGATGACAAAAATTTAGAGGCATTATTAATTTCAAGTAGATGACCCCTGACATCCCTCCTCAGCCTAAAATTCTGTGATTCTGAGATTTGCTGTGTAGTGGTCAGAAGTGAAACAATTTTTGAGGAGGGAAAAGAGAGAAAGAAGGATAAAGGGGAAAATAGGATAGAGGAAAATATATAGTTATTAATCATAATTGTGAATATAAAAGTGGTACTTACCCCCAAATGGTAGCAGACATACACAGAGTGAAGGTAAAGAGTTGGATTGAAATATATTATTCTTCTGATGAATATTTTTTAGAAAAATATGAGTAGCAATCATGATCTCGAATGAAGCAAAATAAAAAAGATTTCTTTTTTTCATTTTTTTCTTTTCAAAATATATGCATGGATAATTTTTCAACATCGACCCTTACAAAACCTTGTGTTCCAAATTTTTGCCTCCTTCCCTCCACACCCTCCCCTAGAAGACAAGGAACCCAATATATGTTAAACATGTTAAAATATATATGTTAAATCCAATACATGTATACATATTTATACAATGATCTTCCTACACAAAAAATCAGATCAAAAAGGAAAGAAAATGAGTAAGAAAACAAAATGCATGCAAACAACAACAAAAAGGATGAAAATGCTATATTATGGTCCACACTCATTTCCCACAATCCTCTCTTTGGCTGTAGATGGCTCTCTTCACCACAAGATCATTGAAACTAGCCTCAATCATTTCTTTGTTGATAAGAGTCACATCCATCAGAACTGATCATTATATTATCATGTTGTTGCTGTGTATAATGTCTTCCAGTTCTGCTCATTTTACTTAGCGACATAGCATAAGTCTCTACAAGCCTCTCTAAAATTATCCTGCTGATCTTTTCTTACAGAACAATAATATTCTATAACATTTATATACCAACTTATTCAGCTATTCTCCAATTGATGGGCAGCCACTCATTTTTCAGTTTCTTGCCACTATGAAAAGGACTGCCACAAACATTTTTGCACAAGTGAGTCCCTTTCCCTCCTTTGAGATCTCTTTGGGATATAAGCCTAGTAGAGACACTGATGATCAGATGGAGGAGTATGCACAGTTTGGGCATAATTCCACATTGCTCTCCAGAATGGCTGGATTCATTCACAATTCCATCAGCAATGCATCAGTGTCCCAGTTTTCCCATATTTCTTCCAACATTTGCCATTATCTTTTCCTGTCATCTTAGCCAATCTGCATTGAAAATTGTTTAATAGAAAGAATCCAATTTCCTAGGAAGTAGTGTGCGCTTCATGTAAAAAAAGGAAAGGACTAAAAAAAGGGAGTAAAAAAAGAAAAATTCCCTAAATTTCTCAAACAAACAAAAAACTGCAAATTACCCTCACTACTGCCTTGAGCACTTTTGCCAAATATCCTTTTCTTTAATCATTAAACAATCCATCTCTCCTACTCCATAACACTGATTAAACATACCTATCCTCAAACAAATGCAACTATATGCAATTTTCTTATTTCCCAATTAACAACTTTAATTTATAGCTCAATAGAACTCAAAGCAATAAAGTCAGGGTCTCCTACTTGTATTTCAAAAATAAAAATCAAAAAGTTGTTTCATGACAAGGGAAAAAAAAAAAAAAAACCACTATTAAGTACTCCATGCTAGGATTTCTGCTAAGAGAAATGAATCTCTTTAGATAATATTCAATAAAATAAGTTTTCTTCAGCTTTTCTCCTTTCTAGTCAGAAAGGAAAAATTATTCAAATATAGAAAACATCAGAGCCAACTGATTCAGTTGCAGTATGTTTCTTCCCTAATGAAAGGAAGTGTGGTTTCCTAGGAAGGGGGCAGATATAGTTGTTTAACCACTCCTCTTCATTAAAGGTCAATTTCTTATGAGTCTTTTTTTTTTTTTTTTTTGCATCACACTACATCACTTAAGACATTATCATAGCTAAAAAATATTCATTACATACTATAAATGGAAACTATGAAAACTAAATAGCCAGAGTTGGAAATTTAAAATAATTGTAGAAACCAAAACCAACTTTCCCACATTCATGTATAACTGGAAAATGAGCAATTGGAATTGGCTTAACCTATTCTCAGGCATGCAAACTCCTTTCTTTTTGATCAGCTACAACTAACAGGATAACAGGATCACCCAAATCACATCACAAAATGCCTCTTAAATAATTAAGAGTTTAGTGGTAACTGACAGATGATCTGTTTTGTGCATTTCTACAGCCATATGTATCTAATTTTCTCCTTCTGAAGAAATAAATAAAGGACTTCTGCAATATTTTTCCTTTAATTTCATTCCCTTCTTTTCTATCTTACTTTTTATTAAAGCTTTTTATTTTTCAGAACATATACAGAGACAATTCTTTAACATTGTGTTCCAATTTGTAAATGTGTAAAACCTTGTGTTCCAATTTGCTCTCCTTTCCCCAACATCCTTTCCTAGATTTCAAGTGGTGCAATTGATATTAAACATGGTAGAAATGTATGTTAAAGCCAATATATGCATACATATTTATATGATTATTGTATTGCACAAGAAAAATCAAATCAAAACAGTAAAAAGAAGAAGAAAAAGAAAAAGAAGCAAGCAAGCAACAATGAAAAAAATGAAAACGATATGTTGTGAACCACATTCAGTTCCCACAGTCCTCTCTCTGGGTGTACATTGTTCTTTTCATCACTGAACAATTAGAACTTGATTGAATCACTGCATTGTTGAAGAGAGCCATGTCCATCAGAATTGATCTTCCTATAGTCTTGTTTTTCCCAAGTACAATGATCTCCTGGTTCTGCTCATTTCACTTAGCATCAGTTCATATAAGTCTCTTCAGGTCTTTCTGAAATCATCTTGTTGGTCATTTCTTATATAACAATAATATTCTTTAACATTCATATACCATGATTTATTCAACCATTCTCCAATTGATGGGCATCCATTCAATTTCTAGTTTCTTATCACTACAAAAAGGACTGCCACAAACATTTTCACACAGATGTGTATTTTTCTCTCTTTTAATATCTTTTTGGGCTATAAGCCCAGTAGTAACACTGCTGGGTCAAAGGGTATGCACAGTTTGATAACTTTTTGAGCATAGTTCCAAATTGCTCTCCAGAATGGTTGGATCCATTCATAGTTCCTCCAACAATGTATCAGTGTCCCATTTTTCCCATATCCCCTCCAACATTCATTATTATCTTTTCCTATCATCTTAGCCAATCTGAGAGGTGTGTAGTGGTACCTCAGAATTGTCTAAATTTACATTTCTCTGATCAATAATGATTTGGAGCACCATTTCATATGACTAGAAATAGTGCCAATTTCTTCTTCTGAAAAGTGTCTGTTCATATCTTTTGATCATATATCAATTGGAGAATGGCTTGAATTTTTATAAATTTGAATCCATTCTCTATGTATTTTAGAAATGAGGCCTTTATCAGAACCTTTGACTGTAAAAATGTTTTCCCAGTTTATTGTTTCTTTGTAATTTTCTTTACATTAGTTTTGTTTGTATAAAACCTTTTTAAATTAATATAATCAAAATTATCTATTTTGTGATCAATAATGATCTCTAGTTCTTTTTTGATCATAAATTCCTTCCTCCTTCATATATCTGAGAGGTAAACTATCTTATGTTCTTCTAATTTGTTTACAGTATCATTTTTTATGTCTAGATCATGAGTCCATTTTGACGTTATCTTGGTATACAGTGTTAGGTGTGGGTCAATGCCTTGTTTTTGTCATTAGTTTTTAATTTTTGCAGGAGTTTTTGTTAAATAGTGAATTCTTATCCCAAAAGCTGGAGTCTTTGGGTTTTTCAAACATTAGATTATTATAGTCATTAACTAATTTTTTTCCTGTGAACCTATTTCTCAGCCAGTATCAAAAGGTTTTGATGACCACTGCTTTATAATATAGTTTTAGATCTGGTACAGCAAGGCTACCTTCATTTGCATTTTTTTTCATTAGTGCCCTTGAAATTCTTGACCTTTTGTTCTTCCAGATGAATTTTGTTGTTATTTTTTCTAGGTCAGTAAAATGATTTCTTGGGAGTTTGATTGGTATAGCACTAAATAAATAGATTAGTTTAAGTAGTATTTTTATCTTTATTATATTCGCTCAACCTATCCAACAGCACTTGAAATTTTTCCATTTGTTTAGATCTGACTTTATTTATGTAGAAAGAGTTTTGTAGGTTTGCTCATATAGTTCCTGACTTTTTCTTGGAAGATACATTTCCAGATATATTTTTACCATCAACAGGTATATTAAATGGAATTTGTCTTTGTATCTCTTATTGTTGGATTTTGTTAGTGATGTATAAAAATGCTGATGATTTATGTGGATTTTTCTATAAGGTAAGAGATATTTCTCTGTGAAAGCAAGAATGTCTAATATTTTCTCTTTGAGCTTAATCTAATGAGAGTAAGATTCATACAATGTTGATCCACTTCCCTTCTTTCCCTCAAATATAATAGGTTTCCTTTGCCTTTATGTGAGATGTAATTTCCTTATTTAAACTTTATTTTCTCCTTTTTCTGCTACCATTCCCTTTCCAGGTGGAAGCTGCTAGATCCTGGATAATCTTTATTGTGGCTCCTCAGAATTTGAGGGGTTTTTTTTTGTTTGTTTGTTTTTTGTTTTTTTTGTTTTTTTCTGGCTACTTGTAATATTTTTCCCTTGGTGTGATAGTTCTGGAATTTAACCATGATCTTCCTTGGGGATTTAAGTTTTGAATCTCTTTCAGGAGGTATTCAATGAATTTTTTCAGTGGCTATTTTACCTTCTGATTCTATGATATCCAGGCAGTTCTCTTTAATGATTTTCTGAAAAATGGTGTCTAGGCTCTTTTTTTAATCACAGTTTTCAGGAGTCCAATAATTGTCTCTCCTAGATCTATTTTCCTGTCAGTTGTTTTCCCAAGTAGGTATTTTTCATTTGTTTCTATTTTTTTTTCATTTTTTTGGTTTTGATTGACTGATTCTTGATATCTCAATAAGTCATTTATTTCCATTTGTTCAATTCTGATTTTAGTGAATTATTTTCTTCATTAACTTTTTCTACTTCTTTTTGTATTTGTCCAATTAAATTTTAAATGAGTTGTTTGGCTTTATGGATTTTTTTTTCCATTTCACAAATTCTATTATATATGGAGTTATTTTACTTTTCCATTTCACAAATTTTGTTTTTCAGGGAGTTGTTTTTCAATTTCCTTTTGTCAAGTCTATTTTCAAGGAGTTATGTGCTTCCATTTCACTGTCTATTTTGTAGTGACTTTTCTTCAGATAATTTCTGTGGTTTCTTTTCCAAACATTCTTGTAAAGTTCTTGTTTCCTTTCCCCATTTTTCTTCTAGCTCTTTTTTGAAATCCTTCTAAATTTTTCTAGGAGAGCATTATGTAATAGGGACCAATTTATATCACCTTTTGGATTTTCATCTGGAGATGATCTGTTTTTAGTTTTTTCAAGGTTTGAAATCTGTTCCTCCCTTTCACCATAAAAATTATCTATGATCAGAGCTCTCTTTGCTTTTTTGCTCATTTTAAAAAAAATTGAGATCTGCTTTTAGCATAAGAGAGATTGTCCAAGTTGTTCCATAAGCAGCAGTAGCTGTGCTGAGTGTGTGTGGTGACTCACTCCTGATGGTGGGTAGGCATGGTCAGGTCCTGTGAAATTTTGGCCTTTCAGTACTGCCTTGCAATCAGGACAAAGTAGCCAACACTGCTGTAGATCTCTCTCCTTAGATTCTGGCATGTGAAACCCATCCCACCCTAGGTCTGTGATGTCTGAGCCAGCATCTGTGCTCAGCCTGCATGTGCTTGGCCTACCTCCCTCTGTGACCAAATGAAACAGACTTTTTCTGATGATCTTTGAAATTATTTTCTTTTTTTTTTTTCTTTTAAAATAAATAGACTTTATTTTATTTTTTTTTAATTTTTATTTTATTTTATAATTATAACATTTTTTGACAGTACATATGCATGGGTAATTTTTTACAACATTATCCCTTGCACTTACTTCTATTCAGATTTTTTCCCTTCCTCCCCCAACCCCCTCCCCCAGATGGCAAGCAGTCTTATATATGTTAAATATATTACAGTATAATTTAGATACAATATATGTGTGTAGAACCGAATTTTTTGTTGCACAGGAAGAATTGGATTCAGAAGGTAAAAATAACAGTTTACATTCATTTCCCAGTGTTCCTTTTCTGGATGTAGCTGGTTCTCTCCATCATTAATCAATTGGAATTGGATTAGTTCTTCTCTATGTTGAAGAAATCCACTTCCATCAGCATACATCCTCGTACAGTATCATTGTTGAAGTGTATAATGATCTTCTGGTTCTGCTCGTTTCACTCAGCATCAGTTGATGTAAGTCTCTCCAAGCCTCTCTGTATTTCTCCTGTTGGTCATTTCTTATAGAACAATAATATTCCATAACATTCATATACCATAGTTTACCCAACCATTCTCCAATTGATGGACATCCATTCATCTTCCAGCTTCTAGCCACTATGAAAAGGGCTGCCACAAACATTTTGGCACATACAGGACCCTTTCCCTTCTCTAGTAGTTCCTTGGGGTATAAGCCCAGTAGTAGTATGGCTGGGTCAAAGGGTATGCACATTTTGATAACTTTTTGGGCATAATTCCAGATTGCTCTCCAGAATGGTTGGATTCTTTCACAACTCCACCAACAATGCATCAATGTCCCAGTTTTCCCACAGCCCCTCCAACATTCATCGTTATTTGTTCCTGTCATCTTAGCCAATCTGACAGGTGTGTAATGATACCTCAGAGTTGTCTTAATTTGCATTTCTCTGATCAATAGTGATTTGGAACACTCTTTCATATGAGTGGAAATAGTTTCAATTTCATGATCTGAAAATTGTCTGTTCATATCCTTTGACCATTTATCAATTGGAGAATGGCTTGATTTCTTATAAATTAAAGTCAATTCTCTGTATATTTTGGAGATGAGGCCTTTATCAGAACCTTTAACTGTAAAAATTTTTTCCCAATTTGTTACTTCCCTTCTAATCTTGTTTGCATTAGTTTTGTTTGTGCAGAAACTTTTTAATTTAGTGTAATCAAATTGTTCTATTTTGTGATCAATAATGGTCTCTAGTTCTCCCTTGGACACAAACTCCTTCCTCCTCCACAAGTCTGAGAGGTAAACCATCCCATGTTCCTCCAATTTATTTATGATTTCGTTCTTTATGCCTAAATCTTGGACCCATTTTGATCTAATCTTAGTATGTGGTGTTAAATGTGGGTCCATACCTAGTTTCTGCCATACTAATTTCCAGTTTTCCCAGCAGTTTTTGTCAAATAATGAATTCTTATCCCAAAATTTGGGATCTTTGGGTTTGTCAAAGATTAGATTGCTATTTTTATTCACTATCTTGTCCTGTGAACCTAACCTATGCCACTGATCAACTAGTCTATTTCTTAGCCAATACCAAATGGTTTTGGTGACTGTTGCTTTATAATATAGCTTTAAATCAGGTACACTTAGACCACCTTCCTCTGACTTTTTTTTCATTAGTTCCCTTGCAATTCTCGACCTTTTATTCTTCCATATGAATTTTGTTGTTATTTTTTCTAGGTCATTAAAATAGTTTCTTGGGAGTCTGATTGGTATAGCACTAAATAAATAGATTAGTTTGGGGAGTATTGTCATCTTTATTATATTCGCTCGGCCTATCCAAGAACATTGAATGTCTTTCCAATTATTTAAATCTGACTTTATTTTTGTGGCAAGTGTTTTGTAATTTTGCTCATATAATTCCTGACTCTCCTTTGGTAGATATATTCCCAAATATTTGATACTATCGACTGTTATTTTGAATGGAATTTCTCTTTGTATCTCTTGCTGTTGGATTGTGTTGGTAATGTATAAAAATCCTGAGGATTTATGTGGATTTATTTTGTATCCTGCGACTTTGCTAAAATTCTGAATTATTTCTAATAGCTTTTTAGCAGAGTCTTTGGGGTTCTCTAAGTATACCATCATGTCATCTGCGAAAAGTGACAATTTGATTTCTTCATTTCCTACTCTAATTCCTTGGATCTCTTTCTCGGCTCTTATTGCCAAGGCTAGAGTTTCTAGTACTATATTGAATAGTAATGGTGATAGTGGGCAACCTTGTTTCACTCCTGATCTTACAGGGAAAGGTTCTAGTTTATCACCATTACATATGATGTTTACTGAAGGTTTTAAATATATGCTCCTTATTATTTTAAGGAATAGTCCATTTATTCCTATACTCTCAAGCGTTTTTAGTAGGAAAGGATGTTGGATTTTATCAAATGCCTTTTCTGCATCTATTGAGATGATCATATGGTTTTTATTAATTTGATTATTAATATGATCAATTATACTAATAGTTTTCCTAATATTAAACCAGCCCTGCATTCCTGGTATAAATCCCACTTGGTCATAGTGTATTATCCTGGGGATGATTTTCTGAAGTCTATTTGCTAATATCTTATTTAAGATTTTAGCATCAATATTCATTAAGGAAACTGGTCTATAGTTTTCTTTCTCAGTTTTCGATCTACCTGGTTTAGGTATCAGTACCATGTCTGTGTCATAGAAGGAATTTGGTAGGACTCCTTCAATCCCTATTTTTTCAAATAGTTTACATAGCATTGGAGTTAGTTGTTCTTTAAATGTTTGGTAGAATTCACCTGTCAATCCATCTGGTCCTGGGGACTTTTTCTTAGGAAGTTGGTTAATAGCTTGGTCTATTTCTTTTTCTGAGATGGGACTATTTAGACTACTTACTTCTTCCTCTGTTAATCTGGGCAAGCTATATTTTTGAAGGTATTCTTCCATTTCATTTAAGTTATCGAATTTATCGGCATAAAGTTGAGCAAAGTAGCTCTTAACTATTGTTCTAATTTCCTCTTCATTAGTGGTGAGTTCACCCTTTTCATTTTCAAGACTATCAATTTGCTTTTTCTCTTTCCTTTTTTTAATCAGGTTTACTAAGGGTTTGTCTATTTTGTTGGTTTTTTCATAAAACCAACTCTTAGTTTTATTAATTAATTCAATAGTTTTTTTTTTACTTTCAATTTTATAAATCTCGCCTTTTATTTTTTGAATTTCAAGTTTTGTGTTTGTCTGGGGGTTTTTAATTTGTTCCTTTTCTAGCAATTTTAGTTGTAAACCCAATTCGTTGGCCCTCTCTTTCTCTATTTTATGCAGGTAGGCCTGTAGAGATATAAAACTTCCCCTAATTACTGCTTTGGCTGTATCCCACACATTTTGGTATGATGTCTCATTATTGTCATTTTCTTGGGTGAAGTTATTAATTATGTCTATGATTTGCTGTTTTACCCAATCATTCTTTAGTATAAGATTATTTAGTTTCCAATTATTTTTTGGTCTATTTTCCCCTGGCTTTTTATTAAATGTTATTTTGATTGCATTATGGTCTGAAAAGGATGCATTTACTATTTCTGCCTTACTGCATTTGATTTTGAGGTTTTTATGCCCTAGTATATGATCAATTTTTGTATAGGTTCCATGAACTGCTGAGAAGAAAGTATATTCCTTTCTGTCTCCATTTAGCTTTCGCCAAAGATCTATCATATCAAACTTTTCTAGTATTCTATTTACCTCTTTGACTTCTTTCTTATTTATTTTGTGGTTTGATTTATCTAATTCTGATAGTGCAAGGTTGAGATCTCCCGCTATTATAGTTTTGCTATCTATTTCCTCTTGCAGCTCTCTTAATTTCTCTTTTAAGAATTTAGATGCTGCACCACTTGGTGCATACATGTTTAATATTGATACTGCTTCACTATTGATGCTTCCCTTTAGCAGGATATAATGCCCTTCCTTATCTCTTTTAATTAGATCAATTTTTGTTTTTGCTTGATCTGAGATGAGGATGGCTACTCCTGCTTTTTTGGTTTTGCCTGAAGCATAATAGATTCTGCTCCACCCTTTTACTTTTAGTTTGAATGTCTCATCCTGTTTCAGGTGTGTTTCCTGTAAACAACATATAGTAGGATTCTGACTTTTAATCCAGTCTGCTAACTGCTTCCTCTTTATGAGGCAGTTTGCCCCATTCACATTTATGGTTAGAAGGACTAATTCTATATTGCTTGCCATCCTATTAACCCCTGCTTATGCTTTTCCCCTTTCCTTCCCTTTTACCCTCCTATCCAGTATTAAACTGGTGAACTCCACTTGCTTTTCACAGCCCTCCCTTTTTAGGATCCCTCCCCCACCTTAAAGATCCTCCCCTTATTTTACCCCTTTTCCTCGAAATTACTGTATTCCCTTCCCCTTAGCTTACTCCTTCCCTTTCACTTTTCAATGAAGTGGAAGAAGTTTCACCATAAATCAAATATGTCTATTGATACACGCTATGTTCATCTCCCTCCTTTCTTTCTCTCAGATATAATAGGTTACCTTTGCCTCTTCATGAGATGTAGTACCACCACTTTATACTTTTTTATGATATAATCTCCTTTCCACCTCTAGTTTCTAAGACAAATTGTACATATGTTCTTTACATATTTTTTTGACAGAAGTATAGTTCTCAAGATTTCTTTTTACCTTTTTTAGAAGTCTCTTGAGTTCTGTATTTGAAGATCAAACCTCTTATGTAGGTCTGTTTTTTTCATCAAAAATAGATGGAATTCATTTATTTCGTTAAATGTCCATCTTCTTCCCTGGAAAACGATGCTCATTCTTGCTGGGTAAGTTATTCTTGGCTGCATACCAAGTTCCTTAGCCTTTTGGAATATCATGTTCCAGGCCCTGCGTTCTTTTAATGTGGACGCTGCTAGATCCTGTGTTATCCTTATTGTGGATCCTCCATATCTGAATTGTTTTTTTCTAGCAGCTTCCAATATCTTTTCCTTTGTCTGATGGTTCTTGAACTTGGCCACTATATTTCTTGGCGTTTGGGTTTTAGGGTCCCTTTCAGTAGGTGATCGATGAATTTTCTCAATGTCTATTTTACCCTCTGTTTCCAGAACGTCTAGGCAGTTCTCTTTGATAATTTCCTCGAAAATGGTGTCCAAGCTCTTTTTTTCCTCCCATTTTTCAGGGAGTCCGATTATTCTCAAATTGTCTCTCCTGGATCTGTTTTCCAGGTCTGTTGTCTTTCTGGTAAGGTACTTGACAGTCTTTTCAATTGTTTCATTTCTCTGGTTTTGCTTGACTCCCTCTTGGTTTCTCCTTGAGTCATTCATTTCTACTTGTTCCAGTCTAATTTTCAATGATGTATTTTCTTCACTCACTTTTTTTATATCTCTTTGTAATTGTCCAATTGAGTTTTTATCTTCTATGGAATTTTTTTCCATTTTTTCCATTTTATTTTTTAGAGAGCTGATTTCTTTTTCCAGCTCTCTAATCCTGTTTTCCTTGGAGTTGTTTACCTTTTCCAGCTCACTAATCTTGTTTCTCAATGATTTGATTTCCTTATCCACTCTGTCTTGGAATGCATGGGATGACTTCTCCAGGCTCTCTTGCCAAGCTTCCCTTTCCTTTTCCCATTTCTCTTCCAGCTCTCTTGTGAGAGCCTTTTTGATTTCCTCTATGAGGTTCTTTTGTATTGAGGAGCAGCTTATATCCCTCCCAGGGGATACATCTGGGGACAGTCTTTTCCTAGTCTCCTCAGCATTTGAAGTCTGCTCCTTCTCCACACAGAAGCTGTCAATCGTTAGAGCCCTTTTGAACTTTTTGTTCATTTTGTCAGAGTAGGAATCAAAGAAAACAAACTGACAAGAGAAACAATTGGTCTGTTTTGCGGGGGATGGGGCTGGATGGTATTAATGGGCTTCCTCTACAGACTGGGGGTAGGGCAGCAGAGAGCCACCAACAGAACAGCAATGACTGTACTGAGTCTGCGCTCTGAGGCTCTGAGAACACACCGAGTCAGTCCAGGTGGGGGTTGGGGTGGCCGGGCTCTGAGAGAAGCTGGCTTTCTGGGGTTTTAATCTTCACCTCCGGTGTTTACACCCTCTCCACCGCTCCTGGCTTGCTGCCAAGACGGAGCATCCACACTGGGGCAAAAGCCCTTTCACAGAAACGGCAGAGATCACACCCCTCCCCCTCCGGTCTGAGCTGTGTGAGCTGCCTGTCTTGCTCTGGCTGTCTGCCCTCAGTCTGCGCCCAGTCTGATTGACCCTCCCCCGAGCAAACACAGACCTTTTCTGGCGACTTTCAAGGATGTCTTCTCTTGGTGATAATTTATGGATTTCTTTCTGGGTCAAGCATTAAGTCAGAGGCTTGTCATGAAGTAAGTTCTGAGAGAAAATGAGGAACTCAAGCAGCTGTCTGCCTCCACGCCGCCATCTTGGCCGGAAGTTGAAATTATTTTCTACTGATAATTTGTTACACTCCCAATATCTATGGGTCTTGCCAGTGCAGAACTAATTCAGAGGTTGAATTTGGTAATTTTTCTGAGGGTCATAGGAGAAGGTCAGAAAGAACCTGTTTTCTATTCACCATCTTGGCTACACCCCTAATTTCATTCTTTTAAATCTTAAAAAAAAAAAAAAAAACTGATGATCTTGTGATGAAGAGCCATCTACATCCAGAGAGAGGGTTGTGGGAACTGAATGTGAATCACAACATAATATTCTCACTTTTTTTGTTGTTGTTGTTGCTCTCTTGCATTTTGTTTTTTTACTCATTTACTTTCTTTTTTGATCTGATTTTTTTTTTTTGTTCACTAAGGGAATTGTATAAATATGTTTACATATATTGGATGTAGCATACATTTTAATATGTATAACATACAATAGATTGTTTGCCATCCAGGGGAGAAGGTGGGGGAAGTAGGGGAAAATCTGGAACACAAGGGTATGCAAGGATCAATGTTGAAAAATTATCTGCACATATGTTTTGAAAATAAAAAGCTTTTTTTTTTTTTTTTTTTTTTTTTTTTTAAGCAAAATTGGCTAATTGGGAAAAGAAATAATTTGAAAAGAAATAATTGGGAAAAGCTCACTATGGAAAATAATTTTTTTTAAAAAAAGAATTGAACAAAAGAAAACTAATTTTTTTTTTTTTTGGGAAATCAAGATACAATAAAGGAAAAAGAAATAGGTTGGGGGTAATGTGAAATAGCTCATTGGAAAAACAATTGACCTGGAAAATAGGTCCAGGAGAGATAATTTTTTTTTTTATTCATTTTTCCAAATTATCCCCTCCCTCCCTCCACTCCCTCCCCCTGATGGCAGGTAACCCCATACATTTTACATGTGTTACAATATAACCTAGATACAATATATGTGTGTAAATACCATTTTCTTGTTGCACATTAATTATTAGCTTCTGAAGGTATAAGTAACCTGGGTACATAGACAGTAGTGCTAACAATTTACATTCGCTTCCCAGTGTTCCTTCTCTGGGTGTAGTTATTTCTGTCCATCATTGATCAACTGGAAGTGAGTTGGATCTTCTTTATGTTGAAGATTTCCACTTCCATCAGAATACATCCTCATACAGTATTGTTGTTGAAGTGTACAGTGATCTTCTGGTTCTGCTCATTTCACTCAGCATCAGTTGATTTAAGTCTCTCCAGGCCTCTCTGTATTCCTCCTGCTGGTCATTTCTTACAGAGCAATAATATTCCATAACCTTCATATACCACAATTTACCCAACCATTCTCCAATTGATGGACATCCATTCAACTTCTAGTTTCTAGCTACAACAAAAAGAGCTGCCACAAACATTTTGGCACATACAGGTCCCTTTCCACTCTTTAGTATTTCTTTGGGATATAATCCCAATAACAGCAATGCTGGGTCAAAGGATATGCACAGTTTGACAACTTTTTGGGCATAGTTCCAAATTGCTCTCCAGAATGGCTGGATTCTTTCACAACTCCACCAACAATGTATCAGTGTCCCAGTTCAGGAGAGATAATTTTCTAAATTTTTGTCTCATTGAAAGTCGTGATGAAAAAAAAAAAAAAAAAAGAACCTGGATATCATCTTTAAAGAAATTATCAAGGAAAACTGAACTGATATACTAGAACCATAGGGTAAAATAGAAATTGAAATAATCCATTAATCACCTCCTGAAGGGCATCCCAAAATTTAAACTCCCACAAATGCTACAGCCAAATTCTGGAACTCCCAAGTCAAGGAGAAAATATCCCAAGCATTCAGAAAGAAAATTCAACTATGCTGGAGCCACAGTCAGAATAACACAGAATTTATCAGCTACTACATTAAAAGCCTGGAGGGCTTGGAAGTGGATATTTAGGAAAGTAGTGGAGCTAGAATTACAACCAAAATTCAATTACCCAGCTAAACTCAATATAATCTTTTAGATTTGGCTTAAAGAGGAAATAACATGCAAACTCAATATGTGTATAGACATCTATGTTAGTCTGCAGGAAAAGAGTAGGGGAATGGGATATGGGAGGGGAGGTGGGTGATAAGAAGAGGCATATCAATGGAGGGAGTAGTCAATACTAAAACACTTTTGGGTAGGGATAGAGTGGGTAGGGGAGAACAGAAAGAAAAGATTATATTAAAACTGAAAAAGCAGGAGTGGGACAAATTATAAAGTTTTTGATGCTAAATGGAAGAATGTTATCCTTGATGTAAGAAGATATCATTAGAGTTTATTGAGTAGAAGAAGTCATGATGAAGTCCATACTGTTTTATTTTGTTGTTGTTGTTGTTGTTGTTTTTTCATTGTTGTTGTTTTGTTTTGTTTTTTGGTATTGACTTCTCCCTACCCGAAAATCTATACTTTAAACAGATCACTTTGGATGGTTTGGAGAGAGAAGAAATATGAGGTAAGGCATTTAATGATAAGAGTAAAGAGTGAAGGTAGAAAAGATAATTGTTTTGCAAAAGAGTAGAAATGCGAGTTGATTAGGAATTTAAGAATAAAGGGATGGCATAAAGTTCATGTGGCTCTATGACTAAAAGGACTATAATACCCAAAGCACTTCAGAGAAAGCTCAGAAGAGAGAATGTAAAGATAAAGATACTGAATTCTGTTTTGAATAAAGTGAGTTTGAGATGCCCTTGGGACATGTTTTATGTGATAACCAAAGCCAGTTAATGATGAAGGTATATGTGATTCAGGAGAAAGACTGGGGCAACATACATAGATATGGGAATGATCTACATAGGGATAATAATTGAACCCATGGGAGCTGATTAAAAATCATCAAGTGAAAGTGTATAAAGCAAAAAGATGAGGGTCCATGTGAGGTTCATCCAGAGAGCCAATCACAAGACTATCTTTTCTTTTCTTTTCTTTTATTACCTAACTGACCCTCACAGGCTCAGTGGAAAAATAACAGAGTTGTGAAAATGGTCTGGACTACAAAGAGAAAGAGCAGATATAAATAAAAGGAACTGTGCAACTGAGGATGATTCAGTCCAAAGACTGTGACCTTCACTCTTTACTAATTGCTTCCTTGACCAGAACCTTCTTTTTAAAGTATTAAAATAATTTCTCTCATTGGAAAGTTTCCAAATTGTTTTTGAATAGCTAGGGTTAAGACAAGGACAAAAGCATAATTACTTGGAGAGAATTGTGGGCCTTTTTTCAATTTCCTTCTTTCTATCACCCTAATAGCACAATTTCTATATAAGTAACACAATCCTGGTAATATACAACTTAGATGTGGTCAGTCATTTGACTAAAAAGTCATTTTGATTTTGTTAGCTTGCCCTTTTGAACAGTTGAGATATGCTTAAAATTATGATGGCATTCAACTGCCTACAGGTCTGAGAATTCATTAAAAACATTAACATAGCATTTTAAAATCACATAGAGTTAAGACACTGCTGTGGAACTAGTAATATGTTGATAGATACCATTCCTTTAATCAGTCAGCTAGAAGGCTCTGTAAAGATTTTTTTAATCCAAATTCTTTATATAAATTAAGTGACTTGTCTAAGGTTGCGTTGCTAGTTAGTAAAAGAGCAAGGAATAGAATTAATGTATCTTAATTTCCAGGCTATTAGTGATATTATCATAGACCTAAAAGAGACCTTACTATCCGTTTGAATAATCTTTTGTTTAATAGATGATGGCAATGGGGAAATTGAGTCTCAAGAAAAATAAGAGACTATTTCAAAGTGAGATAGGTAATAAGTATCATAGCTAGGTTACAAATAGGTCCAAACCCCCTTTCCACTAAACCACAATATAGACATATTCTCCTTAAATTTGCTGCTCCGCACTACCCTATCAATTGGATTCTTATAAATAAGAGATAAACTTAAAAAAAAAAAAATCTCTGACCTTCAGGAGAAATTACATGGCTGGATAAATTGTATTGGATTTGGAACCCCGAATGTGCTTTCAGATCTCAACTCTGCCACTTGTTATATGTATGATGTTAATCAAGTCATTTACCCTCTCTGAAACTCAAAGTTTTTTGTTTGTTTGTTTGTTTGTTTTTTTTGTCTGTTGGTTTTTCTTTTTTTAGTAAAATTAGGAAAATGGAATGCATGACCAATTAAATGCCTCACAGCCCTAAATCCGCAATATTATCATCTACAGATGAGAAATAAATTAATTTTTTTAATTTAATTTAATTTATTTATTTATTTATTTTTTGTTTTATTTTATTTATTTTATTTTTTTTTTATAATATTATCCCTTGTATTCATTTTTCCAAATCCCCTCCCTCCCTCCACTCCCTCCCCCTGATGGCAGGTAATCCCATACATTTTACATGTGTTACAATATAACCTAGATACAATATATGTGTGTAAATACCATTTTCTTGTTGCACATTAAGTATTAGCTTCCGAAGGTATAAGTAACCTGGGTAGATAGACAGTAATGCTAACAATTTACATTCACTTCCCAGTGTTCCTTCTCTGGGTGTAGTTAGAGAAATAAATTCAAGCTCATTCAATTCTTCAACTATAGTCATGAACAGAGCTTGGTATGAATCATCATAAATAGTGGACTACACCACAACTAATTTCAGTGTTTGGCCTTGGGATTCACTTAAGAACAAAACAGTAAATTTAATTCCTTCTTTTCATTTAATTTAGGCAGATAGATCATGTAAACCTTTGCTGATTAATTCCTAAATATTCTCAACAATGAAAGTAATCTGATGTGAGGTTTAAAATATGTTAGAGAGAATCTACCCAGAAGACACTTAAGGGTTCATTAAAATAGCAATATGGTTTAAATCACATCTGGAAATTTGCCTTCAGTGTGAATAGCTCAGATGTAACCAGGACCACTTTACAGAGAGAGAATTCAGAGGTTAAGTGATTTATACACTATACCAAAATTAGTCATTGATGAGGCCAGAGTAAGAATATAAATCTTACTTTTATTTGCTTTCCACTGAACTATACTGACATCTTGGAGTAGAATTCTTGATTATGTCTAGAAAATCTTATTATAGAATCTCTACAGGACTTCCGAATTCTTTCTTTCTTTCCTAATGACTCAAGTTAAAATGCATTTCTCCCTTCTCTGACCTCTTCTTACATTCTTGGTTCATATTGTATAATTTAGCATTTTTGAATGTTTACTAATTATCACATACTTACTTTTATTCTCCAAAAAGAAAGTAAATACTCTGAGGATAAAGTTCATATCTGTTGTACCAACAATTACAAAACTTCCATTGATTCAGTGAACTATTGATTAGCTTAGGATCATATGTTTAAACATTGGAGGGATCTTAAAGGTCATTTAGTCAAAAGTTTCTTAAATTGTGGACCAGGAGCCCATAGGGTCACATAATTGGACCCCATATATGATTTTGGGGGTCATAAAAAATTTGGCAATACTAAAAGGTATTAAATGATCTGCCAAGATTCAATTCTTATGTAAAAATTAATCTCAGCATTTGAATTTGCTTTCATCTTTAATAAATGGTAATCTTATATGTATAACAAAGTATTGTTTTAAAATGAATGTTTTCATGACTATCAGTAAGTGGCTGATTTTCATGCTTATTATATATGTATATGCATATATATATACATATATATATATATATACATATATGTATATGAAATATACTTGTCTTATACATCTACATATCTGCTATAAAAATTTCTCAGTTGAAAAGGGATCATAAGTGGGAAAAATTTCAGAAACCTAAGTCTAAGCTCTTCATTTTAAATCACTGAGATAAACAAACTGAGGCTGAGTGATATGATTATTCAGCCAAGATCTTGATGATAGTGATAGTTCTAAAGTTTGAGCCAGATCTTTTGGTTTCAAAGAGAGGTCTATCTTTTATTTAAAAAGTTTGAGGACCACTGCTATAGAATCATGTCCTTATCACTAATCAGTGTGGCACCTCAGCATTGAGTAGTTCCAATCTACTATAGGTCTTTGAAGTATTATTTTATGGAGAACTCATACAATAAAAGCACTCACAAAGTTGTCAGAAAATGTAATACAAGGACATTATTAAGGTCTCTCTTCAGACCTTTAGAATTGATGTTAAGACACAAGAGACACTGTCATGAAAACACCCAGCATGGTATATCCTCAACAGAGAAGGTGCTATGTCTAAGAGCAAAGCAGAATTGAATTTGCTCAGAAGAAACATAAGATGTACAAAGTTAGAGAAATCACCCCAAATGTTCATTGGCATTTTGGTCCTCTTCAAAAATGAAGGCCAACAATCATATCTATAAAGAGCTAAATCTCTAAATCTATCTATTATTCACATTTATGCATCTATCCATATATCCATCCATCTATTTATCTAACCATCTATCTATTCATCCTATCATCTATCTATATACTTATACATTCAACTATTATCATGTATCTTTCCATAATTTTTTCAATCTCTTTATCTAACACTTATCTATCTTAAATATATGCATATCTTATTTCTATGATACATATTTTATCTGATATATATGTACATATACATATACTTAACTAATATGTATACATGTTAGGATTCTTACAAGGTGTTAAGTCAGTCGTCTAAATTTGCATGGTACTTAATTCTCTAATTCAGAGTTCACACCTTTAAAGGAGTTCAAACCTTTAAGTTTGCTCATTGCTCCTTTAAGGAGCTCCCACAAGCCCAGGGAGTACTCACAATTCTCTGGGAGGATATAAAAGACCACTCTCTGGGAGGAGGTTTTCTTGGGAAGCTTCTGGGAGGCAGCCTTCCTTTCAGCTCAGTAATCCTAAAATGCAGCCAGGATATAAAGTCCAGATCCTCTATTGTGTCCTTGAAAATCCTGAATCTTCAGTCTCTAGCTCCCTCTGAATCCAAAGCCTCCAGCCAGGAGGAAAGTAGAAATGGGAATGAATCAGACTCTGCCTCAGAGAGTGTGGGATTGTGGGTTTCCCAGAATTCAATCCTAGTTGTGAATCTCCCGGAAGTCCACAAGCAGACTTTTCCTTTAGACTTATGAATCTGCTGGACTTGCAAATCCACTGAATCCTGGCCCTGAATTTCTTTGAGCTTCCCTGAAGTTCTCCTGGGAAGTCCTCTTCTTGCCCAATCCAGACTCTAACTCTCTTCCCACTGAATCCTGGCTCCTTATATACTCCCAGAGAATGCTCTTATGGGCACTCCCTGGGCTTGTGAGAGCTCCTTAAAGGACCAATGAGTGAACTTCTTTAAAGGTGTAAACTCCTTTAAAGGTTTGAACTCCTTTTAAAGATGTGAAAGTTGTGAACTCTGAACTAGAGAACTGTTAAGTACCATGCTAAATTAGATAATTATATCCATTCCAGTGACTTAGCACCTTGTAAGAATTCTAGCATCTCCCCTTTCTTTTGATTTAGAACATAGGGTGGCCATGACCTCCTTGATTTCTCAAGGAGGTGAGAACCCCAAAAAGAAGGTGATCATTCCTTCCCTGCCTGCATCATAAAAAGGAGATGGTCACACCTTCTCTGACTTTTCAGGGAGATGAAAACATCAAAGGAAATGGGAAATCAAATCAGAATAGTAGGTTTCTGAAAGGGGCTCACTTGGAACAGGAATACATAAATCCTTGTAAAAATCCTAGCATATACACACACATATACACATATGTATGTATGTATATATATATATGTATAGATTCATTATGTATAAATTATATATATATATATATATATATATATATATATATATATATATATATATATATATATATATATATATATACACAGAGAGAGAGAGAGAGAGAGAGAGAGAGAGAGTGTGTCACAAGCTTTGGGGTAATTCCTTTTTCTACCATATATTGCTTTTATTACCTTAATTCCACAAGTCAGTTTCCTCAAACTTAAATGGGACAATTTTTTCACTGGCAATCTTAAAAATATTGTTAGTAAAAAAGGACTTTGTAACTTGTAATGCACTATATATATATATATATATATATATATATATATATATATATATATATATATATATATATATACATATATATATATATATGTGTGTGTGTGTGTGTGTGTGTGAGTCTGGGTGTATATATCTATATATACACAGTTGTAATAAAATTTTTGCTTTGAAATGTCTGTCTTCTTATGAGCTCCCTTATCAATGTTGACAAACTATAGGGAAAACTGTTAAATGTATTAACAAGAACTTGAAGAGCATGGGGAAATATAACCCTCAAAGGATTGATAAGACATATGTGACTTACATGTTACTCCCTGAGTAGAAAGAAGATTTATAAACACAATCTAAGATTCAATTTTCCAAATGGTCACAGGGTCTGGGATCATAACTCCTTTTTTTCTAACTATTATTGTAAGGATTGCCATTTTCTCTTCAAACTTATCTTGTTCTTTTCAATTGTCAAAGCAATTTTGTCAACAGACTTGAATAGCTGATCTACAACAACCGGAGTCTAAAAAGTCTTTCTTGACAGAAAAGTAAACATAAATCTTTATTTCATATCAATTCCCTTCAAAAACTATGTTCTTGTCAAACTGAACTTAACCTGCCCTCATGTTACCTTTCCAGTCTTCTTACAATTTTATACTATTCCCTGCTCCAACCTCACCATAATATAATACAATATCACTAGATTTCTGTTTCTCACATAAGACACTTTGTCATTCATTTCCATGTATTTCCACTGACTTTCTATAGTACATCTAGGTGGCACAATGAATGGGGTGCTGGGCTTAGAATAAGGAAAACTCATCTTCATGAGTTCAGTTCTACTCTCAGACATTTATTGGCTACATGAGTCTGGGAAAGGCAATTAACCATTTTTTTATTTTATTTTTTTAATTTTAGTTCCTCATCTGTAAAATGGTGGGGAGGGGATGGGTGCAAGGAAATGGCTTACCATTTCAGAATCTTTGCTAAGAAAACACCAAATAGAATCACAGAGATAGACACAATTGAAATGACTGAAGGATAATAAGCCCCCTGCCTGAAAAGCTTGCCTTCCTTAAGTCTACTTCCTAGATCACCTGCTGCCTTCAGGTCCCAGCTAAAATCTCACTTTTGAGAAATAATTTTGATCACACTTAAGTTTATTTGATAATCTCTGAATTACATGCCTGTTTTTATGTTTTTTTGTTTTGTTTTGTTTTGTTTTCTCTACCACATTGCTCTATGAATTCATTGACAATGGGAGTGATCTTTTGTTTTTTTACATACACAGTGCTTAGTACCATTCCTTTTATGGAAGAAAAATGTTGCATAAGAATTCTGAATAGGTGGAGCTAATGGTTTATTTCCTCTCCCTCTTTCCAATTAGATAAACTTAGATGAACCCTAACCCTTCCAAGAAATTCTCTGCTGAAAATTTGTAACACTCCAAATATTCATAGTTCTATCGCTCCAAAACCAGTTCAGAGACTATTGATTTGAAGAATGTCGGTAAGAGCTCAGATAAAGACCTGTCTACTCTCAGCCATCTTGGCTGCCATTCCTTTTTTTTTTTTTTTTTAACTTTTTCTGCCTCTTTATATCAACAGGGAACACACTTGGGACTGATATTAGATGGAAAATGAGGTGATCTCTGTCACTGATGGAGAAAATAATTTGTTATTCTTCACAACCTGCTCTCTTCATATATTTTTCAAGAATCTTAGACTTTGTTCCTATTCTTGATATTCCTCATACACAACAATCTATTTTTTGATTCTGTACCTTTTCATTGGCTATCCACTACATCCTCAAAGATCTTTCTTTTCACTTCCATCTTCTGGCTTCCTAACTCAGCTAAAATGTTAAAATACTATCTTCTGCAAGAATCCTTTCTCAACCCTATGCATTGTCTTCTTTATAAAAATACTTGCAATTTAAGTTTTATATATCTTGTACATAAATAGTGGTTTACATGTTATATCCATTAGAGTAGAAAGTCTTTGAAAGAACATAATAGATGTGTATTAGTTTGCATCCTCACCATTTAACATAGCATTTAGCACATATTATGTGTTTAATAAATGATTGGTGATGTTGTATTCTAGTGACAGATATGCTCTCTTGGCAACCTTTACTTTTTCTTGCTATGCTCCATGAGCTTTTCCATAAACTGTGCCATCCTGAAAATATTGTTTTTATGAAAGATATGCAGATGAAGTTAACTCCTTTAGTTTACATTATTAAACCAGAAATCCTCATTTGCAATCATATTTTCTCATGTAGCTTTCTCTTATTTTGTAACTCATTTTAGTATTTTAACAAGCCAATGAAATTAATTTCTAATTTGGAAATACATACCATGTCAAAAATCTGTCCTTTAGAACCAAATGTACCAAATGTAATTATATCTGTGTGAAAAATATCTGGTGTTTTCCATGTCTTGTCCACCCAGCTGTCTTCTTGAAGATGTTCATGATACCTAAATAGTTGTTAATTTGTATAGACTACAAATATTTATTCTCTATTAATTCTTACTTATAAGCAAGGCATCCTATTATATTTGTACTATATTACCTTAAATACAAGAAATCATTGGTATTCAAATATTCAATTCAATGTGACGTTCCTGATCAAGTCTGTGATAATATTTTCTCCAATTACTCATTATCTGTAGCAGACACCTGATTTTTCAGGTACAATGACCCATTTGGATAGAGTTTCTATCTCTGTGTGTGTGTGTGTGTGTGTGTGTGTGTGTGTGTGTTTGTGTGTATGTGTAGTATGAGAGACAGGGAAAGAGAGAGAGAGAGAGAGAGAGAGAGAGAGAGAGAGAGAGAGAGAGAGAGAGAGAGAGAGAAACAGAGACAGAGAGACAGAGAGTATGTTTAATATGTTTTACAAGAATATTCTAAAGGCTAGCACCAAACATCTCATGGCATTATATTTCTTGTGGCCTTTGAATATAAAGTAAAAACCAGCTTCATCAACTACTTTATTTTCATTTCCTGTGACAAACAATTCTACATTTTTTCTTTTATGTAGATGCCTCTCTCCCTTTTCAGCTAGACAAATTCTTACAAATCTGCCTTACTCAAATGCTACAATTATACTATAAGCTTTTTCAACATAACACAACTATCCAGGAAACTTGCTTGACACACAGAGTATTTTAGAATCTATTGTAAACACACAGTTGGGATAATGTATTAGAGTAGAATTTTGTAGCGCTTAAGTTCCTTTATGGATATATATTCATTTAATAGGGGAATTTTTGCCACAATGCTTTTTATAGAAAAGTACCCCATATACCTTGAGAATAAGGGCTATAAAAACTTACAAAGTAAAATTCAAGTCCAAAAAATCCAAGGATGGTCAGTCTTTTAAGATTTTGAAGAAACAATCTATGACACAGTTATTATTGAGTCTCACTAGACTCATTGTTCACTTATATTAATTTCCTGATAATTTCCTTATAACTACAAGTTTGCCCTCAATATTCCTCTGGATATATCTGGGAGATAAAGAATAAGACTAAATTGATGTTTTCATTTTTATAGGAAACTTCCAGATTAGACAACTCTTCTATTCATTTAGGTTGGCAAATTATATATAACAAAGAAAATCTAATTGCAATTCAGCCAACTTGTATTAGAGATGAACATGAGTCCATGTCTTCCTGATTCAAAGACTAGTTTTTATTAGTTTCTTTTTTACTATTTCATGTTGCTTCTCTGCATTTCTTTTATTTCTATCAAATTAATGGAAGTTAGAGCCACATGACTTAAGTAGAGAGGTAAATGAATAAATTTATTCTTTCCCCAAATCTGTGTTGGGAAGAAAAGACATTTTTTTATGCTTACTAGAACTAGGACAATTCATTTAGTACCTCTAGGATTCAGTTTTCCATATCTGTAAAATAAAGTAGTTGGACAAAACTTATCATTCCTCCCAGACTAAAATCCATAATTCTATAATACTAAGAGCCTGCTAGGTTGATCTTTTATCCCAACCATTTCCTTTTTTTTTCTTTTTTTCTTTTTTTTTTTTTTTTTTTTTTTTTTGTTCACACAAATGTCTTTTGCCTTTCCATTGAGAAATCTAAAAGTAGAAGTTGGTCTTGTCAGCATTTGCCAATTTTCCAAGAAAATGTGCAGTGCTTTAGTCCTAAGAGAAAAACTTACCCAATAACATGGTTAAGATTTAACACCTAATATTCTCCAATTTCTCTAGTTATTAAGCTACAAGGAAGGGTGGATAGAAAGTTGGACCTGGAGGCAGGAAAACCTTTAAATCTTGTGTTAGTATAACTTACTTACTTAACTTACATCTGTCAGCTTGAGTTTCTTCACCTGTAAAATAGATAAAAGAAATAGAAATGAAACATAAATAGAAATATGTATAAAAGACATGATATTTAAAAATGCTTTACAAATCTTAAACTGACATTTACATATTGTTTTGTACTTTTTGTTAACATGATTTCATACCATCTACACCTACTGAATCTCTTCTAGTTTTGTGATGTCTGTTCCACTAAGCAAGTGCCCATCCCAGCTTTGTGACAATCACCCCCAGTCAGTTTTTTAAGGTCTATATGCCTAATTGCAAGTAATGATTCAGAACATAAAGTTTCTTATCTGTTCCCTGAGTGCAGCAAGGAAAAGCTTGAGAATGATTCTGTATAACCACAGGCAAGCATTGAGATGCTTCCTCTTTTTATTCTTATCTATTCAGGAAAATCCAGACATTTAAATGGTATATTTTTTTCTTGATGATGTATTTTAAAAAGGCATTGTAAGTTAATCATCATCCCAACTGAAGAGAGCATGGCAACACTTTTATTATTAGAATCTAAATGGCCTTCAGAATGACAATGAGACAGTTGCAAATTAAAACCACAAGAATCACTTTCAGAGGTCACTTTTATTATTGCTCTCTGAAGTATTTTTTAAAAGACTGTTTTATGATCATAAAGCAAATCATCAGAGAAGCCAAGAGGATAAGAGAAAATAGAGACAAAGATCTCTCATGCTATGTAGATTTGATACAATAGAGTTACTAAGTCACCCAATCATATAGCTATTTTCCAACAGTATGTTGAATAGATTTTATGCCTAATTCTTAAACCTTTTATGATCAGAACCAAAAAAATATATACTTTTAAGCAAATCTCTTTAAATTTCTTTCTCTATGTGCAAAAGATTAAGACTGAGCATCTCATCTCAGCAAGGTCAATTGTAGTTCATTTTGTCATTGAACTACACAGTCATGCTTGTATAAATTGATAAGAATAGCTTAAGATAGATTCAAATTTTCATTTCTTTCTCTTTAATAGATACTTTAATAAATTCATATGACTATAAATATTTGAAGGAGTAGAATGCTAGACTTGTGATCCCATTTGTGATTTTCATCAGGGGACTTCTGATGAGGGAACTCCCTTTATTAAGACAGCTCATAATATGCCCTACAGTTTGTAGTCTTAATTAATCTGGAATACTTAGAGATTAGATTATATACATTTAATTATTCAAATACACACTCTAAGATAATTTTATCAAGGATCTTATTGGCTTGCTTGTTTTTGTTTGGGTCCAGACTTGTGACTTTATATATATATATATATATATATATATATATATATATATATATAAATTCTTTGGAAGCAGGGTCTATTTCATTCACTATATTAGTGTATGGGGTGTTCAAGAAGAGCTGGCAACTATGGCATAAAGGCTTGCCAAGCCCTTTGCAGGGCTGATATTCAGCTTTGTTGTTGACCTGCCATCCAGTTCCCACTTATGGCTTCAAGAAGATGGGGTGTGTACAATCATCCTGGTAAATCATCTCAATAGAGGACTCAACCAGGTTGAGGGTAGCCCATGAGCCATAAACCCATTGGAGAAGGATCTATCCCAAGCATGTCAAGAAAGCCCAGGTAGAATGGACAGGTGAAAGGCCACAAAGGCAACTGAAGCAGGCACTGTGGAGCCCTTAGAGCTTGCTTGGACACCGAATATATTAAAGCCATCTACTGCTTCTCAGGCCATTTTCAGCCGACTTGTCTTCTGTGCTGCTACTGGACATTGATGTCCCTGAGAGAGAAAGACTGATGATTTTATACTACTCTGCCTCAATTCAATTTATGCACAAGTCAAGATATCACCTGGTATTGTCATATGTTCTCCTCAAAAATGAAAGGCAAACAGATATGACAGTATCCTTACACCTGGCACAGTGTCTGACATAATAGGCACTTAATAATGCTTGGTGACAAACTACAGGAGGAAATTCTTGGCATGAAAATTCCTTCCATTAATGAAGACCAAAACATGGCTTATAACTTTTTAGCCATGAGGAGTTGAATAGAAAACTGAGATGTTATGAGAAAAAGTGATACTCACATAGCTAGTATGTGTCAGAGGAAGGTTGTGAAAGTGGGTCTTTCTGAGTTCTCTGTCCTGTGCACCAAATCATCCACAATGTAAGCATTATCATCATTTATAGTACAATATTAATATGTTAATTGGATCTAAGATATTTTCTAATGAGGAACAAACCTCTATTGTTACATATCTATTTCAAAAAATAACAAAAAAACCTTGAAATGATTCACTGTGTTGAAATCAAGAATTTTGACAAGTCTTTTTGTTTCTCCTGGTTTTAAAAATGAGTCACCAATGTTTGTTAAAAAAAAAAAAAAGTTACTTTTGAAACAGTATCACTAAGTTAGACAATTTCATAATATAGTATGATTAGTTTTTTTATTCTTACACTATTAAATTATTTTATTTGTCTTTTCAAAGAAACTTTTTAATTGTCAAAGTGAAATGCTCAAAACCTTCAGAACACTATTCTTTTCTGGAGATGACTCATGCTGACACAGAAATGATTCAGACTGAATAAGCAGATTTTTTTTCACTCAATCATGAGCACAATTGGCTTTATGTGAAGAAGAGAATCAAATGTAACTCCTCCAAATACAAAATGATTAATGTGAAAAAAGATAATTCAAGGGAATAAGCATGCTAATGAAACAAAAAGAAGATGGTAATGTCACAAATTGATTGACCTTAACATGTAACTCTGACAAGATCATACTACACTACCATCCTATGAAGAGTTAATTTTTTTTAGAATAATCACAGATTTTTTGTTTAATTTAACAAAAAACAAAAAACAAACAAACAAACAACAACAAAAAAAAAAAACACCAAAGATCAATTCCAAAAAGAGTAACTGATTACTGATGTTTCAACTCAATTCAATTCAATAAATATTTATTATCAACTATCTTTCAGGCACCATGATTTAAATGGATTTCAAAAAAGGAAAATCAACAGTTATTGTTTTAAGGACTTTCCTATAGAGTAAGCAGAATCAATGGGTTTGTAGCTAAACACAAAACAGAGGAAATTACTAATGCTGAGGTGTTTGATAATATGGTACAATACAGTTCATATTTTATAAACCTTTATTATTTAAAGATACAAGAAGGTAGAAATCTCAAAATTGTCCATATAATTTCACAATATCAAACAAAAACTAAGCATCAGATGAAGATGACTCAGGAAGTTATGTGCATTCTATGTTATAAGGGTCGTTTCTATGCATGAATTATTCCTTCAGTGGCCATTGTAACTTCTATGCCATAAAACATTCTCGCCATTATGTGAAAGATACTATTCAAATTCAGTTCTAGGCACACAGTAAGTTTTCAATAAATGATTATGTCTTAGGAAAGAAGGGTGCATCTTTCTTATTAGATCACTGACATAGATTAATCAAATTATCTAAGAAATACTTTAGCAAAACACAGTGTTACTTTGTCTTTGAGAGAATGAATCATAGGGAAGTGCATTTTAATTTGAGTGGGAGAGATGGCTGTTGAAGATCATGTCTATTAAACACAAATTTACTTCAGACTTGAGGGTACTGAATACCCACTTTTTTATGTGATTTACCAATATTCCTTTTTCCTGACTTCCTCTTTTACTTCTCATTGATTTCATTTTCATTTTCTTCTGTTTTCTCTCTTCCAAACTCCAGTGGCTTTCTCTTACGTTCAGAATCAATTTTTTAAAAAAATAATTTTATATTCAAAGCCCTTCATAACATAGTCCCTCGTACATTTCTAATCCTGTTACAATGTGCTAGCTGAAATATACTCTTGGATTCAGTAGTGGTGGTTTCTTGGGTGCTCTACAAACAAAATACTCCATTTCTCATCTCCAGGATTATCTCTGGCTATCTCTCATGTCCCAAATGCTCTTACTCCTCGTCTCCAATTATCAGTTTTTCTGGCTTCATTCAAGTGCCAATTAAAATTCTATTTTCCATATGAATACTCTCAATACCTCTTAATTCCATATATTCTGCTTGTTTTCTATTTATCTGTTTTCTATTTATCTTGTACATAACTGTGTATGCATATCTCTTGACTTGTCCCCACCATTGTATTGTGAGTTCTTTGAGGGAAAGGACTATTATGTTTTTTTTTTAATTATTTTTTATTTTTCCTATTTTAATGCTGTACACTGATTCTGGCACAAATCAGGTTATTAATGACTGACTCATAATTTCCCCTTCTTCCTTGTTTCTCTTCTCCTTTCCTCTTATTTTTCCTACTCTTCCTTCTCCTTTTCCAATTCATTCTTTTGTATTCCTTAACCCTTTTCCTCTTTTTTCATTCCCTCTTCCATTTTCCCTTTATCCATATTCTTTTTCATATTTTACTTCCTATTCTTTCCTCTCTTCTCTTCTTTGTCTTTTCCCCTTTCCTCCATTTCCTTTTTTTTGTCCTCCAGTTTTTTCCTCATTCAACACATTACTATAGTCCTTAACTTTTTACCTATTTGATGATATCAAAGACAAAGAATACAGCTTGAAATAATTGATTTTCTCTAAAACAATCATTATATCTTTGCATATAGATATGTCCAGAAGAATATAAGAAGCTCCAGAAGAAGATAATATTTTATCACTCAACAATTTAGAAAAGGTATGGAATGTACATCATAATGTCAATAAAATTAAGGACATGATTTTTACATATTTTATCTCTGTGAAGATTGTTGTTATGAGATTGTTTATCTCTATGTCCAGTTGTTCAAATAGAAGATATTCAGGCAGTTCCAATTCTGTCCTCATTTTCCATTTTTATGATCTGTTAATGCCTTTAATTATCATAGAGCTAGAGTGCAAAGAAGCATCTGAAGCCACCAGCTTGAATCTTTTCATTTTATATTTTATATTATTTATTTTAACTTTTAGGGAAGAAATTGAATTCTAAATTCTCTGTCTCTGTCTCTCTACTCTTTCTCTCTCTCTCATTCTCTCCCTCTCTCACTGTCTCTTTTTCTCCCTCCCACTTTTCATCCTATCCTCTTCATTCCACCCAGCAATATGATACCCATTCTATATTAGACACCGAAAAAGAACTACTAGGAACATTTCTCTATGTACAAAACCCTTTACTTTTCCATTGACTTTTTAAAGATAAAGATCTGGTAATGGTATTTCAGGATCAGAGTATAAAGTTTTATAGGCCTTTGGGTATAGTTCCACATTAGTCTTTAGAATGTTTAGTTCATTCAAAATTCCAATTTTAATTTCATATAGAAACATGTTTATTTCACCTCCCATGATATTTTCTACCTATTTTTGGTCATAAAGTCTTCCCTAATCTGTGTGTTTTGATAGATAAATAGTTTCATGCTTCTATAACATGTCTCTGATATTATCCTTTATGTCTAAAATTTTGCATACATTTTGATCTATCATGGTATACAGTATGAGATGTTGGTCTTTTCCTAGCTTCTGCCAGACTGCTTTCCAGTTTTCCTAGTAGCTTTGTTCAAAAGGTGATTTCTTGCCCCCAAAGCTTGGATATTTGTAATTATTAAATACTAGATTACTATGACCATTTACTGTATGTTGCTTACTTAATATGAGGCATTGAGGCAGGTCAGTGGGTAAGTTATATGGATCCAATTTTAACCTCAGATAATTCTTAACTGTGTGACCCTAGGTGAGTTCCTTTGCCTCTGTCTCCTTAGTTTCTTCATCTGTAAAACAAGGATAATAAAAGTACCTCCCACTTAGGGCTGCTTTAAGCATCAAATAAGATAATGTTATTAAGCACAACACCTGGCATACAGTAAATGCTATATAAATTGTTAGTTATTATTAATTCCTTTACTCTTAAAAAATATTACCTGAGACCTAGCGTGATCAATTGACTTAGTCAAATTCTCAGATGTCATGAAAATCAAATGTCAAATTTAAACAAATTCTCTTACTCCAGAGTTAGCATTCTCTACACATTGTCTCTTTCCTGATCTCCCTCCCTCTCAAAAAATTTGTAGCATAAAGGAAATTTGTAGGAAAAAGACTGAAATAGAAATAGAAACTGTTAGATGTGCCCTTGAGAAGGAAAAAAAATGTTGTAGAAGTACCAGAATTTATAGATTTTAAAATTTTTCATAGAAAAAAATCAGAAATTGAAGATATCTCAAAGATCATTTTGCATAACAATCTTTACCTCAAACAAAAAGGGAAAAAATCACCTCTTTGTCACAAAAGAAGATACCATTAAGTTTGTATTTGAACATTTCAGTGACTTAGAACTCACTATGTCTGAAGCATCTTATTCTACTTGTGAATCTCTCTGATTAATAGGAGATTATTTTCATTATATATTGATCCAGATAAAATGTAAACTCTTTTGAGAGTTTATTCTTTTCCTCTGTGGTTTTTGTATGCCCAGCTCCTAGCCCTCCATCTAGTATATAGTGGGTGTTTAATAAAAGTGGCAACTAGATGGCACAGTGAATAGAGAACCAGCCCTGGACTCAAGAGGACCTGAGTCAAACCTGACCTCAGATACTTAATACTTTCTACCTGTGTAATCCTGGGTAAGTCACTTAACACTAATTGCTTTATCAAAAATAAATGAATAAATAAATAAAAATGAAAATATGGCAATAGATTATATATATATAATATATAATAAATATATATAATATATATTATATAATATATATGTAATATATATTATATAATAACATATTATTATATTATATATAATATAATATATAATTAATATATATAATATTATATATAATAAATATAGATTATATAGATTATATATATAATTAAAAATTATATAAAGGTAATTAAAATTTTAAATTATTTTAAAAATTAATTAAAAATTTATCTTCTGCTTATCTGTTCTGCTGTTTTGACTAACCTTGGTCTAACCCTTTAGAGGAAAGGAGGGAAGGGAACAAGAATTTACCAAGCACCTATTATATGTCAGGTACTTAACAAATATTATCTCATTTAATCTCATTATCTAATTTATATTTTTCAACTCTCTCGTCCAACTCACTTTATCAGTGTGATATAAACACAGGCTATTGTTTCATAAGTAGCAGATAAGGAGTATAATCTTAATTTAGGAAGAAATCCTAGCAATTCAAATTATTGAATCAATGGCTATAAAACCAGTTTTGTCAACATTGCTATATGATGATCAATTCTGATGGACGTAGCCCTCTTCAGCAATGAAATGAACCAAATCAGTTCCAATAAAGCAGTAATGAATTGAACCAGCTACACCCCGCAAAAGAACTCCAGGAAATGAGTGTGAACCACTACATAGAATTCCCAATTTTTGATTTCCTTCACAGATTAATTGTACGTTATTTCAAAGTCTGATTTTTCTTATGCAGCAAAATAACTGTATGGACATGTATACATATATTGTATTTAACATATACTTTAATATAATTAACATATATTGGTCTACCTGCCATCTGGGGGGGGTAGGGGAAGGAGGGGAAAAATTAGAACAAAAGGTTTTGCAATTGTCAATGCTGAAAAATTACCCATGTATATATCTTGTAAATAAAAAACTTTTAAAAAACCAGTTTTGTTGTTCTTTTGATTTTTCATGAATTTAGAGCTAGAAGGATGATTTTAATTTATGTAGCCCAAGACATTAATTAAGATGAAGTAACTAATGCTCAAAGAACTTCATTGACTTGCCTAAAGTCAAGTAGGTAGTAAATGAAAATGGGAAATAATGCCCCAAAGACTGGTTTTAGTGCCAAAGGAGCAATGCCACATGAAAAAAAAGTCATCACTTAATGGCACAAGTTATTTAAACTCTGTGGAAAGTACTTTCTTCAACTTGGGGAAAAAAAATGATTATACTCAGTTGATCTCTGAGGGTCTTTGCATTTCTAAATCTATGATTGTGTGAATACATTCCCCTGCTTCAATTATATTCATCACTCTTTCCACTAGAAACCATGTCTTCTCTGTGTTGATATCAATTTCATTATATTTGATTACTGTATACTTAATTTGCTTATGCAATAAAGCACTCAATTGATCTTTCTTATCTTCTTCATCAATAACACTGAAATTGTCATTTCTATACATTTCTATGTAATTAATAGAAATAAGAAGGAAGGATTCTGTCTTCCCAGTGGGGAAATCACTGAAGTAAAAGAGTGTCAAATGATTACAAAGACCTACTACCATTAAGTATTTAAAAATATCAAAATCACTGAATTAAGGGCAGTGACTGAGGAACTAGAGAAAGCAGAACTGGATTCATTTGAAAAGTGCTTAGGAAGAAAAAATATATATTAGATTTGAATTATACACAATAAAAACAAAACAAATTAATGCATTCTATGTTAGTTATAGATTGCCTCCTTAAGCTGAGTCCTACATTCAACCTTCAAAAAAAAGCACTGTTTACTTAATAAATAACTACATGCAATCATCCGTTTTGAATATGTTTTAGAGAAAAGAAATGAACTTCTATCAAAACTGAATAAAAAGAACTATGCATATTTTAGAAAACCTTTGCTTTTATCAAATATAGAAAATATTTTCTGAGTTAGAAGCCATTCTACCAATTAAAATTTCAAAAACACACACAAAAAAAGTGGAGACATTTTAGATGGCTATAATAAAAAAAAAAAAAATCTAAAAGACCATAATGAGTCCAGACCTTTTGTTATTTCATGTTATGGAGGTTTCTGTAATAAAGTAGTTTAAAAGACAAATTAATTGCATGCTTCCTCTTCAAGAGAAATAGACTTATACGTGTTACTATGGCAACTCGTTATAATTCTACCTGTTAACTTTCTTATCACAGAAACAATCAATAACTATTCTGGTAACTTTAGAAATTTTAAAAGTATAAACATACTTGTTTATGCCAATAACTATTAAATCTTATTTATTTTGGAAAAAAAATCAAAGACAAACACTTCCTAAGAAATTATTCATGTTACAGCTGTTAACATTCTGAAGTAGCATAGGAGGAAAACTACTCAGACCATCAAACATACTCTTCTTCGGTGACTACAGCGTTTTTTTGTGGGTAATTATGTATAAAATATAAACTTCTTGGTGATAACCTATGCTTGCATTTAATTTCTGTTTGTACATTTTATTTCTGAGTAGTTTGTTGAAAGAGGTGGAGAGGAAATTTATTTAATAAAAATTGATAAATTCATAAGTGAGGAAGAACTGCTTTTGTCATAAAATGTGCGAGGAGAGACAGAGATTATTAGAAGAGGAAGATAAAAAACATGCTTCTTGAATAAATGGATTTAGAGAACTAAATAAAAACAGATAAATGATAAAGGCTCAAAGACATTGCAGTCCCTCAGATTATTCCAATGAAACCTTTTTTTTTTTTTTTCTTTAGGATTTCAAAGAGTAAAAATTTTAATCAAATAAATCTATACTAAGTCTTCTTAAACTTTTTTCCACATGCTAGTCCTTTTCACCCAGGGATATAGATATATAGAACAGGTATCAAACAAACATTTATTGATAACAATTCATAATTTTATTTTAAAAGAATTTTTCATATATATAATTTTGCCATTTGTTAAAAATGAAAAGAAATTTACATACTAATAAGATGTATGTCCTTGTTTATTTTTACATAAGGAATTAAATCTTGGCAAAATATTTGATTACTTTTAGTGTTGCCAAGTTTTTCACAATCCCCACATTCATGTGCTCAATCCCATGTGAGGTCACAACCCATAATTTAAGAAGCTTTACTCTATACTATGAGGAGATAAATAAGAAATGTCAATGTCATAGAAATAGATGAGGTGACTTCACCTTTCTGAAGGGATTATTAGAAGATTTTTATTTGAATCATTGGAGATAGTTATACCAGCATGAGTAATCATTTGACAGAAGCTTTAGTTCCTTTGGTTAAAACCTGCATATATGAAAATAGCTGAACTATAGTATACATTAATCTATTTCTTACTACTTATCTTGACTTAAGAATGAAAAACAGAAGAAACAATAAAGGTTTCTTTTTATGGGGTGAAAAAGACATTTTTGTCTAACTGGACAATATAGAATTCTATAAAGCAAAGAGCAGAGTTTTTATTGTTGTTGTTGTTGTTTTGTTTTGTTTTTGGCATTTCCCAAAGAGCTTATCTTATTTATTCTGTCATTTAAGATGTATTCAACTCTTTGTGACTTCATTTGGGGTTTTCTTGGCAAAGATGATGGAATGGTTGGGTATTTCCTCTCCAGCTCAAGAATCAATTATCAATAAAACTGAATATAAACCTTCAGGGGAAAAGGTGGTCATTCAATGAAATAGAGGACTTTCAAGAATTCATTGATGAAAGGACCAGAACCAAGAAAGTAGGAGGGGGAAGGAATGTGAGAATAGGGTGATAAAGATAAAAAAGAGGAGATATTGACTGAGGGTGTGATTAGAAGCAAAACATATTTGAGGATGGACAGAGTAAAAAGGGAGAGAAAATAGAATTAAACTGGTAGAAAATATACTTATTAATAGTAATTATGAAAAAATTTTGAAATAAGTTTCTCTTGATGAAAGTCATTTCTCAAATGCATAGAGAGTTGAACTGAATTAAAAAAACAAAACAAACAAAAAAAAAAAAAACAAGATCTATTCCCCATTTGATAAATGATCAAAACATATGACCTATGCCCAAAGAGCTATAAAATAATCTATACCCTTTGACCTAACAATATCACTACTAGGCATGTATCCCAAAAGAAATTTTAAAAATTATATAAAACTAAAAAGAGAAAAGGACATATATGTACAAAAACATTTGTAGTATTTCTTTTCTCAGGAAAATGAATTGGAAATGGATGCCCCATGGAGAATGGTGGAATAAATTGTGCTATGTGATTATGATGAATGTTATTGTTCTATAAGTAATGATGAGTAAGATTCTCTCAGAAAAATATGAGAAATCCTACATGAATTCATGCAAATTGAAACATACTATATACAAAGTAATGACAATGTTGAGAAATTATCAGCTATGAATACTACTCTGAAGGACTTTGGATGAAAAAATGCTATCCATGCATAGAGAAATAATTTATTGTATCTGAATACAGACTGAGACATGCTTTTTTGTATTTTATTTTTCTTGAGTTTTTTTTTTTCACAGGGGAGGGGAAAATCTATGTTGTCTTTTACAAAATAATATTATAGAAATGTTTTGCATAACTTCATCTATGCCTTTCCAGTGGGGATGGGGGTGGGGGGGAGGAAGGGAGAGTATCTGGAATTCAAAGTTTTAAAAATGCAAAACTAAACGGTTTTAAATGTAACTGGGGAAGATGAAATATTTAAATTGATTTAAAAAGATGAAGAAAATTAAATCTGAAAATATATACTATGACTCACAACTGTGCATCTCACATCTTTCTCAAGTAATATGTTTAGACAGTGGGAATGAGCATAAAATGAGTGAATAAACATCTAATAAACAGCAAGTGCCTATTGTGTACCATGAACTTTGCTAAATCCTGAGGATATAAAAAGAGGCAGAAATACAGTCCCTACTTTCAAGAAGACCACAATCCAATGAGGGAGACAACTATCTAGCAAGCTAGCTAGTATACATGCATGCATACATACATATTATATATATATATATATATATATATGTATACATACATATATATATATATAATTTTTTTAATTTAGTTAATTTAATCTTTGAAATAGAGATGACCAACCTATATAATTCTTACACAAAAAGTCACTAAAGTTGTTTTTTCAGACATGTATTCCAGATTTAGGAGAAGTGTATGACATGTATCCTGACCTCTAAAATACAGATTAATTTCACATAGTGCTACAGGATGTAGTGGCTCTCAATTTTTTTTTCAGTTCTTGGTTAAGTTTCATTCTGTTATAATCAATTCATAACATCTTTTGTATTTCTGCGCAGTTTTCTGTAAAGACAAATTTTTAAGCTTTATAATATGAACTTTTTCAGAGAGAAGAAATTAAGATTACAGTTTAAACTTTAGTATGAAGTAGTTTGTGACCTTTGACAGTGTAGGTAATCTATCAGAGAGTAATTTTCTCAACTGAAAAAAATTTCTGAGATTTAGTACAAATTTCAATCTACTTAGTTCAAATTTCTTTGTGCCTTGGTGCCTGTATTATTGCCAGTGAGTAGCAGGGTTGGTGTAGGGAAAGTGGTTTGCAAACTTTAAGGTACTATATAAATGTGAGTTATTACTATTATTAAAAACTTAGTGAGGTGTATTGCTACAGTGAAACAACAAGCTGCTTAGAGTGAATGGACCTTTTAAGCAGATAATTTCTTCCATACATTCTTGAGTCTGACTCTATTAAAATGAAGAGTTGGAAGCATTTTAACAATGCTAAGTTTATTATAATGCTGTTGTTACTGTTCTTGTTCTCTATTAAAAGAAGGTGCCTATTTTAACAAATACAATCATTACATCTAGCTCTTTATAAAGAGGATTTTTTCACGTATGGACAAAATGCCCCAATGTAATGGTCTTCTATTGGTCTAGCTGAAACAAATTCCATTAAACAAAAGAACTCAAAGCACAGATGTCTTGACCAATTTCTACATGTGTAGGTAGCAATATCTAAATCAATGCATTATTATTTGTGCATTTGTAACTGGTACTTTAAGTATTGTTATGCAAGTTATCATCATCCTCATCATGAAAACTACAGACTTGTAATCTTGATGCTAGATCTATTAATTGAGATCAACATCTTATACAAGTGGACTGGACACTAAAGGAGATGTATGAGAAAACATCTCCAAGAATATAGTCCATTCTTGGCTCCAGATAATTTCTCTGGATGTCTACCATGACTGGAATGAAGTATTTCCTAATGGCTTTCCTGGCTTCCTTCAAATCTTAACTGTGTGTATATACATACATACATACATACATACATACATACATATATATATATATATATATTGCGTCACAATATATAATATTAACTAAATTAACTATATATATATATATATATATATATATATATATATATATATATATATATATATATATATATAATGTATGTATGTATGCATGTATAACTTGCTAGCTTGGTCGACAGTTGTTTCCCTCATTAGATTGTGATCTTCTTGGAAAAAAAGGCATATATTATTAAGTCACTGTGCTAGGGTCTTGGGATATGAAGAAAAATAATGAAGTCTCTACTTGAAGAGAAATATTTATTAATCAACTTGCATGTGCCAGGCACTGTGCTAAGAAATAAAAAGTATCAAGCACAAACATCAAACCTTATTCTCAAAGGGTTCACAGTGAATGGAGAAAAAAAACAAAACAAAACAAAACAAAAACATTTAACTAATTTTATATAATTAACAAATTGGAAGACTGCAATTTTCAGATAATCAAAAAAAAGTTTAGATTCTATGGAATTGGATTAAATAAGAAAAAATTCATATATATATATATATATATATATATACATACATACATACATACACATATACATACATTATTATTGGAGCTATGTTGCATATATAGTAACCAGTGGGGAAAGCCTATCCTTTTAACTTCTACATCAACATCAATCCACAGAAATTAGGTTGTTTTCACAAATATGCCAGGGCTAGTCTATGTAATTCAAATCATTCCTAATTGGCCTTCAGGTCTCCTTGGGGATTCTGATAGTACTTAGTATTGTTAATTAGATAACCCCCAGTGGGAGATATCAAATGAATAAATTTTTTTTATTCGTTCTATGAAAATGAACTAATCACAAATTACTATTTCCACACATAATGCTGAAAAGAAAATATTCTACAGGATTTTCCAAGATTGAACTTGGGTTGTTCAAGGATAAATGCTTTAACTTTGGATTTTGAATTTTCAGTTCTTATTTAAGGATATAGCTTATTGAAGATCCTTGACGGATTTCTTTTGAATAAAAGTGCTTGATTTGTGCCCAAAAAGTAATCAATCTGTGCATACCCTTTGATTCAGCAGTGCTACTACTGTGCTTATATCCCAAAGAAATACAAAAGAAGGGAAAGGGACCTCTATATGACAAAATGTTTGTGGTAGCCCTTTTTCTACTGGCTAGAAACTGGGAAATGAATGGATGCCCATCAATTGGAGAATGGTTGGGTAAATTGTGGCATATGAATGTTATGGAATATTATTGTTCTGTAAGAAATGACCAGCAGGATGAAAACAGAGAGTCTTGGAGAGACTTACATGAACTGATGCTAAGTGAAGTGAGTAGAACTAGGAGATCATTATACATTTAAACAATAATAGTGTATGAGGATGTATTCTGATAGAAGTGGATATTTTCAACAAAGAGAAGATCTAATTCACTTCCAATTGATCAATGATGGACAGAATCAGTCATACCCAGAAAAGGAATCCTGGGAAATGAATGTAAATTGTTTGTACTTTTGTTTTCTTCCCAGGTTATTTTTACCTTCTAAATCCAATTCTCCTTGTGCAATAAGAAAACTATTCGGTTCTACACACTTATATTTTATCTAGGATATACTATAACATAATTAACATGCATAAGACTGCTTGCCTTCTAGGGGAGAGGGTGGAAGTCGGAAGAGAAGTAAGTGCAAGCAATATTGTTGTAAAAAATTACCCAGGCATATGTTTTGTCAACAAAAAGTTATAATAAAAAAAAGTGCTTGTTTTGTTTAAAGCAGAATGAAAAAAGTATTTGTGAGACAATGGCAAGTGTGTAACATGTGTAATCAAAAGAACTTTTTTGAAAGCCATTATTTGGCATAGTAGATAGAAGGAAAAACATGGAGTCAGGAAGACTCATCTTCCTGAGCTCAAATCTAACATCAGACACTAATTAGCTGTGGTCTATGACAAATCATTCAATCCTATTAATCTCATTATCCGCATTTGTAAAATGAGATAGAGAAGAAAATGGCAAGCCACTCCAGAATCTTTACAAAGAAACCCCAAATAGGGTCATAAAGATTCAGCCACAACACAAAATTCCTTAGCAGCAAAGACTGCTTATTTATTCTAATTGTTGTCTAATGTCATTATGTAGGGGTCAAATTTCAGTGTGTCAGGCTGATCAGACCAATAGAGGGCTTTACCATGCCTCAGACACAAATAGTCCATAAAAACATTTGAAATGAAAATATCTCTAAATTTGCACATCTTGTGTTTAATTTGAGTGATTCAATTCTTATTTACTCATAGAGTATATTATCTTTGATGTGGGTATGCTGTACTGGGTTGTCTTATGCCAGTGTCTTTCTTATCTCATAATTGATTTTAAAGCTCTTCAGAGAGTATTCTTGTATCACTGAAAATATCATGGTAAAAGGCATGCGAGCAAGCACAGAGCTCTGCTTTACTATACCGATAACAGAAAACACACAAAAGCATTGTTCATAAATCAGAACTGAAGAAGGCACACCATCATAGAACTGGCATCAAATATTGATGAATTTCTCTGGACAACTAAATTTTACCATGATCTTCCACAAGCCCTCATTACTGATACTATCAAAGGTCTTACTCAGCTCAACAAGTGTTGTGTACATATATTTGTTATGTTCCTGACATTTCTATTGGAGTTATCAAGCAGGAAACAGCCTATTAACTATTTCTTAGATCTTTCTGAAGCCATATTGGTTCTTGGGTAGATAATTTTCAGATGAAGGAGAAGCCTAGGGAGGTCTCTGGAAAGAATCATTCCATCGGTGACTAAGAGGGAGACCCACCCTCACCCCATCCACCTCTTTGATTGTCATTGTGCTATGATCCAGTCTAGCCCTTTGAAGAGCTCAGAATAAGTCCTTGTCAGGATAAGCAAAAGTCCTTGTCCCACGTTGTGGACACCAATTTGTAATGTTCTGATCATCTCTCAGTTGTAATCCTTCTCTGGGAGGAGGTTTCTTTTCTGTATAATCTTTTACTCTATGAACAGGTTTCTTGGGAGGCTTTTGGAGCCTCCAGCCAGCCTCTTCTTCTTCCTGAATCCTGGCTCTGAATCTCCTCCAGCTCTTGTCCTTCCCCAGTCCAGACTGCTCTCCAGGCTCAATGTTGCCTCTTTTATCCTCCCAGAGTATGGGCATGGGATCATACAAGGGCTTCTGGGAAGAACTACTTCAACCAATGAGCTTGCTCCTCCTAGAATTCCTAAAGTGTAAACTCCTTTTTAAAGGCCCAAACCAAAGATCTGAGCCAGAGAACTGTCAAGTCAACCTGAGTTCTCACCTTGTAATTGTCCAGACAACCTGAATTCTCACCTTGTCACTGTCCAGACAACCTGAGTTCTCACCTGGTAATCCTAACATCATTGAACAATGGATTTACTTTTCCATTATAAATACAGAGAAGGAAAATATTCTTGAACTCCTGGGTAGTAACCTCCTCTTATCACCTGAAAAAACCCAGTCATCTTTTTATGAGCAGTGAACACCCCTCCTTATAAATGCTGAAGTTAGCACAAAGTGTTTTGCCACATAAGAGGAGTCCAGTAACATTCACAACTTTTTTTTCAATTGGAAGTTCAGCTAAAGAGAGAATGACTTCAACACAAAATATAAGCTAAATAACTTCAGCATTGGTCTGTTAAGAACATAATGGAAGTGTTCAGCCAATTCTTTATAATCATGTCCTTATTTCTATTTACTATGTTTATATAGCACTGAATAGTTCATATGAAAAATAAGTCTTTTGCCCATAAATACATTCAGGGCCTCATAAAAGCACTTTGAATTATCACTATAAGAATAAAAAAGAATTTCATTACTGATCCCTAATTACTCATCCAAAAATACATTTGTTTGTCTAAGCTTCACTTACACTTTATTTTTGATGGGGTTATTTTTACAGATGAATGAACTATTCTACCAGCAAACACTGTGGAATTCTCGTTTTTCATCTAGCAGTTTCTAAATTTCTCCATCATTTTCATCAAACCAATCTAGGTCTTTGCAAAAGCTCTCACTCAGCAGAGTGAATGAAGTTCTGTGCACCAAAGTCTGGAAGAATTCAGGTTAGCAAGAAATTGTTCCTACTCAAAGAAGTGTCTAATTGTTGATGCTAAATTTTCTGGTAATCATTTTGCCTAGGGGCTGCCACTTTTGTTAGACGTAAATGTTTTAGCTTGGAAAGGATATATCTATTATTCGGGCAACCCTCTCCATCACTTATCACCTTTGTCACTCGAATATCTTGTCTGTTTTTCCCTACTTTCTATGACACAGATACCAATGATTGCCTTAAGGGTGGATTCATTAAGATTTATGGCGTTTGGGTAAATGGAAGAGAGTGTTGGTGATAAGAAAATCATGAGACACACAAACCTTCATTAGTAAGTGACTGCTATCATTTCTGTTTCCAACTCCATTCTTTTCAAGGACTCCCTATCCTGTCTTATAGTTTGTTCCCCACTTTGATATTAAAATAAACCAAAATTACAAATATGTCCTCTTTTAACACAATGATAATAACATTCTCCAGGTTTTCATATATTTTTTTTTTCTTCTTGACACCAAGGTGTGGGAGAATATGCACTGATGATGATAGTAAGATACTTTCCTGCAAGGGACAATCACATTGACATGAGTCTGTGGTTCATTTCCATTAGGAGGCATACAAATTTGTTGACTAGATTGATTTTGATTGCAAAACCTATACCGCCTTCACAATGCTTCCTCTCCCCCTGCCCCATGCTTCCCTCCCCCACTGTGGTCACTAAAGAAAAAATATGTTTCTAGATCTGACTTCAATAACCTGGGCTTCATTTATCAGCTTCATTTCACTTAAGACTTATATTTGAATGCACTATTTTTTGAGTTATCTTGCAAAAAAAGATCAATTCATTTCTCAGGTCTACTGAGTTTATCATTGTCTGTAAGAATGTACACATTCCATGCACTAGTGTTTAGTGCAATCATTTTCAAAATTTTTTTTCTTTATGTATGTGTGTGCATTTCACATACAGGATCTGATTCTCATCTAAACCTTAAAAGATGGAAAGAATGAGCTTATTCAAATACTTATGATATTTCTAATTATAAGAAAGTTCCTCAACAATTCTTAGATAAGGGTGAAGAAAATAAGTTATTTTACATTATATTTCCCATCACCTAATATTCAATTTAAATTATTTTCTTGCCATCATTTTCACTGCTCTTTATTTCCTTATATTTTCCTTTGCTCTCCTTTATTTTACTTTTTTATAACTTCAGGTAATTAGACCAATTCTAATAATTATTAATAATTAATAATTAGACAATTTCTGTCTTCTGCTAAAATCAATTCACTACTCTTAGAGAATCTGACAAATCATTCTCACCTGTTGCAGGATGATATGTTTGATTAATTAGCAAAGTGCCATCTTCTAACTTCAACTACATTGAAAAATAAAACAGCAAACAATTAAAAATTACTATTTATTATTAGTATTATTATTTTGAAAAATGAATATTACTAATAAAGTGATGGATAGAGATAATTTTCTATGCCATAGAAGTAAGAGTAATAATGATTGCTATGTATGTCATATCCAAATCCTTTCTCCTAGATATGTGGGAGTTCCTCCAAAAAAGTTGTATTTTGATGGAAATTGCATTTTTATTTTTGAGCCTCATTTCATGGATGCAATTCAGTTTTATAAAAAGCTGTTGCTGAATTCTGCAATTCTTAAAGGAGGTAGGACTCAATATTGAAATTCCCATTTTATGGTTAAACTCCGATATGAAAACTTTCTCCCAAATGACTATTCTTCCTTTCCATGGAAAGGTATTTCTATGAATATTAGATATGTATTATATATGCATTTTCTAGTGTAGCAAGTGTCTGTTATGGTACTTTAGCTCTGTGGGAAGTGGATGAGAATCTGGAAGTTCTAAAAGAATATATTGACAAGAAAAAATAGGAAGATGTGAAAACTATGCCACAATCTAAAAGTTTCCATAATTTCTATTGACTGTCACATGGGGTTCAGGGAGTAGAGAGTTTCTTGTGCTTAGCTAAGTTTCTTTATGCATTATGGTGCCTACTGTGTGGCCAGCTTTTGTAGTCCCTGAGAATTAGAATTCAAAGTTTCCTTGAGAAAGATTTCCTGTGATATTTCCACAATAAAAGAAACAGACACAAGGAAATTATATATAGGCTTCCTTGCTCATCTTGGGTAAAACTGGGTCTTTGGGGATTAGACATTTGTGTGGCCAAATTTTGAGGCCTGTGGAGTGAAAGCAATAGGAGAATTGAAATGAGACTGAGTCCAATGGGTCTTAGGCATAGAGAAAAAGACTACCAGTAATTAACCTAGAACCCCACTCCAAGCAGAATTAGAGTGCTAACTATTGACAATCTTTCAGTTGGTTACTCAGGGAGAAAAAGAATTGTCCTATAAACTACTTTCCCTTTTCATTCACTGACTGTTACATTTGGTATTAAAAATTGGGTTTGGGAAGCCTGGCCACAAGCATGATTTCTTTTTTTATATTTTTGTATAATATGGATCCCAAAGTAGCAGTTTTCCTATGACCCACTGGGAAGTATGTAAAGGGAAAAAGAGAGTGACAGTGATTCTGAGCTGTTTTTCTGGCACTACAAAAATAAGTTGTAAAAATAAGCAATATAAGGAGGAGTGGTGACCATAACAGTGGTGAAAAGTATGGAATGGAAGGTGCTATGATTATAGATGTAGCAAAACTTGCCAACAATTTCATCAGTAATAAGAAAGAGTCTTCTGTCTTCTTCAAAATGAATTTAAAGTTCCAAACTTAGAAAATATAGGTGAATAAAAATGCAGAAGTTTATTTTAAAATTATATATTTATCTTTAACATTCTTTTTTTAAAAATGTGAGTTCCAAATCTCTCTACCTATGTCTCCCACCCATTGAGAAGGCAAGCAAAATCATATAAAATACACACATATATATATATATGTGTGTGTGTGTGTGTGTGTGAAATCATAAAAAACATCTTCATGTAATTTGTGTAATTTGCTTCTTAAATGTTATCAAAAAAGGAAAGAAATAGAAATAGAAAGAAATACAAAGTAAAAAAAAGCATACTTCAATTTTCACTCAAAATTCATCATTTTTCTCTAGAGTTATATAAATCCTTTTGAATTTTTTAAGAAAATTGTTTTAACCAAAATAACTTAGTCTTTTACATTTGTTCAATCCCACAATATTTTATTACTATGTACAATGTTTTCCTAATTCTGCTTACTGTACTTCATGTCAGTTCATATGTACTTCCGTTTTGTTTTTTTTCTAAAACCATCCTGTTCATCATTTCTTATAACACAATAGTGTGCTATCATAATTACATACCACAACTAGTTCAATCATTTCCCAATTGATGGACATTACTACAATTTTCAATTCATTGCCACCACAAAAATAACTACTATATTTATTATAAATAAAGACCCCTTTATCTTTTCTGTCTCTTTCAGATACAGATCTACTAATTGCATTGATAGAGCAGAGTATGTATAATTTTATAACCCTTTGGATAGCATCATAAATTATTCTCCAGAATGGTTAAAACAGTTCATACCACCAACAATTCATTAATGTTACCTATTTTCCCATATTACCTCCATAATTTGTCATTTCACATAGGTATGAGGTATCTCTTCAAAGTTGTTTTAATTTATATTTTCATTATCAAGGATTATTTAAATATTTTGTGTAATTATTAAATTGATTTCTTCTTTTGAAACCTCTTTGTTCATATTTTGACCTTTTACCAATTAAAGTAGAAAGAGCAAAGTATATATATATATATAATTATTATTATTATTATTATAGCTTTTTATTTACAAGATATATACATAGGTAATTTTTCAGCAATGAAAATTATAAAATCTTTTGTTCGAACTTTTCCCCTCCTTGCCCCCACCCCTTCCTCCAGATGGCAGGTTGACCAATACATGTTAAATATGTTAAAAAATCCATAATATTCATATACCACAATTTATTCAGCCATTCTCCAAATGATGGGCATTCACTCAGTTTCCAATTTCTAGCCACTACAAAAGGTTGCCACAAACATTCTTGCACATATATGACCCTTTCCCTTCTTGAAAATCTCTTTGGAATATAAGCCCAGTAGTAACGCTACTGGATCAAAAGGTGTGCACAGTTTGATCACTTTTTGAGAATAGTTCCAAAATGCTCTCCAGAATGTCTGGATGTATTTACAGTTCCACCAACAATGTATCAATGTCCCAGTTTTCTCACATCCCCTCCAACATTTTGCATTATCTTTCCCTGTCATTCTAGCCAATCTAACAGGTATGTAGTGGTATCTCAGAGTTGTCTTAATTTGCATTTCTCTGATTAATAATGACTTGGAACATCTTTTCATATGGCTAGAAATAGTTTCAATTTCTTCATCTGAGAATTATCTGTTCATATCCTCAAAGTATATATCAAGATGAAAAAATTAAATCAAAGCACCTATATCCAAAATGCCCCCAAAAAGTATTATTTCTCTATCATAGAAGAGCTCAAAAAAGATTTTTTAATTTATTAAGAAAGATAGAGGAAAGATTGTGAAGAGAAATTAGAGTGATGAAAGAAAACTATGAAAAATGAATCAACAGTTGTTAAAAGACACACACACACACACACACACACACACACACACACACACACACACACACACAATACTGAAGAAAATAACACCTTAAAAAAAATATTGACAAAGAAGTACAAAAAATCAGTGAAGATAACAATGCCTTAAAAAGCAGAATTAGCCAAATGGGAAAAAAAAAAAGGCACAAGAATTCAGTAAAGGAAAATACTCCTTAAAAATGTAGAATTGGATGAATGGAAAAGAAGTGTCAAAAGTTCTCTGAAGAAAAACAAATTCTTTGAAAATTAGATCTAAATTAAATGGAGGTGAATGACTTCACGAGACATCAATGAACAATAAAACAGAAATAAGAGAATGAAAAAATTACAATGTGAAATATTTCACTGGAAAAACAATTGACATGGGAGTGGAGCCAAGATGGCAAAGTGATCAGTCCTCTATGTGACCTCCTCAGAGCTTCCCTCGAATAAAGAGCAGATTAAGTCTCTGAACTGGTTTTGGAGTGAAAGGATTTATTTTGAGTACAATATACAAAAGAAGAAACTTTGGAAGAAATTCAGAAAAAGGTTTGTTTCAATTCAGCAAGGGGAAAGAAACCCAGATCATAGCACAGGAGGAGCCTGAGGCAAGGAGCTGAGGTGGGGATCCAAGGAACTGAGGCCTCCAAGCAACTCAGAATGTACTATGAGGCTATTAGGCTACTCTGTCCTAGTTACAAGCTGGTGGTTCAGCAAATTTGCTGTAAGACACTCAAGGCACATACAAAAGGCAAATTGTGAGTCCCTGAGCCCTGGAAGAATACTGAGTCCTGGCTGTACCAAGTCAGAACTGGAAGTCAGTAAGCAGAACCAAACCAGGGAAAACTAAAGTGGTTATCAACCCTTTCCTTAAGAGCAAATCTTTTTAAAAATGAGCAAAAAAGCAAAAAAGAACTCTGACTATAGATAGATTTTAGAGAGAAAGAGAACAGACCTCAAATCCTGAGGATCCAAAAGGATGAAATTCCAAAAGGAGAGAAAATTTGGTCCCCATTTCACAAAGGTCTTTTGGAAGAATTCAAAAAGGATCCTAAAAGAGAGTTAGAAGAAAAAGGGGGAAAGGAAATGAGATCTTTGCAAGACGGTATGGAAAAGGAAAAGCAGAAATTATCTGAAGAAAACTCCTTAAAAATAGACTTGATGAAATGGAAAAAAAAATGCTGTGAAGAAAATACCTCAATTGGTAAAATGCAAAAGGAGATTAAAAAAAAAAAAATGGAAGTGAATGGCTCAATGAGACTTCAAGAATCAGTCAAACTAAACCAAAAAGAAAAAAAAAATGAAAAGAAAAGAAAAAGAAAAAGAAAAGAAAAGAAAAAAATAGAAGAAAATGTAAAATACCTCACTGGAAAAATAATTTACCTGGAAAAGAGATTTAGGAGCGATAATCTAAAAAGTATTAGACTTCCTGAAAACCATGATTAACAAAAAAGCCTAGACATAATCTTTTAGGAAATCATCAAGAAAAACTGCATGAATGTCCTAGAACCAGAGGGTAAAATAACCACTGAAAGAATTCACCAATCACCTCCTGAAAGAGACACAAAAATGAAAATGCCAAGGAACATTGAAGCTAAATTTCAGAATTATCAAATCAAGGAAAAACTATTGCAAGGAGACAGAAGGAAACAATTCAAATATCAGGGAGCCACAATCAGGATTACCCAGAACCTAGCAGCTTCCAATTTAAAAGATCAAAGGGTATGGAATCTAATATTCCAAGAGGCAAAGAAACTTGGATTATGATGAAGAGCCAACTATCAAGCAAAATTGAGCATCATCTTTCAGGGAAAAAAAAGATGGACATTCAATGAAACAGATGAATCCAATCTATTTCTGATGAAAAAAAAAACAGAACTGGATAGAAAATTTGATCTTCAAATACAGAACTCAAGAGAAGCATAAAATGGAAAAAAAGGATAAAAGATAACTTTATTTTAAAAGTTTAAAAGCATATATTCCTATATGGGAAGATTATATGGTTAACTCTTGAGATATCTCTCTGTTATGGGTACTTAAAAGTTGCAGGTATCATCTGATTTGATTGTGATGATTTAAAAAAAGAAACTAGAGAAGGAAAGGTGATTCTATTGGAAGAAGAATAAAATGGGGGTAAATTTCATCTCCTTTGCAAGCAAAAAAGACTTATTGCACTTGAGTGAAAGAGGGAAGGGGGATGAGCATTGTGGAGATCTTAGTCTCATCAGGTTTGGCTCAAAAAGAGAATTTCAGACACATTTAGCTTCACATAGAAGATTGTTTTACCCTGTAGAGATATAGGAGGGGAAGAGGTAAAGGAAAAATGAAGGCTAATAGAAGGGAGAACAGAAGAACATGGAAAAGTATAAGAAAGAGGAAGACACTATAAAAGGAGAGGACTGTTTGAGGGAGGAGGTGATCAGTGACAAAATATTGGGAAGGAGGGAAAGGGAGAAAAGGAAGAGAAAAATTTAATTTGGGGTAAACAAGATGGCAGGAAACACAGAGTTACTAACTTTATCTGTGAATATGGGATGAATTCTTCCATAAAATGGAAGCAGATATCAGACTGGATTAAAAGCCAGAGTCTTATAATTTGTTGGTTATAAGAAACTCACTTAAAGCATATCGATATATTTAGAGTAAAGGTAATAGGCTGCAGAAGAATTTATTATGTTTCAGCTAAGTTTAAAAAATATATATATATTGGGAAGCAATCCTAATCTTAGATCAAGCAAAAATACAAACTGATCTAATTAAAAGAGATAAGGAAGGAAACTACATGCTATTTAGTTACCATATATAATGAAGCAATATTAATATTAAACATATATGCACCAAGTGATATATCATCCAAATTCCTAGAGAAGTTAAGAGAGCTGCAAGAAGAAATACAGAAAAAAAAAAAAAAAAAACCTATATTAGTGGGGAATTGCAATCTTGCTCTCTCAGAATTAGATATATCAAACCACAAAATAAATAAGAACGAAGTCAAGTCTAAATATAGTTTTAGAAAAGTCAGGTATGATAGATAGATCTTTGGAGAAATTTAAATGGAATCAGAAAGGAGTACACTTTTTCTTGGTGGTTCATTGAACCTATACAAAAATTGACCAAATATTAGGACATAAAGACTTTAAAATCAAATGAAGAAAGACAGAAATAGTAAATGTATTTTTTCAGATTATAATGCAATGAAATGATATGCAATAAAAAGGAAACTAAATAATCTAATCCTAAAGAATGAATGAATGAAATAACAAATCATAGACACAATAATTTCATCCAATGAGACAACATGCCAAAATTTGTGAGATGAAGTTGTAACTAGGGGAAATTTTATATCTCTAGATCCTTACTTGCATAAAATAGAAAAAACAAAACAAAACAAAAAAAAAAAAAAAAAAAAAAAAAACACAAAAAAAAAAGATCAATGAATTGGGCTTATAACTAAAAATGCTAGAAAAAGAACAAATTAAAAACCTCCAATTAAATATCAAATTTTAAATTCTTAAAAAAAAAGGAGATTTTAATGAAAATAAAAGCAAGAAAGTAAAATAAAATAAAAGTAAGAAAATTGAATTAATAAATAAAACTAAAAGTTTGTTTTATAAAAAAAAAAAAAAAATAGATAAAACTTTAGGTAATCTGATTAGAAAAAGGAAAGAAAATCAAATTGTTAGAACAATAATTAGCTATTTTGCCCAACTATTTGTCAATAAATTTGTTAATCTAAGAAAAATGGAGGAATAACTATAAAATATTAATTTCTCAAACTGACAGAAGAGGAAATAAATTATTTAAATAGGCCCATTTTAGAAAAAGAAATTAAAACAAGCTATTAATCAAGCCCCTAAGAAAAAATTCCCAGGCCAGATAGATTTACATGTGAATTGTACCAAATATTTAAAGAACAATGAATTCTAATTCTATACAAACTATCTGAAAAAACAGGGAAAGAAGGGGTCCTGCCAAATTCATTTTATGACACAGATATGGTGCTGATACCTTAACCCTGTAGGATAAATACAGAGAAAGAAAATTATAGACAAATTTCCCTAATGAATATTGATGTAAATAATACAATAAATATTGTCAAAGAAATTATGCCAGGATGATACACCATGACCAAATAAGATTTAGACCTGGACTGCAGGGCTGGTTCAATATTAGGAAAATTATTAGCATCATTGATTATATCAATAACCAAACAAAAACCATATCATTATCTCAATATATGCAAAAAAAAATTTTTTATAAAATCTAATATTCATTCCCATTAAAAACACTAGAAAGTATAGAAATAAATGGGAATTTTCCTTAAAATGGTCAGTAGCATTTGTCTAAAAACATCAGCAAACATCATATGTAATGTGAACAAATTAGAACTATTTTCATTAAGATTGGGGTAAAACAAGGTTGCTCACTAGCACCATTACTACTCAATATTGTATTAGAAATGTTAGCTTTCACAATAAAAGAAGAAAAAAAAAAAGATTTAAAAAATTAGAGTAGGTAATAAAGAAACCAAATTATCACTGTTTGCAGATAATATGATAGTATACTTAGAAAACCCTAGAGAATCAACTAAAAAACTTCTAGAAAAATACACAAGTTTAGCAAAGTTGCAGGCTACAAAATAAATCCACATAAATCATCATAGTTTTTATATATTACCAACCAAGTCCAACAACAAGAGGTATAAAGAGAAATTCTTTTTAAAATAACTATAATATAAAATATTGGGAGTATATATGCCAACAGAAAGTCAGGAATTATATGAACACAACTACAAAACACTTTCCACACAAATAAAGTAAGATCTAATCAATTGGAAAAATATCAAGTGCCCATAGGTAGACAGAGCGAATATAATAAAAATGAAACTTAAATTAATTTACTAATTTAATGTCATACCAAACTCCCAAAAATTATTTTACAAATTTAGAATAAATGACAACAAAATTCATCTGAAAGAACAAAAGATCAAGAATTTCAAGGTAATGAATGGAAAAAAAAAATCAAATGAAGGTGGTTTAGCTGTACCAAATTGAAAACTATATTACAAAGTAGCAATCATCAAAACCATTTGATATTAGCTAAGAAATAGACTAATTGAAATCAGTGGAATAGGTTAGGTTCACAGGACAAAATAGTCAATGGCTATAGTAATCTGTTGTTTGACAAACCCAAGGATCCCAGCTTTTGGGATAAGAACTCACTATTTGACAAATACTGTTGGGAGCATTGGAAACTCATATGGCAGAATCTAGGTATTGACTCACAGCTAACATCACATACCAAGATAAGGTCAAAATGCGTTCATGATATAAACATAAAGAGTGATATTATAAGCAAATTAGAAGAATATAGGATAGTTTCCCTCTCAGATATGTGGAGAAGGCAATAATGTGTGACCGAAGAAGAACTGGAGCTCATTATTGAACACAAAATAGAGTATTTTGATTATATTAAGTTAAAAAGTTTTTGTCAAAACAAAACTAATGCAGACAAGATTAGAAGGGGAAAAATAAATTGGGAAAACATGTTTACATTCATGGGTTTTGATAAAGGCCTCAATTCTAAAATATATAGAGAACTGACATAAATTTATAAGAATTCATGTTATTATCCAGTTTAGAAATGGTCAAAGCATATGAACAGGAAATTTTCAGAAGAAGAAATTGAAACCATCTTTAGTCATATGAAAAGATACTCTAAATCACTATCGACCATAGAAATGCAAATTAAGATACCACTCTGAGATACCACTACCATTCTTCTCAGATTTGCTAAGATTACAGGAGAAGATAATGGTGAGTGTTGGAGGAGCTGTGGGAAAACTGGGACACTGATACATTATTGGTGGAACTGTAAATGGATCCAACTCTTCTCCTCAAAGGGATATCAGAATGTTCATAACCTTTGATTCAGCAGTATTTCTACTGGGCTTATATCCCAAAGCAAGAAGGGAAAGGGACCTACATGTACAAAAATATCTGTGGCAACCCTTTTTGTAGTGGTAAGAAATTTGGAAACTGAATGGATGCCCATTATTTACAGAATGGCTGAATAAGTTATAGTATATGAATGTCATGGAATATAATTGTTCTATAAAAAACGATCAGAAGGATGATTTTAAAGAGGCTTGGAGAGACTTACAGGAACTGATACTAAGTGAAATAGAACTATGATCAATTCTGATGGAAGTGTGGCTTTTCAACAATGAGATGATCTTGTTATGAAGAGCTATCTGCACCATGAGAGAGGAATGTGGGAACTGAGTGTGGATCACATAATTATTTTTGCTGTTGTTTGCTAGCATTTTATTTTCTTTCTCATTTTTTTTCTTTTTGATCTGGTTTTTCTTTTGTAACAAGATAATTGTTAAATATGTATGCATATATTGAATCTAACATTTAACTGTATTCAATGTATATTGGATTACTTGTCATCTAGGGGAGGGGAGAGAGGAAGGGAGGAAAATTGGAACATAAGGTTTTGCAAGGGTTAATAATGAAAAATTATCCATGGACTTGTTCAAAAATTAAAAAAAAAAGCTTTAATAAACAAAATAAAACAAAAAGAAAAAAAATTAAACTGGAAAAATAATCCAGGAGAAATAATTTTAAAGTTATTGGATTAGACTGATTAAGATGTTGTTTATGAATGTAAAGGAAAACTTGTAAAATAAGAAATGATTAACAGGAAGATTTCAGAGAAAACCTGGAAAGATTTGTAGGAATGATTGAAAATGAATATGAAAAACTAGATATAGATATAGATATAGATATTGTATGATCTAAACAACAAAATGATTCAAAACAAGCACAAAGATCAAATGAAAGAAAATGCTATCTATAACCAAAGAACTGATAAAGATCAAAATATATATTTCTCACTTGCTTTATTTTTTCTTGTGTTATTTTTTTTATCTCAGATAAAAACCCTTCACAATAGGGTTGAGGAGTTAAAAGGACTGAAATGAGAGAATCTGGAATTCAAAGTGTTAAGTTTTGTTTTTACATGTAACTTGGGGTGAATAAAATACTAAACATTATTAAATATTGAAATAAATACACATAAAAATCATATACTTCTTTATTTCAAAATAAACATTTGTTCTTTCAGAAATAGACAGTGTTTTGCAAAATAGCATATTATAAGTTGTCTTCATTTGCTTATCTTCTTCAGAAAAGGGGAAGGGATGGAGGAAGGGAGAGAGAAAAACTTGGAACTCAAAATCTTGTAAAAATGAATGTTAAAAATTTTTCTTGACATATATCTCAAGGAAAAATAAAATATTATTAATAAAAACATTGTCAGTCTATCTAAAAGCCATGATCAGAAAGAGTCTAAATATCTCCTTTCAAGAAATTATCAAGGAAAACTGCTCTGATATTGTAGAACCAGAGGGTATAAAATACAATTTGAATCAACCAATTACCTCCGAAAAGATATCTTGAAATGAAAACTCCCAGGAATATTATAGCTAAATTCCAGAGCTCCCATATCAAGGAGAAATTATTGCAAGTAGCCAGGAAGAAACAATTCAAATATTTTTTTAGTCACAAGATTTAGCAGCTTCTGCCCTAAAAAATAGGTGTGCTTGAGGAGCTAGGATTGCAACAAAGAATACTTACCCAGTAAAACTAAGTTTAATTTTTCAGGTGAAAATGAATGTTCAGCGAAATAGGATATTAATCAAGCATTCTTGATGAAAAGACAAGAGTTGAATGAAAAATTTGATTCAAATACATTACTCAAGAAAAGTATAAAAAAGTAAACAGAAAAGGCATTAAATTTAACTGTTTTATATTTCTACATGGAAAGATGATACAGTTCCACAGAATTTTCTCATCATTAGGGCAGTTAGAAGAATAATAGAGAGAACATATGTGAGTTGAATAAGAATGGATGATATCTAAAAAAATAAAATTAAGAGTTGAGAGAGGAATTTGCTAGCAATAAAGGATAAAAAGGGGTAAAATAGGGTAAATTATCTCACATAAAAGAGACAACAAAAAGCTTTTACATAGAGTGGAAGCTAAGAGGAAATGAATCTTACACTCATTAGAACTGGCTAAAAGAAGAATAACATATACACTCAATTATGTGTAGAAATCTATCTTATCTTACAGGAAACTAGAAGGCAAATGGTATAAGAAAAAAAATATATTGATAGGAGAAAGGCATATTGGGGGGTAATCAGAAGCAAAATATTTTTGAAGAGGAATCTAATGAAAGAAAAAAATGCAATAAACAAGGGGGATTAGGATGGAAAAAAATATATTTAATGATTGGAACTGTGAAAAAAATAGAATCAACTTCCTCTGAAGAAGGCCTCATTTTTCAAATGCATAGAAACAAAGTCAAATTTATTAAAACAAAATAAAAGTCATTCCCTAATGGATAAATAATCAAAGATATGAACATTTTTCAGATGATGTAATCAAAAATAACTATAGTTATATGAAAAAAAATTATCTCAGTTGATTAGAGAAATGAAAGTTGAAAAAATTCTGAGGTACTAATTATAGTATAGTATAGTTTAATATAGTAGACTAATAGTATATAAAAGGGAAATGATAAATATTGAAGAGGAGTGTGGGAAAAGTGAGGCATTTTTGTGGAATTGTGAATTGATTTAACCATTCTCTAGAACAATTTGAATTATGTCCAAAGGACTAAGAAACCTTTGGCCTAGCAATTCTGTTAGAACTGTATACCAAAATAAAATTTAAAAAAGGAAAAAATCTATAGGTACAAAAATTTAGCAACTCTTTTCTGATGACAAAAATTTGGAGATTGAAGGTATGTTCATTAACTGGGAATTGTGGAAAAAAATTGGTATCTAATTATGATGGAATAATATTATGCTATAAGAAATGATGAGCAAGAAGATCTCAGAAAAACCCAGAGACTTGCATTTGCTGATGCATAGTGAAATGTACTATCTATAAAACATCAACAATATTGTAAGATGATCAGTTGTGAATGACATAACTATACTCAGCAATACAATAAAGACAATTCTAAAGGAATTATGCTGAAAAATGTCATCCATCTCCAGAGAAAATACTTATGATTTCTGAATACAATTTGAAGTATATATATTTTTTAATTTTTCGTCAGGCTTTTTTGTGTATTTATTTTCTTTCAGAACATAACTAATATTAAAATGTTTTTTCATGACTATACATATATAGCCTGTGTAGAATTACTTACCTTCATAATAGGGTTGAGGAGTTAAAAGGAATGAAATGAGAGAATCTGGAATTCAAAGTGTTAAGTTTTGTTTTTACATGTAACTTGGGGTGAATAAAATACTAAACATTTTTAAATATTGAAAAAAAACACATAAAAGAAAATCATATACATCTTTATTTCAAAATAAACATTAAACAACTTCTTGATGGGTCTCTACAAAGTATAACATTTGTCCCAACATTTTACAGTGTTGGAAGACTTGTTCTTTCTTCTTCCAGCCCTTATTTTAATTTCCATTGCTTCATTTTGGACCACATGAGATAAATTATATAAAAACAATTGGACTTAATTCAGCAGGAGATATTTGAAAAGAAACAGTTTAAAGTTCTCTCCTGTTCAAGGCCTCAGACAGGAGGATGGAGAATAAAAAGGGTTAAAAAGGATAGAAATAAATAAAATATGTTTATGAGAGGATAACAATTTAGGACCAGCTGCTGCTGAACAAACATTTATTATTATCCTCCATCTGAGAGTTAGCAGAAAATAGAAAGACACTGAACAGGAAATGCATAGCTGATAATTAAATATGCAAAGCTCCTAACACCCATGGGTAATTGTTTTTTTTTTTAATCACAAAAACATTTGAGGCTATTTAAGTAACATATGAATAACTTAAAGTAGACCTATGAAGCCCACAGTTTAATTTCATAATGAAAGAAGGAGACAATCTTAAAACTTTATAAAGACTTAGAATAAGACTCTGGTATTTTTTCAGGCAGAATTCCTGCTAACTCTGTGGCATTTTCTCCATGTAAATCATTAGAAGCATTTCTTTGTAAATAGCACTATATAGAGTTAGAGACATATCATTAAATGAAACATCACAGGTGTCTCAGAGAATGCTTACTGGTCACACCTACTGATACTACAAGATCAAAGAATCATAGGTATAGAGATAGAAGGAACCCTACAGGTCACCTCATTTGGCCAAACATCATTTAATAGTTAAAAAACATCACTTGTTCAAAGTCACAAAAATAGGAATTTTTTTTAATAGAAGGAAAGAAATAGGAAAAGTCGAATTTGTACTAGTTTTTGGACTTATATTTAGTTCTAAGTCATGGACCTCTTTAGCAATCTTACATCAAAGACAATGAAGAGTTTCTTGAAATTAAGTTTTTACAATTCCTAAAATACACAGAATTTCAAAGAAAATCAAACATAGTAAAAGTGTAACTATTTATCTATCTGATAGATATGATAGATAACCTTTATAACAGTAAGAATTGGGATCTCTAACCTTAGAAATTTAATGTGAATGTGTCTGTTTTCATTATTAATAACTTAGAACTTTAGTTTTAAGGAAAGAGTAGACATGAGATATGAATGGGACTGATTGGATGAAGTTTTCTCAATTTGAGACTGTCACATGATCCCTATTCCCAGGTCTTGAACCTGAGATGCAGGGATTCATGTGGTATCTAAAGGTCTGGCCATAAGAATAATGTGACCCACAGGAAGCAGATAACATTGGTCAAGGATGGTTACATCCTTTTAGTCTTTCCAATGAAAAGATTCAGGTTTTTTGCTTTTTAAGGCCTGGACAAGGCAAAAGCTGGTCAGTTTCATAAGCATAAGTTAGGAGCTCCCAGGTGTTGTCTGGGGCTTTCCCTGCAGGGACTAAATAAATGCTTTCTCTTCATACCTGAAGATGTCTCTGGTTAATTTGGGAAAGGGGGTCTAGCACCCGCCCCACACAGTTTATGGGAGCTCAGCTCGAGATATGGCTTCCCAGAGAGATGGCTGGGATCCTGACTCAAGGCAGGCACCAGGTTGGGTTTTCTCTGACTGTCCTTGAGATCAGGCCCTCTGCCTTCTTCTCTGTGAAGAATGGGTCTGGGAGAGACTCAGATACAAACAGAAGCATGCAAGTTTCTGAAGATGAAGAAGCAAGGGCAAGAGTAAGGAGCTAAATAACTTATGTTTGTATAATCCAAGAGGGAAACTGTCTATTAACATGTCCTTGGAAGTTCCTTAGGTGAAATGGGCCCTAGGATCACCAAGCCTTGGATGAGGTTGAGGGCCAGGCAAGGAGGTTCTGTTAACAACAAAGGACAAGGTGGCCAGGAAGGTAGTCAACTCCTTCCAAGCCTGATCTGCCAAGTCATCAGGGGGGTCGACTTTGTGAATTGCAGGATACCAGGTTGTGATGAGATTGGATGCTCTGAGAGGGGGCAGTCCAACTCAAATCTTTGGAGCAAAAAGAGGAAAAAAAGTACACTTAAGTATTTCTGTGGTTTGTGGAAAAGGGATGGTTCTCTTCCATGTAATTTTTGTCTGTGTTTTTGTCTTTGTGCAGAATGTCTTTGTCATGTCTATTCTGTGAGCTAGAATTTGCTAAAGAAAATTGAGAGAGAGAGAGAGAGAGACAGAGAGACAGAGAGACAGAGAGACAGAGAGAGACAGAGAGAGATAAAGAAAGGCCTGACTTTTTCTGTAGACTGACTCTGGTAAAAGTTGGAACTGCAGGGAAGTCCATTGAGACTAATGATAGAGGAATATGGCAATTGGTCATTTCAGAATTCCAAAGCAATTCAATTAAATTGGAGCCTCCTGAAGGAGGATAGTACAAAGAGTGAAGATAGGCTCTTAATTCCAATTTCCCATTTCCTTACTGCTGCAGGGAAATGTGGGGCTAGAGGGAAAGAAAGAAACTATGTTTATTCAGTTTAGCGAAATTTGCTATTTGAGATATAATAGCAAAAGCAGTTTTGTATTATTGCAAATTAAAATCTGTATTTTATTTGATTTCAAGTTAAAATATAGATTATTAAAACAAAGTTTCAGTAGCTTAGAAGAGGTCATGTTGTATCCCTCTAATTAGATAGTATGCTGCTTCCTAGAAGTATATTGGTAATTTGTAATATGTATATATTTTATGAAATTTGGTTCAAAGTTATTTAATTGTGAATCTTAAGTTTAAAGTTAAAAGAAGTGATTTAAAGACACAGGACAAGAAAGATTGATTGCAAAATATTTCAAAATTCAATTTGGACAAAAATCCATTTCACATTTCTAATTTAAAAGTATCATATTAATTCTTGTGTAGTATATACAGTTGTAGTATATACAGTTGGTGTTAGTAGGGAATAAAGGTACTAATCTAGCACATAGTGCCAACAAACTGTGTAGTTTACTGCATTTTGTGTGTTAGTTTAACCAATAAGATATGCTGATATTTAGAAATAGACCCATGAATTCTTTCATTTCTGCAAAAAATCTGGGCATAGCCCCAAGAGTATTCAATTTCATTGTTCTTATAGAGTTCAAAGTATTAAAAGTTTATTTTTTGTTATGTATTCAATTTGTTTTATATTTTTTTCTCTTCAGATGATAAGCACATGGCATCATCATGTTTTTGGGGAAAAAAAAAACTATATAAAAATATGTAATGAGTTGTATTTCTACCACTAAGCAATTCCCTCTAAGCCATCTTCTCCTTATTTTTAAATGTAATCATAATTATTTTTCTTGAAAACTCATCTCTCCCCACCCTATTGCCTAAAAAATACAAACTCTTGAATTGTATTTAATATCAATAAAAATCTAGTTGAAATCTATATGAACTAACTGATGTTATATTACCCTTATTTATATATTCTATATTCTCATGAAACTGGAATATCTGTTCTCTCACTTTCATTCTTTTGCTTATGTTGTCTCTCATGTGTGGAAATGAATCCTTTTTCCTCTACTGTGTACACATTTGATTAACTCTTTTCTTCATTAAATACTTAATTTATATACCAATTCTTCCATGAAACTTCTATTATTCTTTTATAAGTAAGAAAAAAAAAATCTTGTAGTGCAAATAATGCTTGATTCTGAAAACCTGGATTTGAATCTCATCTGTGTTTGCTGCTCTCTGTGTAACACTGAGTGAATCATCTAGACTTTCTGGACCTCAGTTACTGATCATATGTAAAGCGAGAAGCTTGAACTGAGTGTTGTCTGATTTTAAATCTAGAATATTATGATTTTCCTATTTTCCACTTTTTTTCCTAAAGCCAGATATTTCTTTTATACTTACTCATCCTCCCTTGTAGTATGACTATTTGTGAACTAGACTATATACACCAGTATATCTCTTATCCCCTTCCCCAATTATTTCCTAAGTTCCTTGAGAGCAAGGCTATATTATACTATCTTTGTAATTTTACTGTTTCCATGGAAAAGGTACTTAATCAATGTTGACTTGAATGGAAGTACTACTGAACAAAATGACATTTTACTTGTAGATTACTTCCTGCTTCCTCAAGAAGCACAAAAGCATCACAGTACTTAATAGTTTTACTTAGTATTCCAGCATAAATTGATAGTTCTGTTCTTTTACAAAGTTATATTAACTTTTGAATGAAATATAAAGCAGCAGTAAATATTAATGAGCTAGTATTTGATACACATGAAGCTCAATTTTTTTTTTGTTTGCTTGTTTGATGAAAGGAATACAATGACCCTTATATGAACAAGTTAATGGTCACCAAGGTCCCTTCCATTTCTTTTAATCACAGATACTTAAATCTATGATGAAGGCATGACCTTTTATATAAGGACTTTCTTGATTCCTCACATAATTAGTATTCTCTTCTTTTCTGAAAGTGAATATCTTCTTTTTTTTTTTTTTTTTTTTGCCCTCCTTGGGAGGACAACTCTTGAAAGTTAAAAAGTTTAGACTACTTATATAATTGATATAATGAAATCCCAATGCAGAATTGTTCCCACAGCAATGACAGTGAGGAACATAACTTTAGTTTATATTATTAACGCAGGAGATCTTAACCTGGGAATTAAGAGCTTCTTTTGTAAAACAACCACAACATAAAATACACATACATATATATATATATATATATATATATATATATATATATATATATATATATATATATATATATATATATATATATATATATATATATATATATATATGTACATATATGTATATATATGTATATATATGTATATATATGTGTATATATATGTATATACATATATATGTATATATATATGTATATACATATATATATATGTATATATATTAAAATTATTTGTAATACTAGATATTTTATTTTAGGAATTAATATAATTCTAAGAAAGGATATATATGCTTCCTCAGACTCCTAAAGTTATCTATAACACACATACACAAACATATATGATTGAGAACCCCTGTCTTAAAGAGTCATCCAGAGACTCAGAAGGTCACTGACTTATCTAGTCAAATGACTAGTTTATGACAGAAAATGGACAAACACAGATATTCTTAATTTCAAGACTCTCACTTTATATTATTCAAGTAACCTCCCTGCTATGTTTACATTGACAGAATTTGTTGAACTCAACATGTCGGTTGTATGTATGTTGTGTTTACTTATCTGAGTACATTTCTTTGCCCTTCCTGTAGAACACAAATCATGTTAGTGTGCTTTCATTTTGTCTTTATCCTTAACACACAAGCACCATACCTTAGATAGTATAGGCACTAATAAACATTAGCTGAACCAAATTAAACTGAATTGAGTTTGTGAACTGCTGCAGAGCATTGGGGTAGAGTTGGATGGAATTTCTAATTTTTATTGTAGGGAGGAGCAATAGACTTCATTAACAACTGTGCTTACTGAGAATTTCTTTTACTCTTAGAAAGAATTCAATTGGATGGAATTGTTTTCAGATGACAAAAATGATGTGGGGATATCTATTTCCCCCCAGATCTTAGAATAGTAGGTGGTATAGTCTAATAATTTTTTGGCATATATAGGAGAAACCCTTAAATTTAAGTGTGTCTCTATTGTGCCATTCATGTCTATTGGTATTCTAAACCTATAGTCCCATTAGTATGTCAAAGACTAGGTAGACTTCTGATGAATGTTTATTTGGCACACTGTTCAGCCTGTTATGCACAAGTGCATAGAATTAAAATAATAATTTCTAGTTGATTTCATGCTTCTGTAGCTTAATGGTCTCTGATGCTTATAGTAGATCCATTATACATACACTCATACAGAAAAGATGCACTGAAAGAAAATGTCAGCTTTTGAATAAACCACTGTCTAAATTTACTCCCAAATGAAATTGAAAAGAAAATTGGAAATATGACTTTTAGAAGGATTTACTACTATCTTTTTTTCTGGGTAATTTGATACAGTGGTATTCATAATGAGCAGTGAAGTTCTTAGAGTAATTTTCCTACTTATATCTATGTACTGACCTGACATATCCTGTTTTTCTTTTAAATGCAGTTTAATGTAATTAACCAATAGCTTGAGATTTGATTAAAATGTGACATTTTATGGACTGATGGTGATTTTCCATCCCTGTCCCAATCTGGGAGGTGAAGAACTCACTTTAATCTATATTCTGAGCAAATGTTTACACTTTTTGTAGAAGTTGGAAACTGATATGTTGGGTTCAAAAGCTTCCATCTATGTAAATATATTGAGTAAACTCTTGATAGACCATTTTACTAAAATAGATTTTTCTAAAAGAAATGATAGTTATATCAATAACTCTAAACAATGAATAGCACCAAAGTAATCTGAATTTGTAGACAACACATATTTAAGATTTACATATTTATCTTCCTAATGATATTTTACATTGATATTCAAAATTAGATGTAGTTCCAGACTGAACAATAAAAAATTAATTTGGATAAAGTTAGAAATTGAACAAAGTATTAAGAACAAATTTTCATGATGAGAAACTTACTGTTCATAATGCATAAATTGGGTAAATTCAGATTATTATCAAAATTATTACTGCAACTATATGGAAGCATTTGCCTTTAAGGGATGTTTTAACTTGTAGAACTACCATACCCAAAGACTTCTGATTAATGCATCAGTGTTAATGTAGAAAAGAGATTTTAATAGGTTGTCTAAGAATGATGCATTTGGACTTTTCTTGTTCAAGATATTTTATCATGATTTTTTTCAATCATTACATGGAAGAAGACAAGGCAAATTTTGAAAAAAAAATATTCTCAGTTGTTGACTTATGATAGATAACAGAATATAATTCAAAATATTTTGACTGGTTGGGAAAAAAATTCTAAAACTTCAAATATTCATTTTCAAAAGGGCTCTCTTCAGACATAATATGAAGTTTTTCAAGTATGTTAAAAAATGTCACTTATAGTGATACCAACACTGGAAATATCTAGATTGAAAAGAGTGTATGTGTCAGATAAAGTGTCCTCCATGCACTCCACATTACTTCTAACATCAAAGTAACAGATAACGAAGGTCTGAACTAAAGTAATGGCTTTGCAAGTGGAGAGAAGAGGATGAATCTGAGGGATATTTCAGTTAAAATTAATAATATCTGGCAACTAATTTGAAAAGGAAAGGGAATTGAATCAAGGCTGTTCCAAAGTTGTAACCCTAGGAGACAAAAGGACAGGAGTGCTATTCAAAGACATAAAAAAGCTTGTAGGAGATAGTTTTGTTTGTTTGTTTGTTTGTTTGGGAGAATATTATGACATTATGGTAAATAACTTAAGACTTTGTTGTTGTTAAATTTATATTATTATTATACATAGTAGTAAGTACCTAATTATAACTTGGAAACTAAAGATCAAAGTATGAAAAAGAAAAGCTCTAGGCTACCCTCTATCTGGTATCACAGATATCTCTTTATGACATTTTTAGTTGCCTTGTGTTAGAAGAATGTCTCATTGCACCCTTTTGTTGACTCTCTCCAAAAATTCAAGTACAGCATTATTTTAAAAATTTTTGGAGGAAATCATTGGAGGTTAACTGGGTACTTTCCTCCATCTTTGCTCTGCCCCCAGAAATCCATCATTGAATTTTGAAATAAGTCCAAAACACTCATTTTACATGTAAATATTCTGAAGAATAAAGGTATTGAATGACTTTCTTAAAGTCACATGTGTTATACAAAGCATGTTTAGGAATTTTAGAAATAGAGTCATGTGAACAAGATACCTTCTGAAAAAGACTGAGACAGAAGCAACAGAAGAATAATGAGAACTTATAAAGAGTAATGAGAACTTTTGGTCAAGAGGGAGCAGGACTCTTGAAGAGTAGTATTACTTTTGTTCACAAGGGATCAGTAGTAAGAAGAGCAGTATTACTTCCAGTCCCAAGCAGATGTACCAGGGAACAGTATCAGATTAAAGGCCCTTCTGGGAAAAGTAGATCAGGAGAACAATGGCCAGACCTCTACTCAGATTATGTCACCTTGGAAGAACTGAAAATTCCTGAACACTAAAAAGTAACTCTTAAAACAAGCAATATGGAAAAAAAATAGAATAGGTATATAATACACAGTATAAAAGACCATAGCAATCTAATAATCTTTAAATCAATAATGTAAGCTTTTAGAAAAAAAAATAATTAACTAACAAAAACTGTTGGAAAAATTGTAAAAAAAAAAAATTGGCAGACACTATGTATAGTCCAACATTTCTCATTACATACCAAGATGAATTTAAATGAATATATGATTAAACAGAAACATTGATACTATGGGCAATTTGGGAAGCATGGAATAATTTACATATAAGATCTATGGATAAAGAAAGAATGGATAAAAGAAGATAAAGAACACCATTAGATATAAACTGGTAATTTTGTTTAAATTAAATTAAAAGTTTTTTGCAAAAACAAAAATCAATGAAGGCAATATTGGAAGAAAGTTGTGGAAAATTCAAAACAAGTATCTCTGATAAAGGTCTTATTTCTTGAATACCTAGAGAATTATATAACAAAAATATAAGTCAGTTTACAAATTCTTCAGTTTACAAATGCCCAATGATATGAGTAGGTAGTTTTCAGATGAAGAAATCAAAGCTGTCTGTAGTCATATAAAAAAAAAAAAAAAATTCCTTAGATCACCTATGATTAGAGAAATGCAAATTAAAACAACTTTGAGGAACTACCACAACCATTAGCTTGACTAATATGACACAAAAGGAAAATCATAAATGTTGGATGGGATGTTGGAAAAAGTGATCACTTGACTCAACAAATTTGAAAGACAATTGAGGATTATGCCCAAAGAGCTATATAATTGTGCATACACTTTAACTAGCAATATCATTAATAGATCTATATCACACACAGATAACAAAGGAAAACATTTGCATAAGAGCTCTTTCAGTGATAAAAAATGAGGAACTATTCAACAATTGGGAAATGGATAAATAAGTTTTGATTTGTGATTATAATGGAAAGAAATTTTTTTTTAAAGCAATGATGAGCATATTGATTTCAGAAAATCCTGGAAAGTCTTATATGATACAGAGTGAAGTCAGAAGAACCAGGAGAATATTGTACAAAATAATAGAAATATTGTGAAATATGTAACTATGAATTACTTTGCTATTCTCAGCAAATTTTCAGATATAAAGAGAAAGCGTATATGAGGGAATATAGGAGTCAGGAGTAGGGGAATTTTTTTTTTTTTTTTTTTTTTTTTTTTTGGAGTAGGGGAATTAAAGGTGCCATGGTCAGGGGCTAACAATTAGCAACATGGGCAGCTGATCTGTAGGTCTGCTTCCCTTCAGTGAATTCCCCTGCATTTAAGAAACAACAGAAACCTTTGTAGGTTTATAGACAGCTAGCAGTAATTGTTTTCCCTGCATACTTAATGGGAAATTGTTTGACTGTCAAAAATTCCCTTTCTTTCCATATAGCCCCCAAGACCATGCAAACATGAAAAACTTATTTGAAGTCAGTATAGATTTTTGATGAGTAGGAAAGAGGTGTGAGATAGGGTTCCAGAGACCTCTAGGACCTAGTCCCAACTTCTATCAACACACAGTGTAAAAGGCAGATTAATTTAGTTTTCATAGTTCTTAAAAAAAAAAAAAAAAAAAAAAAAAAAAAAAAAAAAGCCTAATCAGGGCATGATAAGATTGCCTGATTTCTCTTTCAACGAACAAAAGGGAAAATGGGAGTGGTCCCAAATATTTAAGCAAAGTAGGCCTTTAAATAAAGAAATTCTAGCCCTAGGAAACAAAAGAGTAAAAGATTTTATAGCAGCAACCAGAGAATCTTCCAGGGCTGGGCTGCAAATCAAAATATCTAATACTTGTATTGTGTTTTATATCTTCCACTGACCACTTGCTCTGATTACAGAAATTTTCTATAAGAGGAAAAATCAGGGACATGATTTAAATAGTATCAAAACTGGTCCTTCATGTCTTGACTTGAGAGCACATACAGGATAAAGCATCCTTAAAGCAGTTTTACTTCAGGTAACTTTCCTAATTTTAACAATTCTACTTTCAGCCAGACTCAGGAATAATCAGGTGGGTTCTCATTCAAAAGACCACTGGGAAAAAGGATCAGCAGAGGCCAAGATAGTAATCCTAATTCATTCCCAGACACTAACTTCCATCTGTAACAACTTCTGAGTAGTTTGTGGCATATTCCTTTCGTGTAGTGGATCACTGGCCGAGTGATCTATTAGACAGTCATACCTGCATTTAAAACTCCAAATAAATATCAGGTGCAGTCCCAAAAGATTTTATTTCCTATAGCAATTTTCATCAATCAAAGCTTCAGATGAATCTAGCTCAGAGATCATAATAAGAGATTTATCCTAGAAAGTTCACAGCTTATCCTTCATATTTAAGTAGATGGTTTTAAGTTCAACATTACACAGATCATTTTGCTTTTAAAATATCCAATACATAGAAAAATTCTAAATTGCATATTATCTATAACAGAAATATTATTCTCAGTCTCTTTAAATAATGGGTACAACTTTAAGATGATTCAATGAAAATGATTAAAACTCATACAAAATATAGAATATCTTAATTTCACATAAAAGAATCTTAACAGAATGAACAATTTCTTCATTCTTAAAAAAATGTTGTCAACTTCCTCCAATTGAATGCCTATAAACTTTTTGGAAATAACCTTATCAACTTATTAAATCAGGTTAAAATTCTGCTCTAGGTTTTGTTTTTTGGTTTTGGGTTTTTTTTGTTTTTGTTTTGTTTTGTTTTGTTTTTAATAGTCTTTAAACAAGGAGACCATTATGCACTTAGATAAACATTAAATAATTTGCTGGAGACAGATGGAATACCTTGGTAAAAATAAATAGCTTTCAGAAAACTTATGGTTCCAACAAACTTCCCAGGGCAGCTATAGACTTGAAAAATAAAAATAAAACATCATGTAAATGTAGGCTATTCCTTTAAACAATACAAGCATTTAATATTTCAATCAGCAAGGAGCTGCAGTTTGTTAAAAAGCAGCTGCACCACACGTAGTGGGGGGAGAGGGAAATTAGATTATTGCCAGACAGTCTAACCTGACAAGGTCCTTACACATTCTTTTACAAGCTAAAACCATAAAATACTGGCAACAGTTCCAATCATTCCTGGCAAGTAGAGGGAAAAGAAATAAAATCAGTATCAGATTCCATGTTTTTGGGCTCAAAAGTCACTGTAAATAGTGCCTGCAGCAATGAAACCAAGTACTTGCTCCTTCTAAAGAGCTTTGGCAAATCTGGACAGAAGTAACATTGATATGTAAAGTTAAAGTTATGTTTTTTCCAGTAGTAACCTATGGCTGTGAGAGTTGGACTGTAAGAAAAGCTGGGCAGTAAAGAATCAATTCTTTTGAATTGTGGTGCTGAAGAAGACTTCTGAGAATCTTTTAGTAGCTGAAAGATCAGATAACTGAAGAAACAAAGGTTTAAACTTTGGAACTTTTCAATTTATTAAACAATTTATGCCAATTGCCTAACAATCAGCACATTCTCAAATTAGGACTAGATGTTGCATTTAGGGTAAGACAAGCTTTTATGCAATGAGAAACAATCATTTAAATAAAACCAATTAATTACAACAACAGTTGACCATGATATATTAGGTAATCTGATCTAATTGGAGAAAAGATTAAAGATTTTCCAAGTAGGGAGGGGGAAAGCAAATAGGTACAATTTCTTTAAATTAGAAGAAAAAAGATATGTGTCCCAGTCTTTGAACGTATCTGTATTTAATTTAAAGAACATGAAGTGATTGACCAGGATAGAGCAAAAATGAAAATGACATATTATAAAATTGTGATAAACCCCTTGAATTCATGTGGTCAGTTTAACTTAGGTCCTAATTTAAAAGTCTCTAAATATCAAGAAGTGGTGGTCTAATTTCCTAACCATATAAGACTGGGTCCAAACAAGGCAATGGCATTTTCTTGGAAATCTAACAATTGAATAAAATATTCTCACAAGTCAGAAATTAAACTAGGAAAGAGAAATGAAGTAGCTCCAGAATGGAGTCAATATATTTCCCACTAACTCTTGCTGTTATGAATCCCCTCATTCAGGCTACTCATTAGAAGGACAAATACTAAAGCAAACCTTGAATACTTTGACCACACAATAAAAGAGAACTCATTGAAATAGAAGCTCATATTCATAACAACTGAAGCAAAAGGAGAATATGGTGGAAGAGGATGAGATGAACAGAGTAGCAGGAAAGCAAGGAACATAAGCTTAGACTGACTTTGAGAGATGGCGGAAGATTGAAAGGCAAATAGTACTATGGGTCATGAGGTCATGAAAAATTGGGTATGATTGAATGGCTGAACAGCAGCAACAATACTCAATACTCTAGCCTCCAAATATCCCATTCACATATCTTCCAATTATTATATGGAAATATAGTGCTATAATTAAAAGATCATTTTATATGTCTAACTTTTTTGTTCTTTTTATCTTCTACCACTGAAAAAATCCTCAGAAACAGATGGATTTGTAGAAATCTATCAAACATTTAGGGAAAATAGTCCCCAAACTAAATAGGCTATTAGAAAAATGAGTTTAAGAAAAGTTATATGTTATATATTATACTATATATATATATATATATATATATATATATATATATATATATATATATATATATGTTATGATATAAATAGGGTTTGATAACTAAAACAGGGAAAATAATACAAAGAAGAAAAACTAAAAATCAGCTTCCCTAATTAAATTGCCAAATTCTTAATAACATGCTATCAAGAAGATTAAAGGAATATAACCAAACAAAACATACATTATATAAATATGTGATTTATACCAGGAATATAGGACTATTTCAATATAAGGAAAACTATAAGCATAATTAGCCACATCTGTTGCAAGATCGACAATAACCATATAATAATACAATAGATTCAGAAAAAAAAAAATGAACACGACATAGTATTTATTCTTACTAAAAATAATAGGAAGCATAGGAGTAAATGTATCCTTTCTTAAGATGATATATGCAATCTTCCTAAAACCAGAAACACCATAATCTATAATGTTGTTGAAAGTCTTTTGTTTTACTTTGTTTTGTTCTTAAGGAGGACCAATGATAACATGGGATTATGTCTTGACTCATACATGAATTAAATATAAGTAAAACAGAAATGTGCAGTTGTCTGCCTCACTCTTAAAATGATTAGACTTCAGTGGCCAGAAAAAAAATTAAGATTATTGGAACTTATATGGGATTCATTGGATGATTTTGGTTTCTTTGATATCTGACCAAGTTCTAAGGTCCCTACATCACTGGCTTCAGACATTCTCTGAAAGAAACAAACATACAAATAAATAAATGAATGAATAAACAAATAAATAAATAAACAGATGAATAGATAGATCAAAATATATGAATAGATTGTTTTCAGAAGAAAGTTTACTTATCTATGGTTACAAAAAGGATATAAAATACAATTCATTTCAGTAAAGTCAATTAAAATAATTTTGAGTTGCCACTACATATCTATCATATTAGCTAAAACAATAGAAAAGGAAAAATCACAAAGACTGCAGGAGATGTAGAAAAATAGGTGCACAAGTGTACTGCTATTTCATTTCTCAATTTGTTTAATTATTCAGAAGAACAATTTGGAACTATGTACAAAGAACTATAAAACTTTTCATACCCCTGATCCATCAAGACAATTATAAGAATTGTATGCCAAAGTGTTCAAAAAAAAAAAAAAAAAGAATGAAAGAAAATGACCAATATGTGCAAAAAAATTATAACAGCTCTTTTTGTGGTGGCAAAGAATTAAAAGGTTAAGGGATGCCCTTCAACTGAGCAAGTGTTAAACAATTTGTAGTATATGATTGTGATAATATAGAATTGTGATATAATGAATAACTCACAGATTTAGAAAAAAATTGATGACATTTGTGAAATGATGCAAAGCAAATTGAACAGAACCAAAAAAAAAAAACAATTAGTAAGTGTGGTTATGACAAGAATTAATAATGTATGAAAAGATGAAAATTCAATAAATTTTTCATTTGTCATTTTAATTATCACTAAAGTTTTAAACCTGGAAAATTCCATTTTCCTTTACAAAGGAAAAGGAAAAAAATTAAGAAAATAATAATAAAAAAAAATCATATAAATATTTGCACCAATTTTAAATTTCTGACAACTCTGATATTCTACTAAATGAGTCTTTTTCTTCTTTAAAACAAACCTGAGAGATTGACAGAACAAAAAGTTGAATACTAATCATTTTTAGATGATAGAAATTAAAGTGGCAATGATTCTACTTTTTTCTTCTTTTTTAAATAGATGTCATTATGTTTCTCAGGTGCCTACAAAGGGTACCTAAGTTAACACTGGTCATGCTGCATAGCTCTTATTTTCTTGTTTCAAAATGAAGTGATGTGTGATAGTTTCCGGTAGCCTAAATTGTTTGATGAGGTGAAGCATTATGTTTCGCTATAGAGGGGGAAAAAAAAGATCATTAATCTTCACCTATTACAGAAATATATTTCCTTTCAAAGATAATTTTTCTGCTTCTCCTTTATTCTTTTGGAGAAAAAATGGGGACATCAAGACAGTATGAGGAAAGGGAATGATTTGGCATTTTATAAAATTTTATGTAATAAATATATAAATTCTAGGATAATTGCTTTCCACAAAACAGAGAAAATTAAAATGGAAATAGAATAATAGTCAAGGATAAGTATACTCAAATTAAAACCAAATAACATCATGAATTGAAGTCCAAATTATTTTTAAAGGATGCTAATATATTTATTGTCCTTTCATATTTGATTCTTTAGGAGGAAGATTTGATCACAGTCTACATCAATAATAATTTCTTCTCGAAACTTGGAACAAATCATTTAAGTCTTGTATCTTGGAACAAGTCTCCATACTCCTCAGTTTACTCATCTGTAAGACAAGGGATTAGACTATATTTCCTCTAAATTCCTAGTCAACTCTAGACTTTTGATTTATTTATTAAACAAATACATAGTTTTAAGATTCTGGTTTTATTTATGTTTTCAAGCATATGAAAGCCTTGGTACCAAACAATTTTCCATCTTTCATATCTTCTTAATCTACTTTAAGCTATGCAAAAGCCATTCATCTGTTTTGCTGCAGAGATCACATACAAATCATTTCTGTTCATCTTTTCAAGGGAGATTTTTTTTTTTTTTTTTTTTTTGCCAGGCATTCTTCAGAGCAGTCAATACCTTGCAAATTTAAGCAGGTGAATTTCTAATTCACCTTTGAGCCAAGGAAAATAGTGATTCTAGCTATTTTCAAAATAGTCAGATGTCTTTTATTTGTCACAGATATGTCTGTTTTGCTGTCTTTTAAATAACTGCTCAAGTTGAAAATGCAGTCATTAAGTCAAGGATTAACTGTGATTCCTATCATTTCTTTGCAAATAGAACTGGAGAACTCTTGTTATAACTATGTCACATCAAGTTCCCTGGGCAGATGGAAAGGCGTTTGATAGTTATAGTTTCTAAACTTACTAAGCAACAAGCCCCTCTTTATGGCCTCTAGACAATTTCCATTTTAGAGCAGGTCTCTAAAAATGTTGAACATAATCTGGTTAGAGGCTGATGTAAAGTGTCTGACACTATAAATGATTTTGAATATTTGATGCTATAAATGATTTGCAATGCTTGGGCATTTTTCTTTGCTGATGAGGCAGAAATTTTCAAATCTGACACATTTGCAAATCCTGGTAGGCCATATTTTCTTTTTGCAAAAAATTGACACAGTTCAGAAAACATAAATAAATATCTCCAGGGCATGTGTGGCTTATGAGTTGAAAAGTAGATTATTCCATGAGTATGGGAAAAAAAAAAAAAAAAAAAAAAACAGCTTCATGCTTTCAAGCAAATATTCCATGAATTTGCATATCATAATTCAAAAAATATTATTTTCATTTAAAATGTTTATAATTTATTCATACATATACATATGAATATGTCTACATACATACATACATATGTGTGTATAAACATGTCCATATACACATAATGAACCTTATTCTTATTGGTCAAATCTTATATATATAAATAGATTAATTTATTCAGAAAGGTAAAAATATTTATTCAAAGACAAATTTTCAGGGCTTTGCTCTTATTTGTGTGCACATAAAGGAAAAAGACTCCAAGTATTATAAGAATACTTATCACAGAAGTATTTCAGTGATATATTACAGAATAATTTTAACTTTGCCAGCCTTTTAGGGGTGGAATCACCTGCCAATATACTATCCTAACATCTTTATTTTTTTCTTTTAAAGTGAACTATAAATGTGGATAACCAGTCATGGATCTAGTTGAAATTGAATGAGACAAAGGTGACTTTCAAGATTTTCTTTATCTTCTTTTGATAACTATTATTCTTGCTAAAGTAGCCTATTTCTCTATTCAAAGGCCTATCTACCAAAATGCCTCCCAGAGCATTGCCTCCTGAGTGATATTTTTTGCTCTTTCCAAATTACCTCCTGACATTTTTTTTCTTCTTTCTCTTGGAATCTTTCCATTAATGTGTTGAAATGATGCACTTTATTAACAAGTTCTAAGGCTTGGATCAATGTGTTACTTTCTCTTCACAGGTCCCTCACTGAACAAAAGAATTGCAAAATTTTCATTATTGGAAACAATATCCCAGGCCATCTGCTCTAACACTTACACTTAACTGTCTGTGTAATCTTGAACAATTCAGTTAATTTCCCTAGGCCTTTGTTTCTTCTTCTATGAATTGAAGGCTTTGGCCTAGATGGTCTCAGAAGTCTGTTGAATTTGTAGACACAGTATGAATTTGTAATCCTCTAATTGAAAAAAAAATGGCCTCAAATCACCATTTAGACTTTGTTTGAAGATCTCAGCTGAAGATGAAACCGAACCCTTTCCCAGTTTGCATAGTACTTATACTTAAGAACTTTTCGTTTTCATTTTTGTTTTCCTGTGAAGCAGCTAAGTAGCTCAGTAGATAGAATGCAGTTCCTAGAACCCAGCTCCCTTGAGTTCAAATGCTGTTTAACACATATCAATACATATTGATTACTGACTTCCTCCATTTCTTTATCCATTAAATGAAACTAATAATAGAACTTATCTTTCAGTGCTGTTGAGAGGACAAAATAATATTTATAGCACTTTATAAACTCTAAGGTATTATTAGTTTCTTCACACTTTACTGATGTTATTCCTAATTCTACTTTCTGAGGAAATATAAACAAAGAAAACTGAAACTTTTTTTTTTCCCTCCTAAATAGCCATTTGACCAATTGGGCATAGGTTTAAATAAGGCAAAGGTAGGTTTGGTATAAAGAGGAAAAACCCTTCTGAAAATGACATCAAAAAGTTGAAGGAGCTATCTTTATAGAAGTATTGGTTCTATCCTGTGTGGAGGTCCTCCAATGAAGACCATTTGTTGCAGATACAGTAAAATGAATTCTTACTCAGTGTTGGCCTTCAAAGAACCCTCCAACTGTGGGATTCTGTCATTTAACAAAAGAAAGCAAAGAAATTAGTTTAAAGACCTTTAACAATGGAATTTATTGCAAAGAGCAATAAATGACATGTTATTTTCCATATCAAAAAAAATGAATTTAAGTTATTGTAGGATTGTAGATTTACATAAAATAAAAGTTTTATTATGTAGTATTGGGAAAAGAAGAAGTGAAAATGCCAACTAATTCCTGCTACTTCTGGCAGCTTCTTCTATTGCTATTTCCTTCAATTTTCTTAAATCACCTTTCTAAAAGCCCTGAGAATAGCTATTTAGCTATTCCTCGAATTCCACTTCACTCTTTCAACACAAAATCTAATCAATTGAAACTAAAAGCATTCACTAGTTTCAGTTTTTAGAGTTACTAGGTAAACTTTTTTTTTTTTTGGAAATGTCAGCCACTTATTTCTAATGAATCTTCATTGTAAAGAACCATAGACACCTCTATTACTGTATATTATATACATACATACATATATGTGTATATATCTATCTCTTTCTCTCTCTACATATATATATATGAGTTTTCTATTTAAATTGACATAGTAAGAGTAATACTGGTTGATGTGAAATAGCTTTCTTCCTGCACATGTTTCCTATAACACAGATGGGGAGGGAAAAAAAGATGAATTTGCTGGGTTTTTTTGAGGGCTCTAGCCTTAGGTTGGTATGACTTGCAGCTAAAGAAAAATTGTGCTAATGAAATAAATCAATGTGCAAATATTTATTATGTTTTAAATGCCTAGAACTTATAGTAAGCATTGATGATGCAGTCCTTGGTCTTAAGAAATATGAATTCTAATTGGGGAAACAAATGAGCACCTATATACAGTATAATAAATAATATCCAAAAGATTCATTTACAAACAGAAAAAAAACATAATTTTAAAGAGAAAAATATGAACAGCTATAAGAAAAGGCAATGTCTCTAGTTGAAAATGTTCTTTATGACAAGTCCTAATGGATAGTGAATCTAATCGGTAGAAGTAAGGAAGAAAATAATTCCTAGCTTGGAGAAGAGTCAAGCAAAATCACAGATGGTGTGAAAAGAATATAAAATAAGCCAAATCATAAAGCCCAAAGAGTGGAACAATATGTAAAAACACTAGGCCTGGTTGTGAAGATATTTAAATATCAAACAAAAAAAATTTTTGACAACATTGATTAGAGCTTTCAAAATATATTGAATAAGTAAGATAGGATATGCTTTAAGGAAAAACTTTTTTTTATTAATTTATTATTTATTTTTAAAAATTTAACTTTAGAAGTATTTTGTTTTGAACTTTCTTTTACCTAGAAACATCAAGAAGGCAAGCAATATGATATCAATTATTCATGTGAAATTATGAAGAATATAGTTTCTTATTATTCATATTGGAGAAAAAAAGATCAGAAAAACAAAGTGAAAAACATGATACTTCAGTCTCCACTCAAATCTCATCAGTTCTCTCTGTGAAGAGGGGATAAAATTTATTATCATGAGTTTTTTTTTTTTTCCATGTCATCCTACAATAGCCAACTCACTTCCACAATCCTTTTGTAATGTAGAATCCTTCTAACTGACCTAATAATGATAAATTTTTTAGAAGTTACATCTATCATCTTCCCATATAAATATGTAAACCATTTAGCTTTATTGAGTTTTTTATGATTTCTCTTTAGATTACTTTTATGTTTATCTTGATTCCTTTCTTTGAAAATCAAATTCTCTATTCTGCTCTGATTTTTCCTTCAGAAATTATTGAAAATGTTCTATTTCATTAAATATCCATTTTTCCCCTTGAAGAATTATTCTGAGTTTTGCTGGTAGATTATTCTTGATTGAAATGTCAGATCTTTTGCATTTCAGAATATCGTATTGCATGTCCTCTGGTCTTTAATATGGAAGTTGCTAAATCTTGTGTAATTCTAACTGTGGATCCACAATATTTAAATGGTTCCTATTTGACTGTTTGCAATACTTTCTAACTTATACCTGGGAAATATAAAATTTTATTACAATTTCCCAGCAGTTGTCATTTTAGGATTTATTTTAGGTGGTGGTCATTGGATTCTTTTAATTTCTATTTTGTCTTCTGGTTCTAGGATATTGAAAGAGTTTCCTTTGATCATTTCTTGAAATATAATATCTGGATTCTTTTGTTAATGATGGTTTTAAGTAGTTGATTAATTTTTCATTTTTTTCTTTTCAAATTTTTTCCAGGTTAGTTGTTATTTTCAATGAGATATTTCGCATTTTCTTCTAATCTTTTGACTTTCTCTGTTTCTTGATATGTTGTAAAGTTATTAGTTTCCATTTGCTTATTTCTAATTTTTAAGGAAATATTTTCTTCAGTGACCTTTTGAATCTTCCCCCCCTTCTCATTTGGGTTGTTCTGCTTTCAAAGAGTTATTTGCATCAATGAAGGTTTGCACTTGTTTTCCTTTGTCCATTTCTGCTTTTAAAGTGTTATTTTCTTCAGAATTTTTGTGCCTTTTTTGCCAAGCTGTTGTCTTTTCATAATATTCTTCCTTTGTTCTCATTTCTTTACCTAATTTTCTTTTCCTACTCTTTTTTATTATTACTACTACTAATAATAATATTTTTAATTTTTTAATTTATATTTTATCTGTTCTGGGAATTTTTGCTAGGCTGGCATCAAATTGATATTTTACCCCTCTAAGTTTTGTTTACAAATATTTTTACTTCATTGTCTTCTGAATTTGTCTTGATCCTCTCTGTCATTAGGAGTTTTTCATGGTCAGATTCTTTTCTTATGTTGCTACTTGTACAGTTTTCTACTTTGTTTCTTATTTTTGACGTTTTTACTAGATTTCAGCTCTATCTCCAGTATGGGAGACATATTGCCTTGAGTTTCACACATTTACAAATTAATATTTCTGAGTTAGTTATAGTAGTTTAGAAGTTCTGGGTGGTTTCAAGATGGTATGATCTAGGGAGAGTTGTTGTCACTTCCACCCTGCTCTCTAGTCTTTACCTAAGAATCTCCCCCACCCAAATCCCTTGGGATCAGGATACTCTTTACAAATCTTGTCCCTTGGGACTAGAAATTATGTTTTTCTACAGGGTCTTTGATACCCTATGATCAAAAGCGATATTGATTCTCAATGTTTTCTGATCAGTTACCCTTGCTAGTAAGATTTTTCATCCACATAAGCCAGTCTCTATGTCCATGACACAAATCTGTCCTTTAAACCTTGTCTTGGACATATATTCATATTGAACATAAGCTGACATTTATTCTTTCTGAACTAAGAATCCCCCCATAATTCATGTCACTTACTAGTCCTACTTAAATCTCTTCTTTTCCATTTTTTTCTCTATTATTCTATTCTTTCTGTCTCTGCATCTGTCTCTCAAACACACACAAAACACATCACATCAACTGACTCAACTTTTCATCTATTCTATCAGATCATCCATCACTAATAAATATCTTGAGAGCAACTAACATTTTTGGTTGTCTGATTAACAAGATATTTTGAATTATTGATTCTGTTATGAGCACCAAATTTTTTTAAAAGTTAACTTTATAGGCTTGAAAAGGAAAGCTATGGAGGACACAGAAATAAATTGATGATGATTATATTTAAACTTTATACACAGTAGTATTAAACATATCTCATCATCTCTGAAATATCTTTGGTATAATGAGGAGAATTGAATTGAAAAGAACTCTAAGGAAAAGTATAATGGTATGTTGAATATTAAAATATCTAGTCAAAATTAAATATGCTCCTTTAATGTTGCCTTCACTCAAATATATCCAAATATAGACTAATCAACACGTTGGTTTAGGCTCTGCATACTATAGCACAAATGCTCTGACCCAAAGTTTCTTAGAGTCTAGTTTCTATGCAATTCCATAAGGATTATGAGGGCTGATTTCTGCTTTGCCTATAAAAATATCTCTCAATTCTGTACATGCATAAAACTCACAAAACATTTTTCTCAGGCTAATTCCACTGTGTGAATTTACTCAAGTGACCCTGATGAGGCTAAATTGTAAATGCTCTGCCTCACTTACACTTATCGGTAAAGGTTATGCTGGCAATGTGCCATGTTATCCAGTTAATTAAAATAAATATCTGTATAATCATTTATATGCAAAGACTTTTGTTTGTGTTTGTTTTTTCTCTCTCATTAACACTGGTACCTCTGAATTTCTGAATTCATCTCATTGTTATTGCAAATTGCAATCTACCTGTGTTTACAAAATAATTTTCTGAATAAAAATAGAAAGATTTATTGTGAAATATATAGCTAAATAAAATATGTGCGTACAATTCTACTATTCCAAGAAACTAGCCAATATTCACATATACATCCCAGGATATGCATGTTGATATCTTACCAAATTGCCAGGCCTCCCACTTCAATAGCTTCATCCCTGCCATGACCTTTGTCTTTATTCCACCTCAGATGCTCTGATTGTTGGTTTAGGGTAGCTCTTATTATTATATATGAATGTGCTTCCATCATAATCCTGGAATCTGAAACTCTGACTTTAATTGTCCTTCCTTCTCCTTCCTTTACATTTCTTATTCCAACTCTATTTCTCATTCTCACCCTGAATTTACCATTTTTGTATCCTCTCTGCTGAGGTTTCATTTTCCTTTCTTCTCAATTTAACCATTTATTATTGGATCAGGTCCACCTGATGCTCTATAATTCAATCTCTAACCCTTTTAGTGTGCACACACCTATTAAATCTATTGCCAAATTAAATACACCACACACTTTCTCCATTCCTATTCACTTGTAAGTTTTTGTATGTCACTAAAAAAAAAAAAAAAAAAAAAAAAAAAAAACACTTTACTACAAACTGAAATACTCTAATCTCAATTTTTATTGTTGCTGTTCATCTTCTTTTCTTCCCCTTCTCTTTTCTTTTCCCTTTCCCCTTCTCCTTTCCCCTTCCCTTTCCCCTTTCTCTTTCCCCTTCCTCTTTCAATTCCCCTTTTCTTTCTTCCTACTCCTCATATTCTTCTTCTTCTTCTTTTCCCTGTTATTTTCCCACATTACTGACTCTATGTCTCTATGTTATGCCATTTGGAGTTTTTTTTTTTTTTTTTTTTTTAAGATACTGGAGTGATTTGTTATTTCTTTCTTCAGATCATTTTATAGATTAAAAAACTAAGGGAAACAATCACTTACCCAAGATTGCATAAGCATTAGTGGAAGTGTTAGTAAGTGATCTTAAGAAGTTGAGTCTTTTCTTTCCACAATTTATTCATCATCATACTTTCTGTAGAATATTGTCCATTCCTTTTCTTCTTACCTTGTCACATGCCACACAGACATCACACACACACACACACACACATCTTCCTCCCTTTTAGGAAAAAAATGTGCCTTCTTTTTATAGAAAAAAAATCAAGACAAAGCTGACTAAACATCTTAAGGCATGTTTGAAGACAAATATTTTAATTCAAGTATGTATTACTCAGTCTCCTCATTTACAAAATAAATTTGGACTCTATGATGTTAATATCTCTTCTCATCTAAATCTCTGATCCTCTTATGTACCTCACAGAATTATAGTGAAAATTAAATGAGATACTTAATATCAAATGTTTTTAAACTGAAAATTATGAGTTATAATTGCTTTCCTAATTTTTATTAAAGAATGGACAGAAAACCCAAGGAGTCCATGCATGTCTCAACATTTTTACAAGATACAAGAAATTTGGAGCTCTTAGGGATACACATATAATTCAGTTCTTTCTGCATTTGGAGGAACTACTAACTTTTGTTTCTCCCATGTAGCCATGATTATTATGGACAGCAATTGTTTTAAATAATTAAAAAGGAAAGGGATAACCTATTCCAAGAAAAGTCATCTAACCACTCTGGGTTTCAATTTCCACATTTATACAATGAGAAGAGTTGAATAAGACAAGCTAAAAAAATCACTTATTGCTTTAAATCTATGATCTTATGAATATTCCAAAAGGCTATGAGCCTTACCCTACAAGGAAATAGAAGAAATGATATTGTCATTTTTTCAAAGAAGGAACTGAGTTTAATTGTTCATACAACTAGCATCAAATGAATGATGCAAACCAAGTCTTCTTGATGTCAAGCTTTGTTTCTTAGCAGTCTATATTATTTTTCTCTCCTTATTGTTAGTATTAATCAAATATATAACTTTTGGAAATGCTTTTCTTACTGGAGTAAGAGCAGCAGCAACATATATTTGACACATAGTAGGGCTATTTTTTTTTATTCCCTATGGCAAAACTGCCCATTTATATCTTTTATAAGGCTCAGCAAATCTTTTCATATCCTCCTTATCTAGAGGGATAGAATAGAAACAATCCTTAATATCTATAATTCAAAGAGTCCATTCTCTAGGCAATTGAGTAGGAGATGGAAGTCCAGGCTGAATACTTCCCATAGTTTCCATCTGTTCATTTACATTTTTAAAAAATCAGTCAACATCCTCTATTTTCCAGATTTCTTTTTTACAACAAATACAGGAGAATTCCAAGGACTTAGAGGTTATAAGTGTCCTTGATCAAGTTGCTCCTGTACTATATCTAATAAGGCCTGAATTTTTTTCAGTAGCTAAGGGCCACTGTTCCATCCATACAAGTGTATCCGTTTTCCATTGGATAGGAACAGGTGAGTATTGGCAGGCCTTCAACAGCCTTGCCTACAAAGCAAAATTACTCAATTGTAATCCTGTTATAAGATGTCTCTTCCCCAGAGATTGATGGGGATTTTTCAAGTATAAAAGGAGTAAAAACTCCTGTTTCACATTCAAAAGTCTATCTTAGAGGGGTAGCACTAGCTTCAGCTGCTATTGATCACCCTATACCAGACATATAGGTATCTGTCTTAATCTTTGGCCAATGACTGGGCTAGTTGGAACCTCTAATGACTGTACAATCTGCACCTGTGTCTACCAATCCTAATGGTATGCCATTTATATAGATAGTGAGCACAGGGCAGTCAACTGTCACAGCTGCTGTCTAGTATATGATTCTGTTGTTTGGAGTCAGAATCTGGGCAACTATCACCCAATTGCTTATTAGGGGTCAATATCAGTAAACCTGATGCTACTACTTCTCCTTGTTGATAAATCACACATTGTCTACCTGTATCAGTGACGGGGATATTATCTACACATTCCCCAGTTTCCCACATCAGTGTATGGATGGACATTGTTTTGTAAGTACTCTCAGGAGGTAAAATGGTCAAGGCTATTGTGCCTGGAGGCAAGAGATCCATAGGCTAGAGAGGAGCAGATTTCACCTCTCCAAGGAATATATATCACAGTAGTCCCAGCTGCATACAACTCTATCCTTCTCAATTGTAATCCCTTTCCCCCATCAGGTTGTTTCCTGGATGATTGGTCATGTCTGATTACTGAACTTGTACCTTGTGCTATTTTTTGTGAAGGCTTCCCCTCTACCTTGCCTTCCTAGGAAGGTGCCCCATGCTTTGATAGCAGTAGCAAGCATTTGCTCATATGCTGCTATAGCATAATTAATCTGTGCTCAAGTGTCTGCATAAAGACTTAACTCTGCTAGTTGGTCACAGGTGATTGGTATATTAACTCCAGGTTGTTTATTTCGTAGGGCTTGTATCCTAGAGAGTTCACTATATTCAGAAAGCCACAAGTTTTGTCCAGGTTCTAAGCATGCCCTTGCTATAGATTTCCAATCACTAGGAGTTAAAATTTCATAATCCAAATTCTGTAATAACATCTTAACATAAAATGATCTAAATCCTTAAAGAGTGCAAGCCTTTTTCAGATCTTTGATAATTTCTAGATTAAAAGGAGTATATCTTCTTTTTTCTTGACCTGAAGAATTAAGCTCTTCAGTCACAGGGTAAGTTTCTATTCTCAAATCAGCTGTATCCTGCCCTTATTCTTGGGCTTTATATAGTTCCTTTTGCAATGGAGTCATGGGGAGGGGAGGTTGTGGAGAAGGTGCTGGTGGTATCACTGCCCCTCCCAATCCTCCCCCTTCCTCCACCCAGGAAGGTGAAATTGATGGGGAAGGTCATGAGGCTGTGTAGGTAGAGGTGAAGGTGAGCTGTGAGACTGAAAATCAACACACCCTTTAAGTTCACTCAAATCTCCATGCCTTTTGGCTATATTGACAGTACCATCCCCCTTCTCCTCCTCTTTCTCCTCATGATTCCTTGTCTGACTGTTCTACTTAAAACTTCTTTTTTCTAGAATTTGCAGGATTCTTTAAGGCTAATTGTATTATGTTGTATACATAGAATGTTTCCTTAGAAATTGAATCAGGACAATTATCATTGTTATATTTATTTGGTTGCTCTCCCTCTAGTTTCCATTAATCTGCCTTTATTTCTTCTTCCTTGGAGAACAAAGGGGACTTGCATTCTAATGTTTCTAAGAGTCCACCAATCTGCTCCCAAGTTACAAGCAAACCTTGCCTCTTTGTTAGCCAATGTATGCTTTCTATAGCATACCACTTGGAGTGGGGGTGGGAATGAGGGTGGGGGAGAGAAAGGCATTCATTTTTATATAGCATTCGCTAAATACTAGTCTCCATAATAAGCACTGTAAAAATATTATTTTGTCACTCTCTGATCCAGCAGTTTTTCTACTAGGCTTGTATCCCAAAGAGATTATAAAAGAGAGAAAGGGACCCACATGTGTAAAAATGTTTGTGGCAGCCCTTTTTATAGTGGCTAGAAACTGGAAACTGAGTGGATGCCCATCTGTTGGGGAACAGCTGAATAAGTTATAGGTATATGAATGTTGTGGAATATCATTGTTCCATAAGAAAGGATGAGCAGAAAAGCCTGGAGAGACTTACATGAACTGATGCTGAGTGAAATTAGCAGAACCAGGAGATCATTATACATGGCAATAGCAACATTATACAATGATCAATTATGACGGATGTGGCTCTTCCTTTTGATGTAATCAAAATTTTCTATTTTGTGATCAATGATCTCTAGTTCTCCTTTGGTCACAAATTTCTTCCTTCTCCACAAGTCTGAGAAGTAAACTATCCTATGTTCCTCTAATCTATTTATGATCTCATTCTTGATCTTATCTTGGTATGTGGTGATGTCATGCCTAATTTCTGCCATACTAATTTCCAGTTTTCCCAGCAGTTTTTGTCAATAATGAATTCATATCCCAAAAGTTGGGATCTTTGGGTTTGTCAAACACTAGATTGCTATAGTTATTCACTATTTTGTCCTGTGAACCTAACCTATTCCACTGATCAACTAGTCTATATCTTAGCCAATATAAAATGGTTTTGGTGACTGCTGCTTTATAATACAGTTCTAGATCAGGTACGGCTAGGCCACCTTCATTTGATTTTTTTTTTTCATTAATTCCCTTGAAATTCTCGGCCTTTTGTTCTTCCATATGAATTTTGTTGTTATTTTTTTTTCTAGGTCAGCTTTTAACTTTTTAAAAAGTAAATCTAGGGCTCTGTTTCAAGAGTGGAGAGTGCATTGTCACAAGCTTCAGGACTTTTGTGCAGCTGTTTTCAGAAATCCTTCTAGGAATCTGATCATAAGTACTCTCTTCTGCTCTGGAGCTGTTAGAAGTGACACATCCCACTATCACTGTAGGTTCTAGTGTGCTGGCCAGGCCTGAGACTCTGATGACTGGGGCTGCCTTGGGACTATACACTAGGCTCCCACCCCATTGCTACAAACCTTCCCCACTGACCACCTAAGACCTCTCTGGTGTCCCCATTCTGAGAGGTCCAGAAAACTATAGCACTCTTACTGATTCAGAGGTCCTACCCTGCTTATTCTGCAATCTGGACTGGATGGAACTGGGGCCGGGCCTGCATTGGTATTGCATGCTGGGTTCTGGTTCCACAGACCTTTTGTACTGACCCTCTAGGACCTCTTTGGTGTCTCTGGGCTGAGAAGTCTGGAAGTTACCAGTACTGCCACTGATTCAGAGGTCAGGCTCGGTCTGGGATAGGGCTGATCCAGGGCTGCTTCACATGTCCCTAGCATGTCCTGTCCCAGGACTATCCCTCCTAGTGTCACAGACCTTTTCTGCTGAGCTTCTAAGTTGCCTTCTGCTGGAAAATGTTCTACTCCATCTTTGGGGGTGTTCTAATGCTCTAAAATTTGTTTAGAGTCATTATTTAAAGGTATTTGGAGCAGAGTGGGGGAGAGGTTGAGCAAATTCCTGCCTTTACTCTGCCATTTTGGCTCTGTGTCTCAAAAACAGATCTTGAACCCAGGTTAGCCTCATTTCTAAGTAAGCCCTTTATTTACTTCACCACCAATCTTTAAGAACATCAGGAAATAATATGAAATTTTCATGATGCATGCAAAGTACATTATAAAATTCAAGTCCATGTACTAGTCCCACAAGTCTCAATGCAAGAGGGATATTCTGCATAATTAGCAACTAATATGACAATTACTATTCCCAAAACATGTCATTAAGAGCTAAAACACATGTGGTTCAGAGAATTTGCTGCTCTGAGAGAATTTACAACCTAAGACATACTCACAAGAAGGCAAAGATAGTAATACAGAGAAAACTTCTTGCTAACAGAAGTAGAAATACTTTGATGCTTGAGTCTGATCCCTGATTGTTCATTAACCTCAAAAAGTGCTTTTTGTTTAGATCAATAGCAGATTCGAGGAACACCAGAATTGGAAATATATTTTTTTAATTTCACTTTAACTTTTACAGTCTCCAAAAGCATCAAGGCATTGTATCTATAAGTGCTTTTTTGATATGAATTTTCCCCTCTTAATCTGGAATACTTTACAATTTATTAGCATACTTCCATTAATTTTGCATTAATATTGAGTCAGCTAGGTTGCACGTGGTTAGAGCACCAGCCCTGAAGTCAGGAGGATCTGAATTCAAATATGGTTTCAGACACTTAATACTTCCTAGCAATGGGGAAGTCACTTAACTCAATTGCCTCAGGGGAAAAAAACAACAACAACAACTTTGTATCAACATCCACATTGATCATGTTGCTGTAGTTGTAGACAGTTATTTAATAATGTATCATTGAATATCACAAATCGATATTTTAACAGATGGATAAGAGTAACCTTTTTGAGTGAAAATTTTTTAGTTTGTTATTTTTATTTTTTTTTTTTTTGGTATTAAAATGATAGTATCCCCAATGGGAAATGTCAATCAGTTAATGAGACTTTTAAATATCTACAATGTTCCAGGCTCTGTGCTAAACTTTAGGGATACACACACAAAAGACAGTCCCTGATGTCATGTAAACAAATATATGCAAAACGTGACATATGTTAAAAATAGGCAATAATGAAAGGAAGGAAGGCATTGGGATTAAGAAGTATTAGAGAAGGATTCTAATACAATAAATAAAATAATTTAGTTGGGACTTAAAAAGAAACCAGGAAAGTCAGTAATAAGAGTGGAGGGAGGGAAACAGTCTGAGGAATGTCTTGTTCATGAATGTCTTGTTCAGCCAGTGTCATTGGATTGAACAGTATATGATGGGGAGAAAGGTGTAAGAATACTAGAGGGAGCTATGCTATAGCTATTGGAAATTTTAGAGCAACTTAAACATTCCTATGTTTTTTTTTTTTTATGATTTTGGCCACAAATTTTTAAAAATTATATATTATATAAAGGTTTTAAATAGTTTAGTTCAGGTATAAAAATCACTAAATGGCTTTACTGTTATTTCTAGACTTGAGATATACCTTTTAAAATATTGTTCAGTGGGTGAACCTTGAGGTTTTTTTACTGCAAGATTTGGGTAAAGTAGCCAGAATGCCCTATTAAAGCAGACTATGTTGACAACACAGCAATACAGAAATGAAGAATTTAGTGATGATTCACATAGCTTAAATTTAATTTCCTCCTCTGTTAGTGAAATTCTGTTGAGTGACAGAGAAATCATTTTATTTAATTTTAAAGAAAATTGATGGACTTTTAAATGTTTGAATAACTGTATTTAATGGGTCCTACAACCTAACTTCCTACAGTTCTGTCTGTATATCCCTGACTAAACCAATAAACTACATACTGATCTGGCCAATCCACTTTGTCTCACACATGTATATATAAATTACATATATGATGGCCATTTAGCATAATAGAAAACTTAAAAGAAATATCATCAAGAAAGACTTGAATTTGAATCTCTCCTCTGGCATTTACTATGTAACCACTTATATTCTCTGAGATCTCAGTTTTCATCATCTTAAAAATGAGAGATTTGAATATGATATAAAATCTCAGTTTTAAATCTAGCATCCTATGAAAAATCCAGGGAGCTTAGTCTTTCCAAAAGTATTCATTTAGATGGAAATTCCAATCATGTTTACAAAGATATTTAAACAAAGCCTCTGTGAAATAAGGATATGTATGATTCAAACATACTGATCAATAAAAGAATAATTGGAGATTACATTAGGGATTTTGTGCAATTTCCTTCTTTATCACTATAGAGGCACTTAAAAAAATAGTCTCAGATTGTGGGTTTATTTGAATTCACTTTATTCTCATGGAATGCAATAAATCCATTCCATTAATGTGATCCTGTCATGAACACTTCCATGGGTATTCTGTTTTAATATCACAATAGTTAAGAGGCACTTAAGTGCATTGTCATTCTTTATCTTAATAGGCAAGACATGTTTAGGTGTCATACTTTTACAGTTTACAATTCATTTATTATACATTTTATCTTTCAGCTATAAAGGATTCTTGTCTAGTTCTTATCCTTAACAGGATGTTGGATGACTAGAGTTATATCAACTTGCTTCCTAATGTTAGAATGCAACCTACTAAAATGTGAATATTTATCTTTTGATGGAGTCTCCAAACCTCTTCCTTCTCCAATCCATTTTTGTTCATCATTGCCAACTTCATCTTCTCACTTCACTGCTTAAAAATTGAAAATGTCTCCCTCTTGTCTACTGCATCAAATATAAAGTATTCTCCCTGGCTTTCAAGGAATTCCATAATCTTGATAAATTCCACTTATACAATGTGATATCCCTCTACTTCTCATTGGGTATCTTTCACTTTAGGTACTCTAGTTTTCACAATTTCCCATGTGTACATTATATGGATTCCCTCTTGTGCCTTTAAAATCTCATGTTTTTCTGCTCTTTGAAATAATCTTTCAAATCTCCTCTACCACCAAGCTAAGTCCTATTAATTCATCAATGCCCAACTGAAATCTTACTTGCTTTACCAAACTTTTAAAAATTGTTTTCCCACCCCACAGCAATCTCAACCTTGCCCCTTACCTAACATGTCAAAGAACTCATTTCCAGCAGTTTACTTCTAAATTAAGGCTCTTTGGAGTCTAACATTTATTTTACTAAGGTTGCTCAATGAGGCTTGTAACAATTATCAGAAGTATAGATAAAGAAAAGATATAACAATTAGCACAGATAATTCTAGAAATTCAGTTGATAAACAAGTAGCAGACTGGTTTCTCTATGATAAGTACTAATTGTCTTCTGGCAATGAAAATAATGGCAAACTTTGAACCCTAGGACTATTATTAGAATCTTATCTTAGTTTAATTCCTACCTACTTAACCTTGGTCAAATTGTTTAAACTTCATAAGCCTCCATTTCTTCATGTGGAAAATAAAGTATCTGACCACTCTAAATTATCTAAATTATGTTCCAGCTCTTGTACATCTATGATTCCCCAATATAGGGTTTTCTCTCTGTCCCTATCTCTGTTTGTCTCTGTCTGTCTCTCCTCCCTCCCTCCTTCCTTCTCTTTTTGTCTCTGTCTCTTCAGTTTCTCTGTCTCTGTCTCTGTCTCTCTCTCAAGAAATTGATACAAGTATTATTTTATAAAGAGCTGAGCACAGGAATTTGAAATTTCTAATTATATACTTTCTTCCAGGATGACCTTGAACTATTTCTGACTACTCTTTAGCTCTGACCATTCAACTACTTTTAAATCACCTAAATTGAAACCATAATCTTGATAAGTTCATCAAAATATAAAATATACACTGGTGTACACAGGACAGATACCTGGAGGATAACTACAGAGAGGTCATAGTATAAACCTAAGAAGCAAATAAAGGAAACTGCAAAAGAGCAATAAACTGAATGGAGCAAGAAGCATGGGAGTCTCATGGCCACCAACACAAGAGAAAGGGATTATCTAACTCAGCAGGATCTTGCTAAAAAGTAAAAGTGTTTTCATAATGGGTGAGAGGAATGGGTTACTCACTGGCCACTGCCCTGGATTAAATACCTCACTCACTGAATGCTGTCTGTGATGGCCACATAATGTTGAAGTATCATGGGTTGGATAATATGCCCTTAATTTACCCTTAATAATATACCCTTAAAAAGTATTCAGGGAACCTGAAACAAATTAAGTTGTAATGATAAAAAGCAACCTACTCCCAAGACAGTCACACAAGGATTTATAGACATTGAAATATTAAGTAGTGTGGTCATTATGGAAACAAGTGTATGAATGATAGTGGAGAATCGAATTTATCCAAGTTTATCAGGGAATTCAAATGAGATCATGACTATTGCACTTTGCAAAAATTAAAACATTATATAAATATAAATTATATAATAATAATTACTATAAGAATTATTGTTACCAAAGAATCAGCAGGCCTTTAGTCTAGTCATGACTTAATTCCCCAAATTTTCTACTATCCTACTGAGCTTAAGCAATGTTTTTAAGCCAACATAGATGTTTGCTAGTAAATCTTTAACAACTAGGCTCACCCATATATATATATATATATATATATATATATATATATATATATATATATATATATGTGTGTGTGTGTGTGTGTGTGTGTGTGTGTGTGTGTGTGTGTGTGTGTATATACACATATATATGTATATATATAAAATACATATTGAACATTATAAACATTTTTAAACTCTTATTCACATTGAAAATTTAACAAAAGTTTCTCAAAAGAACTGGCTCCAGGATATTCCTGGATATTTTCCATCTTTCTGTAAGTGGTTAGGGATTGAGCCACAGAACCAGAGCATGGCACAACACCCAACTTTGAGGGTAACTGGTCAAGACCACCACTATTCTCATTGTTTACTATAAAAAGCACAAGAGAATTCCTTATATGCTTTACAAATAAATAAATAAATAAATGAAAAAAGGAAAAGAAAAAGAAACCTAATTATTTCATTGAACATTTCTCCAATCTGCCAGTCTAAGATTACTCTCAGAAAAGGAAGAAATTTGACTTCCATTTCTATGATAAGTTCTTTATTCCAAAGCTTCTTAAACTGTGGGTCATAACCACATGTGGAGTGTCGCAACTGAATATGGGGATGATGAAAAATTTGACAACAATATATTCTGCGAATATTGAATTCCTTATGGAAAAATAAACAAGCACATCTATCTCATTAGCATGCAAATTTGGTTTCACCACTTATAAATAATAAAATTACATGTGCAATGAAGTCCTCAGTAACAGGATGTGATTAGCAGAGAGGGACTGGAACCTTGATGGAATTTCTCCCAGTGGCAGGCAGGGAAGGCCACTGATAGAGTTCAGTTTAGCCTCATGGTCCCACCATCTTGGGTCCCACCTTGTTATGTCTGATCACAAATCAGAGTTTGTCAAATCCCTGATGTTAAATATCCCCTATAAATCTGTCCATGGTTCATGCCATCCTTGGTTAATCTCTTTAGGACTTTTGCCTATCACACACAGCACTCTGCCTCAAAGTGCCTTTCTCCTCATCCATCCCTTTCCCATGCCACATGACATCTCTCCTCTCATTCCCCACCATGCTTCTATTCATTCTCCTTCTTACATCTAACTTATTTTTCTATGGTCCTAAACTCCTCTATAGATTAGCCTGTCAATTAAAGGCATACTCCAGCCTCATGGAGTGTTCCCTTTCTCCTGATAATTGTGAGTTCCACTAGGGAACTTGTCTTTTCCATCATTAATTATTAAAACCTTTTTCCTTCCTATGTGTCTCCCAACTCTATTTCATATTTCCCATTTCTAGTATCTATTGTATCTCTTCATTTTATCTGTAACTTCTCCTAAATAAACTTACCTTTTGCCAAAGAGAATTGCCATTGTGAATTCTTCACATGACTGAACCCCAATAATTGGTGCTAACCCACATCATTTGGAACTAGAAATTGTTCTCCCCAATCACATCATGTGCATCAAAAATACATTTTAAAATAACAGATTTAGAGAACCAGCCCTGAAGTTAGGATGACCTGAGTTCAAATCTGGCCTCAGACCCTTAACACTTCCTAGCTGTGTGACTCTAGGCAAGTCACTTAACCCCAATTGCCTTAGGGGGAAAAACAAATTTATTATTAGTACATGTTTTATTTATAAATCTATCTTATTACCAGAAAAAAAGCATGAAAATTTCTCAGGTACAAAAGGGGTTCAGAGTAGGAAAAAGTTTAAGAAACCCTGCTTTATTTTACATAAATATTCAACATTCACTTAAGTTAATTCAGAAATTAAGTCTACCAGTTCTTTCATTCTAGTATACTTGAGGTTTTTTGTATTATCCCGGTATTTTTTAAATCAGCAAGCCCAGAAAAGTGTTTTTTTTACTAACTCGCTATATATCATCAATATGAATTCCCTATTACTATTTTATTCTGCACTTTTAAGCTGTTTCATTTTCCACAGAAAACAAATTTAGTTAATTACACTTCTCCTAGTTATGGTGATTATTAAAAATATTTGAGAAATATAGTTTCTGGGCAATTTAATCATTTTATCAATAAGACCAACAGGTTATTAATTTTAAAAAAATAGTCATTTGACCATCTCTCACACCAAAGGCCCCTAATGGTTGTGGGGTCACAGTTTATATGCTATTCAAAGATGAGGTGTTCCCAAGAGGTGGCAATTAATTGGAAGTGGTTAACCCAGTAACATGTGGGCATATTCTAATGAAAGTCTTGGTGTATATGATTTAGGTCACTCATATCTTATTCAGAGACATCAATTTCCATATCACCTGTAATGATAATAGGAAGAATCAACCTTTCCCCAAGCCTGTCTGGGCAAATACAATGAGCATGAATACATCCATTAGCTCATACTTAGAATTTCTTTTACTGTCTGATTAGATCTTGCTCTGGGTAAATCTCTCAGAAAGAATTCCCACACTGGCTGATTTCTGGAAGAAGAAATAGAAAAGAGGGAAATGTGGCCCTAATACAATAATTATTTATTAAATATAAGAGAGAAACAATCACTTCTCACATTCATTAACTTCATACCATGTCCACTGTGTAGTAGACACATAATTTAATGTTCCTCTTTTCTTCAATATAGCTTAAAATATTTTTCATGATCTTTCCTTTCCAACCATAGCTCATTTAGAGCTCAATCTTCATGACACTATCCAGAAATTATCCCTAGAGAGAAATGTCACACAGATTGTTCTCCATTCTTAGAATGCTTGCCTCTCTTATCTTTTCCTCCTTGTGCCCCTAAATTTATTCAGATAAAATTTTGCTTCAATGAAGAGGTTCTTCATGATTTCCCTAATTGTTGGAATTTTTTTTTCCAAAAAGGCATATTTTTATTTTATATGTATATATTTACATCTAAACTTCTTTAGATTTTATATATCTAACCAGAAGAGTAGAAAATCTTTTGTTTTGGATCTTTGTAAACCTCAACATCTAATAAAGTATCAGACATCACAGCTACTTTAAAACATTTTAGTTATTAATACTATAAATTCTGCATGACTATCCTTGTTTCTATCATCTTTTTAAAGCTATATTGGCTGATAAAGTAGAAAACTTGTTTTCCTTTTCTTCAAAATCTTTTCCACTGTGATATCATAATTTAATGGAGTATTTTCCATCCCAAGGCTATCAAATTTTACTTTATTCAACCCTGACTATTTTTCTCTGAATACTTGAAAATTTATCAAAAAGTTGATTAGTAAGTCCTAGTCAATTTGTTGAAGTTAAACAGAGGAAGCAACTAATTATTTATTTGACTATGTTCAAAAGACTGTGTGATTCCTTTCTAAGTGGGAACTATTTCCTTGGAATGATTGTATTTCAACATTGTGGGATAATTTGATTAAATTAAAGTATCATTCATAAGTAATCCTCTCTGTGCTGAGGGGCATATAACCCTATCAAAGAATAATCAGCAAGTCAATTGAAGTCCTTCAGGGAGAAAAAAAAAATATATATATATATATACACACATATATATATAAGAATATATGTGTATATATATATATATATATATATATATATGAATAGACTTGAGTCTTTGGTTGGACAGGCATGGAAGAAAAGGATGGAAAGTCTTAAACCCTTGGAGCCCCTACCACCAAGCAAGAGAGCTGCATAGAAAGAGTAATATAGACTCTCATGTTTATTCTCAGTGGTAGGTAGATGCAAAGAACTCAAAAGATCATGGAAATTTAGCTTAGGCAGAGACTGTGACAAAAGCAGAAGGTATGTGCCTATTCTCTTAGCTTCAAAAATAATATTAGCATCAGATAATGCAGTAGGAAAAAGAAATGGAAGGATAAAAGGAGGCAAATATATTGAGAATTTTGGAAAGGTTTATATAAACATCAGTTGTGATAATTATAACACAGAATAAACTGTCAATTTTATCCAACATTCAATGAATCATCATCTATCTGCCCAAGATTTGGGTAAATTCAGCAGAAGAGTATACAAAATTTTACTTTGGATGGTACTTTACTGGACTGACTAAACAAAAACAAAAACAAAAACAAACAAACAAACAAAAAACTTAGTTTTACACATCTCAACATAATAAAAGTTTGATGTCGGTGGCTTTATGATTTATTCATGCTCTTTTAAAGTTACTAAGATATTTCTCATTGAAACTTTAGGGGGAGGACAGAACCAAGATGATGGAATAGAAGAAATACTCAGCAGAGGTCTACCAACTTGTCCCTCCAAAAATCTTTAAAATCATGCTTTAAATATTGCTATAGATAGATAGAATCACCAAAATGTCATAGAGAGACCAACAATTTAGAGGTTGTTAGGAAAAATCTGTGACATAGGCATAGAGGCTGGTCTGGAACAGATGTGGAAACAATGTCAGTGGGTGAACTAGGTGGTTGCAACAGAAGCAACAGCTACTTTGAGAACTGTCATGCCAGAGATATCCAGATGACCTGACAATTGGGTGGAAATAGATAACAAGGGACTCCTATGCAAGTACAGACATTGCTGGGTAAATTCATTATGTGGATCATAGTTCAAGGAGAAAGGGGAAAAATTACAGTCAAGAGGAAGCAGTGTCCTCAGTGACATTGGGGAACAGTATCACTCTCAGACTCAAGAGAGCAGGTTCCTTGGGGACAATTAAATCTATATTCCAAGAGAAAAAAGACACTGAGGAGCAATATTGATTGCAATGCCAAGGTATCAGGAGGTATTCCTGGATAAGGATGGAAGCATAGACCAGACCAGTGACCAAGCCTTTACCAAGATCATACCAACTTGAAGCACTGACTCCCATAATTAATTCTGAAAACAGCAATGCAAAAAAAAAAAAAAAAAAAAAAAAAAAAAAAATCTGAAGCTTGGGACAGTGCCCTTTATTCCTCATGCTGGGAAAGCAGATCAACATAAACAGGAAGTTCAAAGATTTTTTAAAAAGGTAGAAAACATGAGCCAAAAAAAAAAAAAAAAGAGCTTGGCTATTAAAACTCTAAAAAAAACTTACTATTCTGGCAAGAAAGATCAAGACATAAACTCAGAAGAAAATAATTAGCTACAAGCAAAAGTCTGAAGAAAAAAATATATATGTGGGTGTATATATATATATGTATATTTATGAACTGCACAGAAGCACAAGAAGAATTCTTGTAGGAACTTTAAAAAGATTGCAAAAATCAAATGAGTAGTAGAGGAAAAATAATGACAGAAAAGGCAAAAAAAAATATGAAGAGACAATTACCAGCTTGCCAAAAGAGACACACACACACACACACACACACAAAAAAAAAAAAAAAAAAAAAAAAAAAAAAAAACTGAAAAGAATAACACCTTAGCAAAACAGAACTGGGGAAATTGAGGGGAAAGAGATACAGAACTTCACTGATGAAAATAACTACTTAAAAACCAAAACTGGCCAAGTAAGAAGAAACATATAAAAGCTCCCTGAAAAAAAATTCCTAAAAAATGAGAATTGGGCAAATAAAAGCTATTGACTCCATGTGACATCAAGAAATAATTAAGCACATATTGTAATTAAGAACATATTGTAAGGGTTACCAACTGTGAACAAGTTAGTCACTTTGATCAAGGCAATGATGCAAGATAATTCCAAAGGACACATGATGAAAAATGTTATTTACCTCTAGAGAGAGAAAGAACTAATGACCACTAAGTGCAGACTTATGCATGCTTTCTTAAACTTTATTTTTCTTGGTTTATTTGTGTGTTTTCTTTTTTTAATAGGTCTAGTTTGGAAATATGTTTTGCATTATTTCACATATTTAATTAATATATTGCTTCTCTTCATGTCTTGAGGGTGAGAGGGAGAGGGAAAATGTGCAACTCAAAATTTGTTTTAAACAAATGTTAATTTTACATGTAATTAAAATATTTTATGAAATAATAAGTAAATAAAATAATAAATGTATTAAAAAGAAACGGCATTACTCAGATGTGTCCTTTCAGACTAGCACAATGATCTCTCTTCTGCTGTTAGATATTAATAGAGTTGACTTGTGAACATCAGCCTGTATATAGTTTCCTAGGAAATATTCTGTTGTGGAGGGGTGAGAGGTATGGTGTGCTCCTGATGTTTATACTCCTATGTGCATGCAGTACATCACTAAGCAAGAGCTCATAAAGGTAAGATCTAAACACTAAAATCAAACATAAATATTGCAAACAGAATAGGAAAACATTTTAAGGTTAATCATTTAGTTGTAAGTATGTTAAATAGATTGATTTTTACCCTATAAATTCCCACAAAACCAGTTCAAGGGGAGCAATTGAAATTAAACCAACCTGCACTTTTAGATCCATTCATCCTCTGTTGATGTGTTATTTGGTTGTGCTAACTGCTACAACACTGAAAAAAAAAACAACACCACCAAAGCATATGAAAAAAAAAAAAAAAGATGGATAGCACAAAGAAGCACTGTGTTTCCTTAAAAAATTGAATTATTAAAAATGTTTTAGGTCACTTTGTTTTTTGCCAAAAGACAAACTACCATTTTTCCTCTCTATTCTAAATGATAAAATGTTCATATAAAAACACAAATAATTTCATATTTCATAGAAAGCCTTAAAGGAACATTTTTTTCCTCCAACCAATTTCCCTGTAGACTTTAATTAAATTTCAACTGGCATACTTGGGGGAGAGAAAGGGAGGAGTGGAGAAGAGTGTGTGAACAGAAATTAAAAGAAATGTCTATCAGATTAATGGATAGACTCAAACTATCCTAATATTTCCCTCTACAGCTGTGTTGCAGTTGAAATATATTAATGAAATGTTTCATATAAATCACATTTCTTTAAATTGAATCAGGTCATCAATGCACTCAGTAGCTTCTTAGGTCAATAACTCTGCAATGATGAATCACAAAGAAAAGAATCCTTACAAAGCAAATAATCACTAATCTATGTGTTTCATATTCTGTATTTTTAAAGAATAAATATACTTGAGATAAGATATACCTGTATGTAAAAGAGGAACCAATGATTCTAATTATCGCTTAGGATGAAATTGTAAAAGAACACAACAAAGAGGGGTGTTGCAATCCAAATGAATTGTTTAAAAACACAGGAAAAGAATTACGCATAGATTATCTCCAGCCTCTGTGTTAAATGTTTAGAAAATATTATCTCACTTTATCATTGCAATGACCTTGAAAGTAAATTCTATTATTATCTCTACTTACATTTGAGGAAACTGAGGTCAAATGATTGTCACTTTTCAAGCATCCCAAGGCTAGTGAATGAGGCTGGAATTGAATTAAGATTTTCCTTAATGTAGACTTAATATTCTGCCAACTGAAGCACACACCTATGTTCCTAAAGCATGCCCCATTCAGTCAGAGATTTTTCTTCCTTTCTAATTTTGCCATATTTAATCCTTGGCATTTTCCTCTTGTCATAATTGCCTAGATTGACCCATGTGCAGTACCCTCCCTCCCATGTACAGTACATTCATCAAAAAATTATTCTTATAATATTTGTTTTTATACACTTCTCTTAAATTTCAAACAAAATTTAAAAGACTAAACAAAAACACAGTGTTCCAATATGGATTGGATTAAATTAAGCCCTAAGACTTTGTAGCATCTTCTAAGTGAACTTCATAATTATTCAAAAGAGTTTTCCAAACTATCCATTCAAATAATGAAAGTAAATAAGGAAAGTCTACAGTCAGTCTGTGATGTACAGCTAAATAGAAACTGATAGTGCTATATATAGCAATACAAAAAACCTGGACAGGTTGCCGGAAAAGGATAATTAACTAGACCCAGAATCGAATAAGAGAAGAAGGTAAACAGACAGAATTGGCTTTAAGAAATTCTTAAGTGATTTTTAAAACCCCTGAAGGTATCTCTGAAACAAAACTTCATATTCAAAAAAGCAACATTCTTCCAATGATATTATGTGGCTTCAAGTCTTAAATTAACCATGAGAATGATCATAAGAGCAATCTGGAAGCAGTGGTGGGCATGAGCAGACTTCAGCTTCTTGAACAAAAGAATGGCTGAAAAATATTTAAGTACTTAACTATATGCCAGACTGCAATGAGAACTTGGGGTACAAATACAAATGAGAGACAGACGTTGACTTCAAGGAGTTCCTATTCTAATAGGAAAGACAACAGAGAGAAAAGAGTAGTGGCCAAAGAAAGGGATTTTGTCTGAAAAGTTAGAGGGAGGATTTAAGGAGAAGGCACAATTGATTGTAACTGCTCTTCTAGACATCAGAGAGAGTCCCTTGGGTCTATGTTTTTCCCTGATGCTTATAATGCTTTCCCTACCCACCTCCACCATTCCTGGCTCCTCAGATATTCTTTAAAATTACATTAAAATGTTAACTTCTGCAAGATTTACCCAGCTTCCCCTCAGTTCTCCAGTATGTACTGATATCACCTTCCATTTTTACAAATAGGTTTACATTTCTAGAAACACACATATGTATATACTTACATATACACACACATATATATGTGTATATACATATATATATATAAATACATAAATTTGGAGATAGAGAGAAAGAGAGGAAACAGAGACAGAAAAACAGAGAGAGAGGAGAGACAGAGGGAGAGGGAGAGAGGAGGAGAGAAGGTGAATGAAAGAGAGGGGGAAAGAGAAAGAGAGAGAGAGAGAGAGAGAGAGAGAGAGAGAGAGAGAGAGAGAGAGAGAGAGAGAGAAAGAGAGATTATGTACAATTTTCATTCCCATTATAAATGTAAATGCTAGTTTCTTGAGAGCAGAGAGCAAATAGATGTTTACAGAGAGTATCCTACCATTTTTAGAAATTATTTTAGAAAAGTATTTGATTTCTGTTCTTAGTACCAAAGGTGGAAGGGAAGTTTAGTTATGGGCATACACAAAGACAAGCTGAATATATTATATAGTACTTCTGGCTCTAGCATAGCCCTTGGCCAAGACTAGGGACAGGATGTCATGACATGTAGCTAGATAAGGTTTCAAAATATATCCCTATGGTATAAGTTCCACCAGCAACAATGGAAGAAGCATAAAGGACAAGTAGAAAGAAGAATACTATCAAAGAAACATGTGAATGAAAAAAGAAGATAGACTGGTGAAAATGGAAGGGATAACTCAGGTACAGACTTCAAGCTCCCTTGGTTTTCTTTCAATGTCAAGTCTATTACTCATATAATAAACATATGGAATGACATGGATGAGAGTTGCTCAGCATGCATAGTTATGGACAAGCTTTGATCAGCTTTATTGAAGGAAGTATTCACATTGACATAATCATATACTGCATTAGAGTATAGGTCATGGATGCAATATATTACTCTAGAAAAAAATGCTGAATTGGGCTTGATGAAGCCTTGAATTTGAAACCTGGCTCTGACTCTTTGTAGCCTTTTACCATTACTGAGTTTTGTAATATTAATAAACTTCATCTGTAAAATGAAGATAACTATACCTTCATACACTTATCACACAGAGTTGTCCAGAAGATTAAATAAAACCAGATATCTAAAGTACTTTAAAAATTTAAAGGTTAGATAATTACCAGTCATTATTCTTGTAATTATTTCCTAAATTTGCATGCATATCCAGTGGAAAAATATATTTTTGTGTAAATTAAATGAATTTATTGAATAAATAACTGCACAATATTAAGATACTTTGATAGGAGTGATGAAACACAAAGAAATTGTAATCTGTTGCCTTAGAAAAAAATACACTCTAGTTGAGGTAATGAGAAATATTCCTGAACTATAGCAAAAGAAAGGAAATAATTGTACAACAGCATCTTAAAGACTGGTCCTTAAAGTAGAATATGATACCTTGAGAGGAAAAAGTTTTATTCTCATTGGGAAATTGAAAAAATGGGGAGGTGTCTTCCAGTAGATTCTTAAGTGTGCCACTTTTATATCACTTTGTACAGTAGATTTTTTTTTTTTGTTCAAGTATAGTTTGGAGTGAATAGCCCCTGAGAACATTCTCATTTGAGTTTCTGATTCCAAAGTATCTTACATCAGCTATGAAAAATAGCTAGTAAATCCCTTTGGCTGGATTATAGAGTAAACTATGTAGAATCAATTTAGAAAGAGAAGTTGGAAATAAATTATGAGAAAAAAAATAAATCTCTTAGATGGGAGTTTTATATTTTATTTTATTTTATTTTATTTTATATTTTAAAGTTTATATTTCAAAGGCAATAGAAGGACATAGAAGCTTTTTGAGGAAGGGAATGATTTGAACAGACATGTAAAAGACAATAGGTTACTTATCTCATCCTATTTTTTCAAGCCAGAATTATTGAAACAACTTGTTTAAATTGAATGGTTATAACCTACTTCCTCTAGCCTGTGCCTAGAATCAGGAAGACTCATCAACTTAAGTTCAAACCTGGCTTCAGGCACTTACTAACTAAGTGACCTGGGCAAGTTACTCAATCTCTGACTCAGTTTCTCATCTGTAAAATGTGCTATAGAAGGAAATGGCAAACCATTTCAGTATCTTTGCTAAGAAAATTACCAATGAGGTCCCAAAGAGTCAGACAACTTAAAAACAACTGAACAACAACTTAATCCCTAATGCACAAAGGCATCCTGAGACTTTTCTAATAAAGAGTCCCTCTAAAAAGGAAGAGACTGACAGAGAAACCATAAAATGGATTTCAACTTAACCAGACAATCTGAAATAGATCTTACTACATCTCACTAGATGATGCCTAGATATCATCAGCAGACCATCACTAGAGATAACCACTATATAACAAATAGGTGAATTATCCTTTTCCAACTATTCAAGGTAGGATAAACTCAACACATTTGTGAGGAGGAGTTAATTTACAGGTGGTAGAAGAATCCAATAAAATTACTCAGCAATAATTGGATGAGTTACTAAGAAATGAGTGCATTAGCAATTGTGACAGAAGTATAACAGACTATTAATGAGTTCACAAGTTCTTACCACCTCTTACCTCTGAAACACTGGACTCTTATTCTCCCACCTATTGGAAATGGCACCTTACCTCCTAAACTTTATAATCTCCAGAACTACAAATCACTAACCATTCACATTTGGTTAAAGTATGTAAACATTCCATGGATTCAGGTTTTGTTTAACATGACCGTAGAACTGGAAGAAAATTAAAAGAATATGCAATTAGTCATAGGAATTACAGTCCACTGGCTTAGAAAGGGAGCTATTACCCAGTTTTCCAGGATTTTGAAAACTCTGCCTAAGTGAAATTTTCATTTTAAAGCCAGACCTCTCTTCAGACTAGTAAAAGCTCCATGGGATCAGACTTTGATTGGCTTCCCATTGATATTCAGCTTTGATGACCCATGGGGTATGTTTTAAACTGACACTCTTCTCTAAGCCTCAGTCATTTACAGCAGATAAGATAGGTTAAATATAGAGTCTGAGAACAACCAGGGGTAGACACTTCAGTTTGCATAAAATGGTATGATTTGTGTAGATGAATATAGCTAATTATTAGCATAACATTCATCTGTGAGTAGTAGGGTAAATTGTCATAAAGATGATATGGCATATATATACAGAAACCTCCCCTAGCTTGAGAAACCTTCACTTGACCCTGCCATCTGCTGTAGCTATCATCCAATGCCTTACCTAATTTTTCCTGCCAAGATCCTGGAGGGTACCACATAATCTTGCTGCCTCCATTTCTTCACCACCCACTTATTTATTGACCTTTATAACTAGGCACATGACCCCTCCATACAACTGAAACTGCTCTCTTCAAGGTTACCAATGATCTCTAAATTGCAAGAGCTGATGATCTTTTTCAGCCCCTATACTACTTAGCTTCTAAGAAACTTTTCACAATTTCAACTATTCTCTCCCTTGTTTTCCTTAGATTCAAGAATACTTTCTTTCATCTCTGGTACCCTAAATATAGGTGACACTTAAATCTCTGCCATTATCTCTCTTATTTTCTCTTTCTACACTCTTCTTGGTGAGCTCACCTTCCATATATTTGATTATTATTTCTCTCTCTCTCTCTCTCTCTCTCTCTCTTTCTCTCTCTCTCTCTCTCTGTATATATATATATATATATATATATATATATATATATATATATACATATATATATATATATATATATATATATATATATATATATGTTCTATATGACCAACCTGGATTTTTCCCTGTATGTCATTTTCACCCTGAGTTTCACATTGGCATTTAAAAGTGAATATAGTTTGTAGCAGCTTTTTCATAGTAAAAAAAAATGGAAAATGAGTACAAACCCATCAATTTGGGAATGGCTGAATAAGCTGTGGTATATAAAGATAACATAATATTGTTGTTATATAAAACATGATGAATAAGCTGACTTTAGAAAGACCTAGAAAACTGACATGAACTGATAGTGAGGAAAACAAGCAGAACCAGGAATACATTGTAAACGAAAACAGAAAGAAAGTGTGATAATAAACTATGATTTAGATTCTTCTCAATAGTTTAATGATCCAAAGCAATTCCAATAGACTTTGGATAGAAAATCTGCTTCCAGAAAAAGAACTAAGGAGATTGAATGTAAATCAACACATGCTATATTCATTTTCTCTTCCTTGTTTTTTCCCTTTTGTTCTGATTTTTCTCTTCCAAAATGATTCATAATACAATGTGTATTGAAATAAATAAAGTTTTAAAAGAGAATATTTTAATATTAAAACCAATAATTTTTCCTTTTAAATCCATAGCTTCTCTAAAAATCAGTAGCAATATTACCATCATTCCAATCATCCAGAGTCTAATCTTAAATCATGATTATTGAAAATAATGTGTTTGATGTGAATTTTATTTTCCTCTTCTCTTCTATTCCAAGATGCTTTACCTTATCTCTCATTCTTTCTTCCTTTGTCTCACTCTCTGACAAAAATGTATTCTTTATCTTTTCCAAAACCAACATCTCTACATGAGCTTATCCTCTCCAGTAGGATTAAACTTCAACTATTGCCTCTCTCTTAAATAGTCAACCTCTTCCTTTCTACTGCTTCCTTCTTTCTGCCTCTGTGTCTATCTCCATTTTTGTCT